>NC_050443.1:0-300000 GCF_903995425.1 Onychomys torridus
ATTGATGGAGTGATTGCTACAAAGCTTTATTGGGTTCCTAGACTGAAAAGAGCTGCCAAGAAAGGTGGTCTTCCTTTCATAGAAGCTCTGTAAATTAGATTAGGTCTTCCTTGGAATTGTTGGATATAGAAGGACAGAAGTTGCTGACTTGCAGGGACAGATTTCTTGTCTGAGGTCATTGTAGCCCACCAGTCATGGGGCTTAGTGTTTGCAGAGGGGTGAGGAGGATCTTAGGCAGCTGCCAGGGTCTTGAGGTCGGACCAGGCTGTGTGAGAAGGAAATGACTGCCTGGTTACATTGACCACTGTTCTTAATTTTACCTTTTTTTTGCAAAATTCCAGGGATCATTGCTTACTTCAAGTAAAGTTTCAGCATTGAATGCTCTAACCAACATTTGACCTTGCATGATAGCAGGAGACTCTTCTGCTTTACAGCAGATGGTGTTCCTGTTCTTCCCTGTTCCTCCTCTTCTCCTCTGCTCCTCCATTACCAGCAACTCAGGCACCCACTGTGCATCAACCTGAGTCCCTCTTCAGGTTCTACAGCAGCCCCATGCCTGCAAAGATTACAATTGCAACTACATGAGCTCCTGTGGCTGGCTTGTCTAATATGTACAAGAAGAGGGTGCTGTGTCAATGTGATTTGATATCTTACAAAGTCAGAAAGAAACTAAAATAAACTTATAAAGCTATAAGCAATTAACCTATTTGATTTAGGCAACCCATTTTCAAATTTCACTTTTCATAGAGAATGAAGCACATGCAAGCATATACAACTCAAGGCTCACAATAACTTTCATGCTTTTGATGAAATCTTTTATATAGGTTGGGAAACTATGTCTGTAATGTGGAAGAGGAATTTTTGTGACTTTTTCCAGTTAAATTTCTTTATTGTAGATGCATAAATATATTTATCATAATTACCATGACTACAAAAGGCTAGAAGTTTTGCAGCTAGCATTATTTTCTATCACACTAAATTTGTATGTTCTAATTTTTATTCAATTTTAATTTCTTCTCAATATTAGGGAGATGGTAAATTAATGTCTAGTAGCTACAAAATATGACTACCATATTAAATCAGATTAATCTACATAAGCATATGTTGATGCACACTACAGAATCTTTTATGCATAGTGGTTAATTTCCCTGCAAAGTAATGATGGCACTTTCTCTCACTGTGTATGAGAGTGCTTTTCCTAAACACTAACTTAAAAATAAAGTTTACTTACTATGTCCAAGTTGCATTGCATTAGCTAGGTGTGCATTTGTATATTAATAACTTGAAACAATTTATGTTTTAGAAAAATATGAAAACTCAGATTTTAAGATTTTTCTTCTGTTTTACTGTGGATATTTTCCTTTTTTAGTTTTTTCAAATTAAAGGGAATAAATATCTGCTTACTGATTATTTGAAGATATTTTTACAATGTAACATTTATTTTAAATATTTACACTATGTCATACTGAAGGTGTAAATTAACACAAACTTTTAGTTGTACAAGGCATATGTACCAGTTATCAAAACTGTATTTTTTCAGAAATGGCACAGATTTCATGCATGTTTTAAAACTATTTGCAGTAATTGCTTTAAGTTTTGCATTGTGATAGTTATCAATAATATTTATACATATTCATTTATTATCATGACATCAGTATCTGTTTATGGGGTAGAGGATGATAATTCATCATATTTGAAGATGTGCAACAATTGAACCATGGAATGTAACATATCCTACTTTTCAACTTTAATCATATTAATTGTCCAGTTTACTACAAGTCATGTGCTATCAGAACCAAGCATCTTAATGGCCATAATTGTGGTTCATGCCTTTAATCTGAGCATTTGTAAGGCACAGACAGGTGAACCTGTTTTCAAAGCAAGCATAGTCTACAGAGAAATTCTAGAACATTAAATAAATATAATGAGTATTCTTCTAGAAACATCTTTTTAGATTCTCTTACTTTACAAGTAGAACTAGTAAAACAATATAGTTTGGAAATAACTTTTAGTGAAAATTCATACATAATATTTGGTGAGGATATATATTCCTCTTGAGTTGCCCACAATGTGTTTGTATCTTGGTTCCCATGACAACAAAATGTCAAGCTCTAAGCCTGTGTGTTCACAATGAGTTGGAGAACCATTATCCCATTCAGTTTTGCATTGTTGTGTTCATAGTGCATATAAATATAAAGGAGTCCTTATTTGTATCATATGGTCTCTGTACATGTGAAAAAGCTTTTAAAATAATGTATTTTAATTAAAATTGTCTGCTCAAAATATTGAGCCTCATTATCCCATTGGTTGGCAGAAAATAGGAGGTTTCTTGGCCAGAATGCTCATATTTTGAAGACATTTTGAAAGTATTGTTTCTTGTGAGTGGGTTATTGAAGGGTACAGTGTGGATGGTGGACAAAAAGTACTTTCTGTAAACGTCATCTATCTAGAGCATTGCAAGTGAACAGGGTGTATTAAATGTAGAGTTATGATGTCATTTAACTTCAGAATATCTCTATTTACTTTTTTCCATGTTACCTGTCTCTTATTGAAAGTGGGGTATTGAACACACCCACCATCTCTGTCCTAAGGTACATCTGTTATTTTAAATCTAAGACTGTTTCATCAGAAAAGGTGGGGACTCCTGTATTTGATGTCTATTTGATTAGCATTGTTATACCCTGCTGTTGGATTTTTCCTTTAGTGAGTAGAAAGGACACTTCACTGCCTCTTCTGAATAGGTTTTGTTGGATGTCTGTTTTGTCACATTTTAAGATAATTGTGCCTGCTTAGATTTGTGGGGATGGTCTGATTTTTGTTTTGTTTTGTTTTCAGTACATCCTGACTGCAGTTTTCTTTCCCTGCATTCCTCCCAGTTCCCTGCTTTCCCTCTCCCCCAGATCCACTCCTCCTCCATTCCCATTCAGAAGAGAGCAGGCCTCCCAGGGATATCATCCCAACAGTACATAACAAGATACAATAAGACTAAGCACAAACCCTCATATTGTGGCTGGGAGAGGCAACACAGTATGGGGAAAAGAGTCCCAAGAGCAAATGAAAGAGTCAAAGTCAACCCCACTCCCACTGTTAGGGGTCCCACAAAAACAGCAAGCTAACAACTGTTATATGTATGCAGAGCACCTAGTACAGACACATACAAGCTTTCTTGTGGCTGCATCAGTTTCTGTGAGCCTCTGTGAGTCTTGCTTAGTTGACTCTGTCGAACTGTTTTCCTGGTGTTCTTGACCCCTTTGGATCCTGAAATTCTTCCTTCCACTCTTCCATGGAGGTCTCCAAGCTCCAAGATGAGGGACCCAATGGAGATCTCCAATTGGGCACTAACTCTGCCTAATGTTTAGCTATGTGTCTCTGCATCTGCTCCCATCAGCTGATAGTGAAGAAATTTCTGATGACAATTGGACTGGGCACCATCTATGAGTATAGGAGAATATCACTAAGAATCATTATACTGACAGTTTATTTATCATAGATCTCTGGGCTATCCAGCCACCAGTTCATAGTCATCTTGATAGTTTCAGTTCCCTTTCATGGCTTAGGCCTCAAATTAGACAAGTCATTAGTTGTTCAGTCACACAAATTCTGAATCTCCACTGACCTAGGACGTCTTGAAGGCAGGATAAATTGTAGGGGGAAGGTTTTGTGGCGGTGTTGGTGTCCCAGTCACAGCACTGGAAAGCTTACCTGGTTACTGAAGATGGATAGTTCATACCCATGTCCTCTATTACTAGGAATCCCCCAGGATCACCTTCATAAAATCCAGGGAGCATCTACTGGACTAGGTTGCTTCCACAAATGTACCCCAATTCCAGTTATCTCTCCCAGTACTTTCTCCCTTCATATCTTCCCACAACCTGATCCCTCCTGTTCAGATGCCCAACCCAACTCCCCACTCCTTATCCACCCAATAAAATATCTGTTCAATTTCCCCTTCCTGAAGAGATCCATGTGTCCCACTTAAAGCTCTAGCTATTATTTAGCCTTTCTGGGTTTGTGGACTGTAGCATGATTACCATTTGCTTAACAACTAATATCCACCTATAAGTGAGTACATATCATGTTTGTCTTTTGGGGTCCATGTTACCAAAAAAAGGATTCTTTTTTCTAGTTCCATCCATTTGCCTGCAAATTTCATGAGGTCGCTTTTTATTCTAACAGCTGAATAATACTCCACTGCATAAATATATACCAAATTTTCTTTATCCATTATTTGGTTGAAGGATAACTAGATTGTTTTCAGCTTCTGGCTATTGGGAATAAAGGCACAATGAACATAGCTGAGCAAGTATCCTTGTGGTAGGATAGACTGCCCTTTGGGTACACACCCAAGAGTGGTATAGCTGGGTGTTGAGGTAGGTCACTTGCTAGTTTTCTAAGAAACTACCGTATTGATTTCCATAGCTACTGTACAAGTTTACACTCTTGCCAGCAATGAAGGAGTGTTGTCCTTCCTCCACATTCTTACCAGCATGAGTTGTAACTTGTGTCATTGATCTTAGCCATTCTGATGGTGCAAGATGGAATCTCAAAGTCTTTTTTATTTGCATTTCCCAGATAGCTGAGTATGTTGAACATTCTTTAAGTGTTTCTCAGCCATTTGGGGGTCTTCTTTTGGGAATTATCAGTTTACCTCTGTACCCCACATTTTAATTGAATTATTTGTTTTGTTGTTGTCTGGTTTCTTGAGTTCTTCATACATTTTGCATATTAGCCCATTATCTAAAGTAGAGTTGGTATAAATAAATAAATAAATAAATAAATAAATAAATAAATAAATAAAAACCTTTTCCATTCTGTTGGTTGCTATTTTGTCCCGTTGATGGGGTTCTTTGCATTACAGAGGCTTTTCGATCCCATGAGGTCCCATTTATTAATTGTTGATCTTAGTGCCAAGACTAGCTATTGATGTTCTGTTCAGAAAGTCATCTCCTGTGCTAATGCATTCAAGGCTACTTCCCACCTTTTCTTCTGTTAGGTTCAATGCATCTAATTTTATTTTGATGTCTTTGATTCACTTGGACTTGAATTTTATACAGGGTCATAAATGTGGAACAATTTGAATTATTCTACAAGCACACATCTAGTTAGACCAGCACCATTTATTGAACATGCTTTCTTTTTTCATTGTCTTTTTGGATTCTTCATCAAAACTCAAATTTCCAAAAGTTTTTAATCATATAAGTCTATGGCTCCGTTGCTTGGTTCAACTTACCCAAGTTGTTTTATATTATCTGTGGCTGTTGTGAAGGCGTTCTTCCCTTTTTTTTCTCAGTCCATTTGTCCTTATATACAGGAGAGCTACTGATTTTTTAGATAATCTTGTATCCAGCCACATTGCTGAAGGTTTTTATCAGCTGTAGGAGTTCCCTGGTAGAATTTTGGGGCTCACTTATGTATAATATGATATCATCTTTGAATAGTGATACTTTGAATCCCTCCTTTCGAATTTCTATCCTGTTGATCTCCTTTGGTTATCTTATTGCTACAGCTGGAATTTCAAGTACTATGTTGAATAGATATGAAGAGAGCACACAGCCCTTCTTGTTTCTGATTTTAGTGGTCTTCACTCAAGTTTCTCTATATTTAATTTGATGTTGGCTCTAGGCTTGCTATAATTTGACTTTATTATGTTGAAGTATGTTCCTTGTATCCCTATTCTTTCCAGCATGCTTAATTTTCAGTTATATTTTATTAGAACCCTTTTCTCAATCCTTGAACCCTAACTTGGGGTCTGTTTATGATTGTGAATTGTGTTGCTTGGGGACAACAAAAACTTGGGTATTAATTGATGATTCAATCTCTATATCTTGTCTCTTAATTAACATTATGAGACCATAAATATTAAAAGATATTATTGAATGGTGTATATTAATTCCTGGCATTTTGTTTGGTTTTCTGTTGTTGTTGTTGTTGTTATTCTATTAGAGGTTTATTATTCAGATTTATTATTTAGAAACAAATTCTGGAATTGTTTATTGTTCCCTGTGCAATCTTGAATATGTTTATACTTTGTTTCAGACCTAACAACTCTTTCATTTACCCTCTGCAAAATTGGTTTAGTGCTCATAATTTTGTTCAACCTCTTTTTATCATGAAAAGTTCACCTTTCTCTTTCATAGTGATTGATAGTTTTTGCTGGGTATGGTGGTCTGGAAGAGCATTGGTGCTATTCTATAACTTGTAGAATAACAGCCCAATCCCTTCTGGCTTTCTAGTCTCTACTGAAAGAATTTGTTACTATTCTGATGGGTCCCTCTTTGAATATGACTTGAGTTTTCTCTTTGTAGCTTTCCATGTACTTTCTTGATTCTGTACATTAACTGCCACTATTCTTTTATAACATAGGAAGCTTCTTTTGTAGTCCTTTATATTTGGAGTTCTGCAAAATCAAATAGACAACACATATCTAGAGAATTTTCCAACCAAAACTAAAGAATATACATTCTTCTCTGCATTTCACAAGATTTTCTCCAAAATAAACTACATATTAGAATAAAAGCAAGTCTCTAATGTACAGGAAAATTTAAATCACATCCTGCACTCTATCAAACCACCATGAACTACCAGGATATAAACAACAGAAAAGAAAGAACACAAATTCATGGATGCTAAGTTACACAAAATAGTACCAAAATTGTTTGAAGGAAGAAACCAAGAAGGAAATTGACATGACTAGAATTAAATAGAAATGAAATCATAACATACCAAAACCTATGGAACATAATGAAAGCTGTCATAAGAGGGAAGTTTATGGAACAGTGAATCCATGTCAAAAATTTAAGAGATCACAAATTAATGAATTTATGAGATAACTGAAAACTTTAAAAATAGGAAAACGGCCAACACTCATAAAGGTAAATGGGAAGAGTTCATCAAAATCAGGGCAAAAATTAATGAACTGGAAATGAAAAATTCAATACAAAGAATGAATAAAACCAAAACTAAGATTGATATGTTAGCCAAATTAACAAAAGAAAAAGATAGAGAATTCAAATTAATAAAATTAGAGATGGAAAAGAGACATTAAAAGAGACACTGAGAAAAACCAGGGAATCATAAGGATGTGCTTAAATATATATATTCCTCTAAATTAGAATATTTTAAAGAAATAAATGAACTTTAGATACACATATGACATACCAATGTTAAATATAAATCAAGTTAATATTTCAAATTGGCCTATAACATCCAGTGAGATTTAAACAATAATTAAAACATCCCAACTAGAAAAAAAAAGCTTAAGTCAGTTAGAGTCAGTGCAGAATTCTACCAGACCTTCATAGAAGAGTTGACACTAATACATCTCAAATTATTATACAAAACAGAAAAAGAAAGAACATTTACTTTGGGAATGTGGTATTACCCTGATTTAAAAAACATACAAAGACCCTACTAAAAACAAAGAAAAATTATAGGACAATCCCTTATGAACATAGGCACAAATAAAATGCTTGAAAACTGAACTCAAGAACACACAAAAATAATTATACACCATGATCATGTTGGCCTCATTCAAGACATGCATGACTGGTTCAACACCTCTGAATCAATTAATGTAATCCAACATATAAACAGACTAAACTGCATAAAAAAGTAATCCTCTGGTTAAATGGAGTAAGGTCCAAAATTATCTCCTGGTGAAAGTTTAGGAGGAAATAAGTACCTGCAGAATATAGCCTGTTTTCTTATCATGTGAGCTGAAAGTGTTATTCTTCTCCTTTTCTGTACAACCCAGCAACAAGAAGAAGATAACATCGCATACATATGAATCACTAAAAGCATGTCAACATAGGACTGAACTTTGGAACACAAACCAAACAAGGATTTATAAAACACATCTTTAATAAAGCAAACATTTCTGCATATTGTATTTTTGTGAAATGACATAATATTCTTTCACGTGTGAAAAATTGGTTGTTACAGAGTGCGAGTTATTTTCCTCACTGGTGACCAATATTAAGAGACTGAGTAGACAGGTCAAAAGGTAACAAGTTTGCATTGCAAATATAGCAACTGAGTTTACTTTTGCAGATCACAAAAGCAAAAACAGAGGCGGGGAACATTGCAGTGCAGATGTGTAAACCTGTTGCTTTTGGAGAAATGAGTTGCAGAAGGAGGAGAAATCCTACAAGCTTATGTGCCACAAACAGACCTATTCTTAAATACCATGGAAGATAACTCCTCTTTGAAGTTTTCTCATGTCCATCATGTGCATGCACACACACCACAGAGAAATATATACATGTATCACACAATTCACATATAAAAACAAATGGTTATAGAAATATCCACTGCTGTTCAGACAGGTTGAATGGCCTGGATGTTCTTGAATTAGGCACTTTCTTAGTAACTGATGGCTTGATCAAGAAACATCTGATTTTTTTGTGGTTGTGAAGATTGAAAGTTGAATTTGAGGAGATTTGAAGACCTTGTCCTCACTCATAGAGAGAATTCATCACTGATATAAAGCAACTAAATCTTACATTACTCTCTTAGAGCTCAAGTTATTGGGAGGTTCACATTCAGGGTTTTACATAGTCCTAAAATATAAAACAAAGAGCCTCCTAAGTCATATTGAAACTTAATACAGAAGAAACTTCTTAAAACACACACATATGAGAGAAATCTCAATGGAATCACCAAATAACAGGGAAGACAGTGAGATATTTCTCACCACCAAGCAAAACATCCAGTTTGCAGAAGGTTTAGTTGAGTTGTTAGCAAAACAGGGCCCTGAAAATGCCCAAACAACCCAGGATACTGCCAAAGCTATTGGTTGCTCTCCACAAATTGATGGTAAAGCCTGAAGACAACACTACAGGACTCCTTGAGCATGGAGAAGTTCGTTGCCTACCTAGAGCCTTTATTCCAATGAATAAATGGAATGGAAGGCACCCTGCATGCAACCAAAGGAGAAATATAAACACCAATATAACTATAGACCCTCCAATCTACAGTGGTATTCTCCTTGCAAGATATGCTGGTGCAAAATGCCACAAAACTTGCAGAACTAAGCAACCGATATCTGATTAGATTTTAGGTTCACTCCGAGAGATGGTACCCAACACCTCTCAGATTGTCAAGAACCTGAGACTAGACAGACCATGGACCCAGGGGGAAATCAAATAATATTGTTTTGCTAAAGAAATATAGCAATAAAATGTCTCCTAAGTATATTCTGCCATATTAATAGATCATTGGAACACTCACTTCTAAATGGGATGTCCTCTTAAAGTCCCTTCCCTCAGGGTCAGGGAACCCAAAAGAAGAGGAAATGGAAAGATTATAAGAGTCAGAGAAAGTCAAAGACACTGAGGAAACAAGACCTTCTAAACATAGCAGGATTGATACACACATGAACTCAAGAGACCGGGAAGGATGCACAGGACCTACACCACTAAGACAGATGGGTTGCCAGCACTGAGAGGGGAAGTGGACACAAGCCCTAATCTTTAATTCAGAAGCCAACTGCAAGTTGTCTCAAACCTCCATCTAGAACCCAGTTACGAATAATACAAAAATTAGTTTCCTCCAAGGGAGTCTCCCTGGGTATACAAACAATTCTTAAAGGCAGGCCCCACACTCAATAGTAGATGGAAAACAAAAATAGTGACTCAATGGCAATTTGGGAGGTTAATTTTTTCAACCTTACATGGCTTTTATATATAATTATGGTATCTAATGTTTTGTTTTTATGATTTTCTGTGTATGAAAACACATGTGACTCTACATCTATGTTTGTCTTGTCCTGGTTCTTTGGCTCTTTTTCTTATATTTGTTTGTTTGTTTTGTCCAATTCTGGCTTGTTTGTTTTCATTTTAATTTATTATATTTTAGATATTTGATTGTTTTCTAATAAGAGAGAGAAGAAGAGGCCTAGATTTGAGTGGGAGGGAAGGAGGAGAGAATGTGGAAGGAGATGGTGGAAGGGAAACTATAATTAGAAAATATTTCATGAAAAAGTCTATTTTCAATTAAAAACATTTAAAAAGCAAATGATACTCCCATTCTAATTCCAGTAAATACTGAAAATATATTTAAACATGGATTTGGGGAAACAGAAGTATTTGAATTGTAAAAGCCAGTGCACTAAGCTTGCACATATATAATTTGTTGTGTGGTATGAATCTTCCTCCTAAATATTGTTCTGCCTTCTCTGCAGGTTTAAGTTGAGGAACTACCAATGTATTTTGGCCATGATGTTTGCAATTGAGAAGATCAACAGCAATCCATATATTTTACCTAATACATCCCTGGGATTCGAGGTCCAAAATGTCCGCCATGGTCAGAGGCGCACTCTGGTCAATCTCTTTGGCTTGTTTTCAGGTACTGGTTATGCCCTCCCTAACTACAGATGTTCAAGAGAGAGCATGTCAGCTGCTGTACTTACAGGACCATCATGGGCAATAACTGAATACTTAGGGACACTGCTGGATCTTTACAAATTTCCACAGGTGAGAGAAGGTGATGGACTATGACATGATGTCAGCTCTACTTGATGGTATTTCAGCTGTCTGTGTGGGAAAGGGGGAAATGAGTAGCTCTTCATGGATAGGGAAATAGGCAGACATAGTTGATGATACATATATATTTTTTGTAGCTTAGAATAGAGATAAGGGGAAGGAAGGGTGGAGCAGGCACACCACCCTATTGAACCTCTAAATATTGTCTGTACTGTCAAGGGATATTCAGTCATAATGTTAACCCTAAGATTGTGTTTGTGTTTAATTTAAAAAACAACCTTAAGGCTGGAGAGATGGCTCAGAGGTTAAGAGCACTGCTTGCTCTTCCAAAGGTCCTGAGTTCAATTCCCAGCAACCACATGGTGGCTCACAATCATCTGTAATGAGATTTGGTGCCCTCTTCTGGCCTGCAGGAATATGTGCAGATAGAATACTGTATACATAATAAATGAATAAATCTAAAAAAAAACCTTAGTTTAGGGGGTGAAGAGAAACTAGGTGACTGGAATTAGCCATAGAGAGTCTGGATGATCCAGGAATGCAGATAGACACACAGGAAGGGGTAATGTGGGACTAGGAGTCTGGTGCTTTCTTTTAGGTTTGGGATGAATGAAGAGACATGTCTATTGCTGGGTCTCTGGCAAAAAAGAAGGTCAACTGGTTGCTTCTCATCCTCTCTGACATGACAGGTTTTCACCCTCACATCTGACTTCTGAGTAATTGTTGATAAATAAAAAAAATTCAGACTTAGTTTAAACCTATACTTAGCAGCCAGGCCTATACTTAGTACCCAGGCCTTGGGACTGGAAGTCCCTCCAGGCTGAAATCTGAGTAGCTGTTGGCGCTATGGGACTGCAGACAGTACTTAAAATATCAGTAGATTCATGTGCAGCTGCTGAGCTGACAGAAGAACATCTTTGTACTTTTCTGATAAACCCATAGATATATGGATTTGAACTTCAAAGCAGTATTGATCTAAAGGCTTCAAACCATTGCTGTAGGATTGAGTTAAATTTCATGACAATGTTCTTCTTTCTGATTGTTTCTCCCTATAGCTAAGTTTTGGGCCTTTTGATACCACCCTCAGTGAAGAAGGACGGTTTTCTTCCCTATACCAGGTGGCCCCCAAGGACACATATCTGACACTTGGCATTGTATCTTTGATGCTTCATTTCCACTGGAACTGGGTGGGGCTGTTCATCATAGATGATCACAAAGGTGCCCAGATTCTGTCAGATTTGAGAAGTGAACTGGGGAAAAATGGAGTCTGCATAGCATTTGTGGAAATGATCCTAACCATCAGGGGTTCATTTCTGACCACACCCTGGAAAAATCAGGTGCAGATCCTGGAATCATCAGCAAATGTGATTATTATTTATGGGGACACTGATTCTCTACTAAGCTTAATAGTAAATATTATGCAGAAGTTAGTCACATGGAAAGTCTGGGTCCTGAACTCACACTGGGATCATTCCACATTTGATAACTATTTCCTATTAGATGCATTGCATGGTGCCCTTATTTTTTCACACCACAATGAGGAGATCAATAATTTTACAGATTTTATCCAGACAGCCAATCCTTACAAATACCCACAAGACATTTATCTTCATGTATTGTGGCACTCATTCTTCAATTGCTCATTTTTTGGAGAAGACTGTAAAATTGTGGATAACTGTCTGCCTAATGCCTCCTTGGAATTCTTGCCAGGGAACATATTTGACATGGCCATGAGTGAAGAGAGTTACAATGTGTACAATGCAGTGTATGCTGTGGCCCACAGTCTACATGAAATGACTCTCCATCAAGTACAATTTCAAACTCTTGGAAAAGGAAAAGAGATGGTATTCTTCCCCTGGCAGGTAACAGCCTTTCTGTAGTATTATATCATCAACAATATGCCACCCCAAGAGTTGATAAATGCCCTAAAACTAAGTAATACATTAGATTATTTTGTTAAAAAGCTGCAAGAGAGACTTACAAGGAGTCTGTTTTAAGTCGATATGTAGTTGTATTACAAAGGTTCGTGCAATATTTGCAGGGTAAATTTTTCAATATAAAAAGTTCATTTACCTCGGAGATTTCACATAACAGTAAAGACAAAGACAAAGAATTGTCACAACGGACATGAAGACTTCTAAAACGGTTATGTTACATAAATGAACACTCATAAAATCATTTATTTTTACATAGTGAAACTCTAAATATTTTCAAAACTTAATTGGGTATGACTATACTTTCTCTTTCAATTTTGTTTTTTCATTTTGTGAACATTAGTGTTTTGCCTACATACATGTCTGTGTGAGGGGGTAGGGTCCCCTTGAACTGGAGTTATAGGCAGTTGTGAGCTACTATGTGGGTGTTGGGAATTGAACCAGGGTCCTCTGGAAGACAAGACAGTGCTCTTCACCTCAGAGCCTTCTCCCCAACCCAGGTATGAATATATTTTCTAAGAAGATGAGAGTTTTTTCATTCATATTTATAATTTCAGAGTTCTGGGTTCTATGTTTTCTAAAGGAACTGATTGGAATATATTACAAGTATAATGATGTTTCCAATACTGTTGAGTGTAGTTGAAGAGCTTTTCTCCAGGTGCCACCAAGCCCTGTTAGTCCAACAATCCACTTGTAAAATAAACATACAGACATTTATATTATTTAAACTGCTTGGCCATTAGCTCAGGCCTATCATTGTCTAGCTCTTACTCTTATATTTAGCCCATTTCTATTAATCTATACTTTGCCAAGTGGCTCGTGGCTTACCAGTACCTTATTTCTTTCTTGTCATGGCAGCGGCTGGCAGTATCTCCCTGCCTCAGCCTTCATTTTCCAGAAGTCTCCTCCTCCTTGTCCTGTCTACCCTATCCTTCCTGCCTGGCTACTGGCCAATCAGCACTTTATTTATTTTAACCAATCAGATCAACACATTTGACATACAGAACATCCCACAGCAGTTGAGTATCATTTGTTTGATACTAGTGGTACCTATATTAAAGGTGCTTGTCACAATAGGGATTAAAATCAAGAAGAGATGTTCCCTGATTCTGCCTCTGTTATATTTCTCTGAAGTTATGTAGCATAAAGCATGTATCTCTTTTAGCTTCACCCTTTTCTAAAGAACACACAACTCATCAATCATGCTGGAGACCAGATGGTCCTGGATTGGAAAATGAAATCTCAAGCAGAATATGACATTCTCAATTTTTGGAATTTCCCAAAAGGTCTTGGGATAAATGCAAAAGTAGGAACATTTTCTCCAAATGCTCCAGAGGGCCAGGAATTGTCCTTATCTTATCACATGATACAGTGGGCAACAGGATTAACAGAGGTGGGTTGCATCTTACTTGAGTAATTTGACCTATATAAATTTCAAAAAAAAAAAATATATTCCTGTGTGTCATGACCCTTCACTGCTCACACAGAGCCCATTTATAGACACATAATGACCAATATAAAACATTGTCTTCATACCTAATTTTGCTGAATGAGCTATTTTCCAATCTTCTCATTTTTTTAACTTTTCTTAAAGATTTATTTATTTATTATGTATACAGCATGTTTGACTGCAGGCCAAAGAGGGAACTAAATCTCATTACAGGTGGTTGTGAGCCACCATGTGGTTGCTGGGAATTGAACTCAGGACCTCTGGAAGAGCAGTCAGTGCTCTTAACCTCTGAGCCATCTCTCCAGCCCCATCTTATCTTTTTCTAACATATATACAAGTATCTTTTTCAGGATGATTTCCATCATTTTCACAGATCACCTAACAAAAGACTTAGTTTGATCCCATCTTGTAAGGTTTCAGTCATTGGTCAGTTGGCCTTTTGCTTCTAAGCCCTGTTAAGATAGAAGAGCATGATGGGAATATGTAGATGTGTTAGTTATTTGTTTTGCTGTTGCAAAAAGGCTACTTAACAAACAGTATGGGAGACTCTTCCTGGCTCACAGTTTGAGAATATATTCACTCACTGCAGGAAGCCATGTTTTTAGGTGATAGAGGTAGATATTCACATTGCATCAACAGTCAGGATGCAGATAGCTGAACTCTGCTGTTATCATCATTTCTTCCTTTTATTTCACTAGACGACCAGGGCCAATAAATTGGGGCCACCCATTTTAAAGAAGTGGTTTATGGGGTTTTTTGTTTTTTGTTTGTTTGTTTGTTTACCTCAAGTAAACTAATCTAGAAAATTTTCCACAATAATTTCTGCCAGATTGGCTTACACAGTGGTGCTAAGATGACTCTCTACCATGGAAGACAAGATGAACCCTTATCATGGAAGAAAAAAACTTATTTGCCTTTCTATACAGGAGTCAAGAAACAATAGTTTTGTAGCTATTATGTCACCAAGACATGCTACAAAGGACCTAAATTCTTACTTTTATGCCTTACCTCATAATCTTTGAACAATTTTCCAATAAAGCGATGTTATTAGGGTCAAACATTTACCACATGGGCCTGTGATGATGCACTTTAGCAGTAAAAACTTCAACATTCTGCATTTAAAAATACTAACATAAATAAACTGACAGTTCTATATTCAAAAACACTCTATTAGAGATTCCATAAAACATGGCCATTTGCTAACATTCATATTATTATTCTCAGATTCCTCAGTCTGTATGCAGTGAGAGCTGTCATCCTGAATTCATGAAAACCCACCGAGAGGGTGAGGCTGCCTGTTGCTTTGACTGCAAGCAATGTCCAGAGAATGAGATTTCCAATGAGACAGGTACATGTCAATCATGCAGAACACATCACAGATTTCCACACCTGCAATATCCAAGCAAATGAAAAATATCTGTAAGTGAACTCACTTCAGTGAAGACAATCCTCTTCCTTCCAACTGTTAGAAAACCACAGGTTACAGTTCATTTTTCCCACTGAAATAACACACTCTTCACATTGAAATCCATACCTGCTTTGTGTGCCTGAACAATTGTGGAAATGTCTGTCTACAGAAAACTACCTTCTCACACCAGAGCAGTATGCTTCATGTCACCATGCACTTTGTCTCTGTTTGTTTTCTATTGCTATAAAAAGGCATCATGACCAAGCATCTGATAAAAGAAGACCTTTCATTGGGTTAGAGTTTCAGACTGTTAGAGTTCATGAAGGCAGAACAGAGGCATGTGTGGCAGTTTAAATGAGAATGGTCCCCATAGGCTCATATGTTTGAATACTTGGTCTACAGTTGTGGAACTGTTTTGGAAGGATTAGGAGATATGGTCTTACTGAAGGAGGTCTATCATTGAAGGTGGGAATGGAGCTTGCAAAAGCCTGCTTCATTCACATTTCTCTCTCTCTCTCTCTCTCTCTCTCTCTCTCTCTCTCTCTCTCTCTCATCTTTCCATCATGCCTGTAGCTCAGGTGTAAGCTCTCAGCTACTTTTCCAATTCCATTCCTTCCTGCAGCTTGCCATGTTCTCCATCTGGAACTGTGAGCCTGCAAGGTAAATTCCTTCTTTTATTAGTTGTCTTGGTTATGATGCATCTTCATAGCATTAGAAGTTTAACTAAGACAGCATGACAACAGGAACAGTTGGGACTTTACAGACTGATCCCCAAGTAGGAGACAGAGAAGCCACACTGTGAACAACAAGATCCTCAAAACGTTTCCACAGCAACAGGCCTCTCTCAAAAGGTCCACATCTCCTAATCCTTTCCAAAGAGCTCCTCCTACTGTGGACAAGACACACAAATATGTGAAGTAAGGGGGGGGAGCATTCTAATTCAAAGCACCACAGTTTTCTCCCTTACACCCATAGTGCCTATCATAGTTTTATTTTTTCACTTTATTTCAATTTTATGAAAATTCCATATATTATACAATTTGTCCCAACCACTGTCTCCCATCCCTTCCCTCCACCTAACCACCCTCACTACCTCACCTTCTTCACCACATCCACTGACAGGCCTCCCAGTGATATCAACTGAACATGACAAAACAAGATGCAATTAGACCTAGCATAAAGCCTCATATCATGGCTGGACAAGGCAACACATTAGAAGGAAGATGGGGATTATTGATTGGTGTGTAAAATGAATGAAAAAAATGTTTAATAAAAAAAAAGAAGGAAAAGAGACCTAGGAACAGGCAAAAGAGTCAGGGATGCCCCAACTGCAACTGTTAGTATTGCATCCCCCCCCAAAAAAAAAAAACTTCAAGTAAATCCCACAGTATGTATTCAGAAGGCCTAGTGCAGATCTTTGCAGCCTCCTGGATTCCTGCTTCAGTCTCTCTGAGCCCCTATGAGCCCTGCGTATGTGATCCTTTGGGCCGTGTTCTGCTGTTGATCTCAAACTTTCTGGTTTCTACAATCCTTTCTCCTCCTTCTCTGTGTGGCTCACCAAGCTCCCTATAATGTGTTGCTATGCGTCTCTGCATCTGCGCTCATCAGCTGCTAGAGAAAGACTTCCTGATGAAGACTGGACTAAGCACCAGTCAATGAGTATATCAAAATATGATTAAAAATCGTTTCGTTGACTTTTTCTTTCTTTCTCTCTCTTTCTTTTTTTTTTCTTTTTCTTTTTTTTTTTTTGTCAGCAGTGTGTGGTTCTACACTAGGTCTCTGAGCATTCAGAGTAAGATTCCTGGCCATGCAGCCAATGGCAAGCATGGGCTGTTTCTCATACAATACAGATCAGTCACTGATTGGCCACCCCCACAAGCTCTGAGCCTCCATTGCTCCAACACAGCTTGCTGGCAGGACAAGTTGTGGTTGGAAAGCTTTCTGGCTGGATTGTTGTCCAAGTCCCACCAATGAGAGCCTAGCCTGGTGAAATAAGTTGGCCAGTTTAGGCTCCATATCCTCCATTACTAGGAGTCCTCTCAATGGTTACCCTCCTAGCTTCCAGAGAGTATCCACTGCACTGGATTTCCACATAGCTCCCTATGTATCTACCTATTCCAATAGTATCTTCCCATACCCTCTCCCTGTGTCCCTCCCTCCCATCCTGATCACTCTGTTACCATCCCCACCTGACCCAGTATACCCACAAAAATCTATTGTATTTCCCTTTCCCAAGGAGATCCATTTGTCACCCCTAGAACACTTCTTGTTACTTAACCTCTCTATGTCTGTGAATTATACTGTGATTATCCTCTACTTAACAGCTAATATTCAAATATCAGTGAGAATATATCATATTTCTCTCTCTGGCACTGAGTTACTTCACAAAGGATGATTTTTTTCTAGTCGAATCCATTTACCAGGAAATTTCATGATGTCATTTTTTTCTAACAGATGAATAATATCCCATTGTGTATCACATTTCTTTATCCATTCTTTGGTTGAGGGGTATCTAGATTGTTTCCAATTTCTAGCTATTATGAATAATGCTGCTGTGAACAGAGTTGAGGAAATATCTTTATGGTGGGATGGAGCATCCTCTGGGTATATGCTCAAGAGTGGTATAGCTGGGTCATGAGGTAGGTCAGTTCCCGGTTTTCTGAGGAATCACTATATTGATTTCCAAGTGCTATACAAGTTTACACTCCCACCAGCAATGAAGGAGTCTTCCCTTTGCTCTGCTTCATCACCAGCATAAGAACTCACTTGTATTATTGATCATAGCCATTCTTACTGGAACAAGATGGAATCTCAAAAAAAATTTCTTTTTTTTTTTTTTTTTTGGTTTTTTGAGACAGAGTTTCTCTGTGCAGCTTTGTGACTTTCCTGGATCTTACTCTGTAGACCAGGCTGGCCTTGAAGTCACAGAGATCCACCTGCCTCTGCCTCGCGAGTGCTGGGATTAAAGTGGTGTGCCACCACTGCCGAGCTAATTCAAAATAATTTTGATTTGTATTTGCCTGATGGCTAAGAATGTTGAACATTTCTTTCAGTGTTTCTCGGCCATTTTTGTTTCCTCAATGGAAAATTCTGTTTAGATTTGCACCTCATCTTTTTTTTTTATTAAGAAAATGTTTTTGGGTTGGGGATTTAGCTCAGTTGTAGAGCACTCGCCTAGCAAGCACAAGGCCCTGGGTTCGATCCTCAGCTCCAAAAAAAAAAAAAGAAAAAGAAAAAGAAAATGTTTTCATTCATTTTACACACAAATCAAAGATGCTCCTCTTCTTTCCTCCCACTCCTCAGCCTCCACCTCCCAATGCACACTCCACTCCCAACCACTAGAAGGCAAGGCTTCCCATGTGGAGGCACATTCATTAGAGGCAAATCCAAGCCATTCCCCTGCCTCAAGGCTGCATGTGGTGTCCCATCATAGGTAGTGGGCTCCACAAAGCCAGCTCATGCACCAGAGATGGATTCTAATCCTACCACCAGGGGGCCTCCCAAGCATATCAAGCTACATAACTGTCTTGCCATGCAAAGGGCCTACTCCAGTCCCATGTAGGATCCATAGCCATTGATGCAACTTTCATGAGGTCCCTCTAGTTTGGTTTGGTCATCCCTGCATGTTTCCCCATCATGATCCTGATGCACTTGCACATAGAATCCTTCTTCTCTCTCTTTGACTGGACTCCTGGAGCACTGTTTAGTGATTGGCTGTGGATCTCTGCATCTGCTTCCATCAGTCATTGGAGAAAAGTTCTGTCATGACAGTTAAGGTGTTCAACGGTCTGATCTCTGGAGCAAGCCAGTTCAGTTCAGGCACCCTCTACACTACTGCTATTGGACCAGGCTGGGATCATCCTTGGGGATTCCTGGCAGCTTCCCTAGCACTGGGTTTCTCTCTATCCACATGATGTCTCTATCATACTATCTCTTTCATTGCATTCCCCCTCACTTCCTGTTCCAGCTCAACCATCCTGTTCCCTTATGTTCTCATCCCCTGTCCCTTACCCTCCATTACCCCCCCCTCATCCCCAGTTCACTCATGGAGATCTCATCTATTTCCCCTTCCCACGGCAGCCCATGCACCCCTTTTTGTGTCTTCCCTGTTAGTTAGCTTCTCTGAAATTGTGGGTTGTTGCCTGATTACCCTTTGCTTTATGTCTATTATCAACTTATGAGCGGGTACATACATTGTTTGTCCTAATGAGTCTAGGTTACCTCACTCAGGTTCATATTTTCTAGTTCCATCAATTTGCCTGCAAATTTCATGATATCAATGGTTTGTCTCTGCTGAATAGCACTCCATTGTGTATATGTGCCACATTTTCTTAATCAATTCTTCAGTCAAGGGGCATCTAGGTTGTTTCCAGATTCCGATTATTACCAATAATGAACATAGTTGAGCATGTGTCCTTTGTGGTATGATTGAGTATTCCTAGGGTATATACCCAAGAGTGGTATAGCAGGGGCTTGAGTAAGATTGATTCCCAATTTTCTGAGAAACTGCCGTACTGATTTCCAAAGTGGCTGTACCAGTTTGCACTCCCACCAACAATAGAGGAGTGTTCCCCTTACTCCACATCCTCTCCAACATAAGCTGTCTTCAGTGTTTTTGATCTTAGCCATTCTGACAGGTGTAAGATTGTATCTCAGTGTCATTTTGATTTCCATCTCCCTGATAATTAAGGATATCCTTAAATGTCTATTGGCCATTCGAAATCCTTTGCAATTTTCTTTTTTTATTTTATAATTTAATTTAATTTTACATATCAGCCATGGATTCCCCTGTTCTCCCTCCTCCTGCCTTCCCCCAAGCCCAACACCCATTCCCATCTCCTCCAGGGCAAGGACTCCCCTAGGGATTCAGCTCAACCTGGTAGATTAAGTCCAGGCAGGTCCAGTCCCCTCCTCCCAGGCTGAGCAAAGTGTCCCTGCATAAGTCCTAGGTTCCAAACAGCCAGCTCATGCACTAAAGACAGGTCCTGGTCCCACTGCCTCCGAAACAGTTCAAGCTAATCAACTGTCTCACTTATCTAGAGGGCCTGATCCAGTTGGAGGCTCCTCAGCTATTGGTTCATAGTTCATGTGTTTCCATTAGTTTGGCTATTTGGCTCTATAGCCCATTTTTTAATCAGATTGTTATTTTGATGTCTAGTTTCTTGAGTTCTTTATATATTTTGGATATCAACCCTCTGTCAGATGTGGCATTGGTGAAAATATTTTCCCATTCTATAGGCTTTCATTTTGTCTTATTTACTGTGTCCTTTGCCTTACAGAAGCTTCTCAGCTTCAGGGGGTGCCATTTATTAATTGTTGTTCTCAGAGTCTATGCTACTGGTGTTATATTTAGGAAGTGGTCTCCTGTACCAATACATTCAAGACTATTTCCTCCTTCCTCTTTTATCAGGTTCAGAGTAACTGGGTTTATATTGAAGTATTTGATTCATTTGGACTTGAGTTTTGTGCATGGCAATAGATATGGATCTATTTGCAGCCCTCTACATGTTGATGTCCAGTTACGCCAGCACAATTTGTTAAAGATGCTTTCTTTTTTCCATTGTACAGTTTTCGCTTCTTTGTCAAAAATCATGTGTTTATAAGTGGGTGGGCTAATGTCAGGGTCTTCAGTGTGATTCCATTTGTCTACATGTCAGTTTTTATGCTAATATCAAGCTGGCTTTATTGGTGTAGCTATATAGTAGAGAGCTTCATGTCAGGGATACTGATGCTTCTAGAAGGGGTTTGTTGTACAGGATTCTTTTAGCTCTCCTGGGTTTTTTGTTTTTCCAAATGATGTTGAGTATTGTTCTTTCCAGGTCTGTGAAGAATTGTGTTGGTATTTTGATGGGGATTGCATTGAATCTGTAGATTGCTTTTGGTAAGATTGTCATTTTTACTATGTTAATCCTTCCTCTCTGTGAGCATGGGAGATCTTTCCATTTTCTGACATCTTCAATTTCTTTCTTCAGTGACATAAACTTCTCTTTATACAGGATTTTCACTTGCATAGTTAGTGTTACCCCAAAGAATTTCATACTGTTTATGGCTATGTACAGTGTGGTGTTGCTCTTATTTCTTTCTCAGTCCATTTATGATGATTTGTATATAGGAGAGCTACTGATTTTTTTAGTTAATCTTGTATCGTGCCACATTCCTGAAGATGTTTATCAGCTGTAGGAGTTCCCTGGTATAATTTGTGGGGTCACTTATATATATATACTATCATATCATCTGCAAATAGTAAAAGTTTGCTTCTTCCTGTTTCTATGACCTTGACCTCCTTTTGTTGTCTTATTGTTCTAGATAGAATTTCAAGTACTATATTGAATAAATATGAGGAGAGCAGACAGCCTTGTCTTGTTCCTGAATTTAATTGAATTTATTTGAGTTTCTGTCCATTCACTTTAATATTGGCTATAGGCTGGATGTAAATTGCCTTAGCAATGATTAAGTATTTTCCTTGTATCCCTAATTTCTCTAAGACTTTTATCATGAAGGGGTGTTGAATTTTGTCAAAGGATTTTTCAGCATCCAATGAGATGATCATGCTATTTTCTTTCTTTCAGTTTGTTTGTGTGGTGACTATATTCACTGATTTTGATATGTTGAAACATCACTAAATCTTTGGTATGAAGCCTACTTGATCTTTTTGATATGTTCTTGGATTCTGCTTGCAAGTATTTTATTATTTTTGCATCTATGTTCATAAAGGAAATTAGTCTGTGACTCTGTTTCTTTGATGACTCTTTTTGTGGTTTGAGTATCAGGGTGACAACGGCCTCATAAAATTAATTTGCCCATGTGCCTTCTGTTTCTGTTTTGTGGAATAATTGGAGAAGTGTTGATATTAGCTCTTCTTCAAAGGTCTGGGAGAATTCTTTGATAAAGCCATCTGGCCTCTGGCTTTCTTTAGTTGAAAGATTTTTAATGGCTGCTTCTATTTCCTTGGGGTTTATAGGTCTGGTTAAATTGTTTAATTGATATTGATTTCTTTGGTAAGTTGTATCTATCAAGAAAAATACCCATTTCTTTTACATTTTCCAGTTTTGTGGAGTATGAGTTTTTAAAGTATGACCTAATGTTTCTTTGGGTTTCCTTGCTGACTGCTGTTGTGCCCCACTTGTCATCTCTGATTATGTTAATTTGGGTATTCTCTCCTTGCCTTTTAATTAGTTTGGATGGAGGTTTGTCTATCTTGATGATTTTCTCAAAAATCAACTGTTGCATTGATTCTTTGTAATGATCTTTATGTTTCTGTTCACTAATTTTAGCCCTCAGCCTGATTATTTTTTCCATCTACTCCTCTTTGGTGTTCTTGCTTTGTTTTGTTCTAAAACTTTCAGATGTACTCTTACATTCCTGTCCTTTTTCATGTAGGCAATTAGTCTTATGAACTTTTCTCTACACCACTTTCACTGGGTCACATAAGTGTAGATGAAATTATAAACGGTCTTATTAAATAAGAAACTCAGAGCCAAATACACAGTTAAAAGCCCAAAAGATCAGAACACTAGCAAATAGCCTTTAGCTTACCAGTCACTGCCATCCTTCACCTGAGAGAGAGACCTTCTCATGTGTCCTGTCTTTTTATTGCCTTTTTGTTCTACCTTCTCATTGGTTTTAAACACAACCACATGATTTCCTCATTATTGCCTGTCTATACTGATCTCATACTGGAATATGGATACCAGAGAAAGGGATGCTTTGTTCCCTAGAACCAGTCTGGCCCCTGGTAAAGCAAAAGTCTTTTGCTGAAGTTGTGGGCAGATATATTGAGCCCAGGGAAGATAGTGCAGTCTGGAGATTTGGGGCAGGTTGGAGTCTCTAGGACCAGCTGGCCTCCAGTAAACCTGGCAGAGTTGTGGGCTAGAATATGGGGCTCAGGGAAGAAGATGCTGTTTGGGGCTGTAATTCTTATTATTTTCTTCTGGGCTTTTTGGACTTTTCCTTTATACTGTATGCTTTGGTTTACAGCTTTGTGTTTAGTAGATTATGTGTGCCTGTGTGAGAGAGTAATTTTAATTGTCATTTTGTTGTCATTTTATTTATTTCTCTCTTTTAAAGAAAGAGAGAAAGAAAAGGGGTGGAATTGAGTGGGCATGGAGATGGGGAGAATCTGGGAGGAGTTGGAGAAGGGTAAAAATCATGATATGAATATATTATATAAGGATTTTGAGTGGTAATGTGATGTTATAAAAAGAATTAAATATATATCACAAAGAAAAATGTATATAGAAATATGGACATTATTAATATATTGAAAATACTGCAGAAAAATCCATAAGCATAAAATCATAATTAGGAGTAAATTGATAAGATATCAGGAACACAGTGTTAAAACACTGTTCAATAAAGACATAAGAATACATGAGCAGTTCTGTATCAATGCACTACATAGATACTATTTTACAGAGCTATGAGAAAAGTGTCAAGGCTGCAAGAATTTGAGAAATTAAATTTACTCAGGCTCCTTCAGAGAATGAGGAAATTTAGATAATACTCTGGACTTCATGAATGTAGTTGCATTTGGACTATATATAAAAGAACAGGATTATAAGATAAGGATTTCAAGGGACATCCTCTCTATCACACTGAAATCTGATGCCCTCTTAAGAATGGAGATGTATGAATGAAGAGGCAATGTCAGAGCAAAATTAGGTTCGTGCAATGTGTTCAGTGCTCTAATAACTTGTAAAGCAAATACAACAGTGTCAGTAAAGGTGAGGATACCATACAAGTAACAGAGAAAGCACTGGGGCTATTTAATTTCTGTTAGCATGAAGCAGAAGGCAAATGGAGTTTAATTTTTCTGTATTTATATCTGAAACAAAGCAATATGGTCCAGATAACATTGCAATGTTCCAGAGCATGGAAGTGGCTTAGGATAGAAGAGAAAACCTGAGTATGCATTCATGATTACCTGCATTTCTGCCAGATGTGGAGCAGTGTGTGAAGTGTCCAGAAACTCATTATGCAAATACAGAGAAGACACACTGTCAACATAACAATCTGACATTTCTGTCCTATGATGACCCCTTGGGAAAGATACTCAACTTCATATCCCTGGGCTTCTCCTCACTGACAGTTGTTGTTCTTGGGGTGTTTCTGAAGCACAGAGACACTCCCATTGTCAAGGCCAATAACCGGCATCTCAGTTACATCCTGCTCATCACTCTGACCCTCTGTTTTCTCTGTCCCTTGCTTTACATTGGCCATCCTAGCACAGTCACCTGTATCCTGCAGCAGAACACATTTGGACTTCTGTTCACTGTGGCTCTTTCCACTGTGCTGGCCAAAACTCTCACTGTACTTATAGCCTTCAAGATCACTGCTCCAGGGAGAATGAGGAGGTGGCTTCTGATAGCAAGGGCCCCTAATTTCATCATTCCCATCTGCACCCTACTGCAAGTTGTTCTCTCTGGAATCTGGCTGGCAACCTCTCCTCCATTTATTGACAAAGATGCTCATTCAGAACATGGACACATCATCATCCTTTGCAACAAAGGTTCAGCTATTGCCTTCTACTGCATCCTGGGATACCTGGGTATATTGGCTATAGGCAGCTACTTTATGGCATTTTTGTCCAGGAATCTGCCTGATACATTCAATGAAGCCAAGTTGCTGGCTTTCAGCATGCTGGTGTTCTGCAGTGTCTGGGTCAGCTTCCTCCCTGTCTACCACAGCACCAAGGGGAAGGTTATGGTGGCTATGGAAGTCCTCTCTATCTTGGCCTCTAGTACATCACTCTTAGGCATCATCTTTGGCCCCAAGTGCTACATCATATTATTAAGACCAGAAAGGAACTCACTTCATCACATCAGGGACAAAACATATACTACAAGAAAAACCCTTAAAACCTAGCTCACATGTGTCTTAAATAAAAGAGCTTTGAAGCATGATAGTTCTTCACTATCTGAACACTCACACATGAAGCTATTATTTGGCATGTGATCCCATAGGCTGTTATTTCTTTTAGTAGTCACATTAGGCTAACTAATTTCTGCATCATCCCTTTTTCCATGGTGACATACATCCTGCATGTTGAGTCCTCCTCTTGCATTCACTATCACTTTGGGGTTATTGATTTCATTTGCTGATGAAATTCCAATTTGTGAGTTCCTCCACTTGGAACATTCACATATTTTATTAACTTGACAACAAGATTATTCAAAAGAATTTATTTCCTCTGTCAATTACATATGCTGATGAACAGATTCAGGAGTTATATGTGTAAATATTATTAGACATTTTGTAAATTTGACATACAGTACAACAAACTTGTGTCAATATTGTATATTGTTTCTGAAGTCCTTAAGACATCTCACCAATTTGTCATGCTTCCATTTCTTATGTATTTTTATTCTGGAGAAATCCAAATTCTTTACATTAGATGTAACTTTTTGTGAAGATTGTACTATATATGTCACTGCATAATGAGCTACATACTAAGTTATGGCAAACTTAGGACCTCATTTTATAACCCAACACTAAATGTCAACCAGAACAACCAATTTGTAGTCAATACATGGAGCTTCTCTTTGAATTATGGTGCCCTGTGTCAATACCCAGATGTAACTACTCCCACTGACTCTGTACTCACTTCTCTGTGTTACTCTATCCATCCACACAGCCTTCATCTTGTCACTTCCTCACAGTCCATTACCTTTTGCTAAATTGGTGCATATTCCTTCAACTCATACGGACTGGGAAAGACCTTCAATCCAGGAAGGCCATTTGCAGTCATTGAGATGGAGGCTTCTCTGTATCTAAGACTCCAGATAGAATCAGCAGAAGATCCTTGGCACTCAGGTTCAGAACCAGTCAGTGGATTGGCTGTATGTGAACCAGGACTTCATGAACCATGTCTGAGAGAGCCAGATCAGTCAGGAAGACAAGAGTAAATAATAATCCATAAAGAAGGTGGGGACTGGTACACACTCTTATACACACAGGGTCCCCAAAAGAGGAAGATGATGCCTCACA
Organism: Onychomys torridus; assembly: GCF_903995425.1. Taxonomy (NCBI): domain Eukaryota; kingdom Metazoa; phylum Chordata; class Mammalia; order Rodentia; family Cricetidae; genus Onychomys; species Onychomys torridus. The sequence continues at coordinate 26,260 of NC_050443.1, forward strand.
TTCTCTAAAGCCCCAGGATTCTTCCCATTATGCACTTCCCTCATTCTCATGGAAATCCACTTTCTTCAGTTGCCTGAAGTTACCATTCAAATAGTACGTGTGTGTGTGTGTGTGTGTGTGTGTGTGTGTGTGTGTGTATGCATGTGTATGTGTGTGTGTGTATGCATGTGAGTGTGTGTGTGTGTGTGTGTGTGTAAGAGAAAAAAAGGAAAAATGGAATAAAATAAGGGAATTTTTTTTAATCTCATCATAGAAGCTGTAGTGTGAGACAAGGGTTCATGCTGTGAACCCCTTTGTGCATTTATCTTCACTTGGAAGTGTTCATTGAAAAGAGTCATTGGTCTGGTTCAAGGCCTTTCATTTCTACTATCTAATTAATGCTGGACCCTCACTAGGGCTCCTCATGGATATCCTGTTGTTACCCTGTGCTGTAGAGATCATGAGATGTTAGGTCTACAGGCAAGGTCCCCGCACAAGCTCCAGCAGATCATAGATGGGGTGTATAGTGTTGCAGCTGGTGGGGGCCAGGCATAGCTCTCTCCCTCTTATGACCACAGAGCCAGCTCTCTCACTTGCCCCAGATATTGATGGGAATGGGTGGAGGAGGGCAACTCTTCTCCACCCATGCCACCTCAAGACAGATGGGTAATTCAGACAGAACTCCCATGCTCACAATTTTTAAGCTGGCTCATCCACAACTGCGCTAAGAAGGTTGGCTCTATTATACTTTTCTCATGAAGTATAGGGTTTGCTCGACCAAGTGTTGCAACTGCTGGGGGTCAGGGATAGTTCTCCCATTCCTATGAACACAGGACATGCTCTCCATCTGTCTGGTGGGGACATGGGTGGGGATGTATGGCCCTCCTCCTCCTCCGCCCCTCACCCAGCAATGCCTGGGCCTTGTGGAAGAGCTGGCCTGTGGACATAAGAGCTGACGGCATTCTTTTAATTGATGTCCCCTCTTCTCAGATGACTTTAGGTGTGATTATTCCTATGTCATGTTGTTAGGAAACTATCCAGCACAATTGACTCCATATCATCTTGACACACAAATACATCACCACAAAGCTATCTTTCCTTTTCCAGTCATCCCCAAGATCTCACATTAAATACTAAGTAGGGGATGGAAAGATGGTTCAGCATTTAACAGCACTGGTTATTCTTCCTGAGGACCCAGATTCAAGTCTAGCACCAACATGGCAGCTCACAATAGTCTGTAACTTCAATTCCATGGGATCCAATACCCTGACACAAATATACATTCAGGAAAAACACCAATGAACATGAAATAAAAATAAATATTTTTAAAAACATAAATAACATTAAATGTCACACAGTCTTAAAAGGTCCACAATAGAACACACTAAAATAAAACTCAGAGCTTAAGAGTACTACCAGGTCTTCCAGAGGTCCAGAGTTCAAATCCCAGGAATTCCATGTGGGCTCACAACCAGCATTAATGAGAGCTGGTACCTTATTCTGGCATTCAGGAATACATGAAGGCAAAACACTATACATAAAAAATAAATGTTTTTTAAAAATCAGTCCTGCTGGGCAGTGGTGGCACAAATCTTTACTCCTAGCATTCAGGAGACAGAGACAGGTTGATCTCTGTGATTTCAAAGCCAGTCAGATCTACAGAGTGAGTACTAGGCCAGCCAGTACTACACAGAGCAACCCTGTCTCAAAAATAAAAATCAGTCTCTTTAACACATCCAGTCTCTTTTAAAATCCAAAAATGTTTTCAAAGGTTTGAAATCTCTCAAGTGTGGGCTCTTAAAAATATATAAATTAGTTTAAATATTTCCTTACTTCAAGAGGGGAAGGCACAAGGCAAAGTCTCTCCCTGACAAATTAAATCCACTCTCCAACTGTATAATAGTTTGATTTCCAATGTCTGGATCCACTCACTGTCTTGTGGGCTTCTCCAAAGGGCTTGGGGCACTTCTTCAGCTCCATCCTCTGAGGCATACACAGCTTGCCTTCCAGGCTCAGGATGGCTCCTCTCTATAGCTGCTGCTGTTCCTGTCAGTCATCCCACAGTGCTGACATCAACCACAATGCTGGGTCTTCTGCTGCAACCTGGCTACACTTTCATCGACACCTCTCATACACTCTCTTCATGGTTCCAAGTATCAAATTCTCTGTATGACTCCTTTAATTCTGGACATTCAACTGCTACTGTGCTTACACCTTCACCAATGGCATGCCCTGGTCTCTCACAGTGCCAATCCTCAGCAGCAATCCATGACCAATTCAGGCCCTCAAAACCAGTACCACCTGGGTGACTCTCACACCAACAATTTTGACTGCCAGCATGAAATACAACTGCCTCTGGGACACAGCATCCATGTGCTCTCAGGAACCACTTCTCAGATTTCAACTCAGCAATGCTGGGCTCCTCTTTTTTTGGGGGGGAGAAGGGTTTCTAGACAGGGTTTCTCTGTGTAGTTTTAGTACCTGTCCTGCAACTCACTCTGTAGCCCAGGCTGGCCTTGAACTCATAGAGATCTGCCTGGCTCTGCCTCCTGAGTGCTTGGATCAAAAGCACGTGCCACCACTGTGGGCTCATCTTAATCACCACTAATTTCTCAACTCCAGCCAACCAGCATCGAGTATCTCAGTAAAACAAAGGTTTCACATTAGTAGTTCTGATATTTTGATAATCATAGCTGATTATTCAGCCCCAGCTGACCAGGGCCACATAATCTTAATTCAAAATAATAAATGGCCCCAATAGTGTCTTTAAACTTCCCTCTGAAAGTTCACAAGCCATGTTCCCACCTTCTGCATTGCTCTCAACATTATTATATTCCAACCTACTATGGAATAGCTCACCAAGTATTAAACACTCAAAGGATATTTTTTACAGCACCAACTGCTCTTCCAGAAGTCCTGAGTTCAATTCCTATCACCAACATGGTGGCTTACAACCATCTGTAATGTGATCTGACGTCCTCTTCTGTATACAAAATAAATAAATAAATCTTTAAAAAAAAAAACAGCAGGACCACACTCCTGGTACCAACTTGTCTTAGAGTTTCTATTGCTGCAACAAAACAATATGGCCAGAACTCCCATCTGGACCAGAGGTGAGTGCCTGGGGTTAAAGTCAGAGAGACCACCAGCACTGGGTCCAACCCAGTCCCCACAGCTCCCATCTGCCCCAGAACTCCCATATGTACCAGAGAGACCCTCTGGTGGACACTACAACCTCAACACCTTGCCGCCACACTCATCTGCTGGAGACCCCAGATACTTCCAGAGACTTAGAGACCAGTGTCCAGCATTCCATCATGCCCTGGAACTCACATCTGGACCAGAGAGCCCCCAGCTACCATCCACCCCGGAACTCCCATCTGGACAAGAGTAGCTCCCATCTGGACAAGATAAGGAGATCACAGGGACTTCCAGAGACTCAGAGTCCAGCCCCCCAGCTCTTATCCAGCCAGCACTCTCATCTGGACCAGAGAGAGGCTCCCTAAACCAGTCAGCTCTGTCTGGATCAAGTACACTGATAAGATCAAGAACGAACCCACAAAGAGATGGGCAGACGCCAAGGCAGAAGTACATACAACAAAATAAAGATCAATACAGCATCACCAGAACCTAGCCCTTCCCCAACAGCTAGACCTCAACATCACAGAATGGAAGAAGAAGAAGAAGAAAACAACCTTATAAGTAACATCATGAGGAGGCTAGAGCCTTATATAGAAGAAATCAAAAATAAAGTGGAGGAACAGACAAACAAAAAATGGGAAAAAACGCTATAAAAAAAAGCTACAGGAAAGGACAAATAAGGAGAAGAAAACAATAAGTCACTGAAAGAAAATCAGGAAAAAGCAAGGGAAACAGTCCAAGAGCTGAAGAGGGAAATAGAAAAAAAGTTCCAACCCCCATTGAGGCTTCAGTAATGGTCATGCCCACAAGGCAGGGCAGAGGAGGATGGAGAGGAGGGCTCTCTCTTGGTTTGAGGACCCTGGACGCTGGAGGTAGACCGAGCAGAGTTCTCCAGAGAACACCGCTAGACTGCGCTATACCTTTGCCAGACCCTGCAACCTACCCCTTCATTTGTAAGTTACCCCACAAAATAAACCTCCCTTTTAACTACATGGAGAGGCCTTAATAATTTCACCAATATCTGGCGCTCACATGGGGCAAATTCCAAAGGCCTAGGCGGCTCCCTCCCTCAGCCTCCTCCCCAGCTGGCGGGTACCTAAACCCACCTGCAAAGTTCCATTTAACCAGGGGACGCCTACATGGTTCCATTCCCGAAAAAGGGAACAGTTAGTCTGGTCTCAGTTCCTTAGCTTAGCCCCTAGACCAGCGAAAACCACTGTGAGTGAGGCGTTCCCACTCCTCCCTGAGTGCCGGCTCCCCGCCATCTTGGCTCCTGCCTTCAGCTGCTGCCAGCCAAAGTCGCCAGCAGGCCTTGCTTTGGAGCTCTACCAACGCCTCCTGCTGGCTGAAAAGTGATACTGAACCCCCCAAAACCACAGAAAAGTAAGCTTCTTTCAAGTAAAAGTAGTAGATAATTTTACACCTTAAAACTAACTAACAAATTTTGAGTAATTCTTGTAAGATGGCTGACAACATTACCTCACAAGAATTTAAAAACCTTTTTGCCTGTATGATGAATGACATTTTCCTAGAAATATACGACCTCCCTAAGACATATCTGGCCTGTACCATTTTGACATTCATTGTAATAATTCACACAATGTTCCAACACTGGTTTAATAATAAGAACAAAGATGAGTCATTATTGGGACTGATACAGGCTTTAAAAGATAGCAATGAAGGCTTACAGAAAAAGATTCTCTTTCTGGAATCTGCTAACCAGGATTTACAGGCTTTAAAAGTTAGCAATGAAGGCTTACAGAAAAATATTCTGTCTATGGAATCTGCTGACCAGGACTTACATAAAAAGATTCTCTCTCTGGAATATGCTAACCAGGATTTACAGGTTTTAAAAGATAGCAATGAAGGCTTACAGAAAAAGATTCTTTCTCTGGAATCTGCTGGCCAGGACTTACATAAAATTATTCTCTCTCTGGAATATGCTAACCAGAATTTACAAAACAAGCTTGTACCTAAAATTGCTTTTATTGATAATAAATATGATTATTTAATGGATAGAACACTAACTCTCCAGAGTGAAGTTGTAGCTACTCAGACACTATATAAGGAAGAAAAATTATCATTACTTCATAAGACAAGGTCCATGGAATCATGTGTTTCAGAAGAACATAAAAACTTCCATGATTCCATGAAAAATCCGGAATCCCTTACAAGAGAGGTTTACTCCCTGGAACAGACCCTTGGTGCTCGTTTACAAGTCCTGGAGGAAACTCTCAATAAACATGACAAGGGACCTAATAAGCAGAAGGGCAAGACCATACAGGTTGTAACATCTCCAAATGGCTCTCATACAATGGCTTATCCTGTTATCATCCATGAGAAGCCAGCAGATGACACATACCCCGAGCCATATACGACATATACATTACAACCAATTTCAACAAGGGACTTTAAAAATATAAAGGAAGCAGTAGTTACATATGGGATACACTCCACATGTGTAAAACAGATGTTAAATTCATGGTCTACCTCACATAGAATCATTCCAGATGACTGGCATCAGTTAATTTCAGCTGTTCTAGAATATAGCCATCAGTTACAATGGAAAAGCTGGTTGAGAGAAGAGGCAAGAAATTTAGAAGAACAAGGTAAACTCAGAGGTTTTGAGATCTCCCAAGATCAAATACTTGGTGAGGGATGTTTCGCTGACAGGAATTTACAAGCCATTTATGATGAGCATACAATATCCCTATGGCATACAGCAGCTCTAAATGCCTGGGGAAAATTTTCAGAACCTGGAAAAGCAACTGAGGTATACACAAAGATATTTCAGGGACCACACAAACCCTTCACTGATTTTTTACAAAGGCTGAACACAGCTATAACAAAAGCTGTATCAGATAAAGAATTAAGAAAAGTATTAACTGAGTCCTTGGCATTTGACAATGCTAACAAAGAATGCAAAAGAATACTTACACCATTAAAGATCAGACCAGCTCCTTTGGAAGAATGGATTCAGGATACTAATAGTGTTGAATCTCTTAACTACAGTAATGAGGCTTGGATAGGAGAGACAAATCCCAGAGGTGAAAGAAGGCCTCATGGTACCAAATGTTTTAAATGTGATACACCAGGTCATATAAGTAAAAACTGTACATGGGGTAATCCTAGACGTAATACTCCTTCTAGGACTAGCCTAAACAGAAGACCCCCAACCACCTCCTGGGTTATGTAGAAGATGTGGCAAAGGCCGACATTGGACCAGTGAGTGCAGATCAAAAATAGATATACGAGGCAACCCTTTACTGGCTGGAAATGCCTCAGGGGGCCTCTTGCAAGCCCCCAAATCAAATGTGGTAAGAACATTCCCAACCACTGTGGAAGACATTCCTCTCCAGGACAAGTGAATAAACCAATACCTAATGTAAAAACCGATACTGCAATGGATGATAAAACAGCTTTGATAGATGAATCACAGTTTACAAAGAACACAATAAAACAAATATTTTGGCAGACTTCCATAAATGAACAAAGACCAAAGCTTAGAATTCGAATTAATGGCTTGGATCTGGAGGGCCTGGTAGACACAGGTGTGGATGTGACTGTAATTACACCAAAATCATGGCATCCAAATTGGCCTCTTCAAGAGGTAGATGTCCAACTTTTAGGAATTGGAACCCTATCTCAGATAAAAGAGTTTGAGATGGGTTGAATGCATAGGGCCAGACGGACAGAGAGGAAGGCTGAAGCCATATGTAGCAAATGTAGCAGTAACTCTGTGGGGCCAAGACCTGTTACAACAGTGGAATACCCAGATTAAAATTCCTACACTCTCAGAAAAGGAATACAGACCAATGCATGTTTCTAGGAATAATATCATAACGTGCTATAAAAAACAGTCACCAACCATTCAGGCTGTACACAAACAGAGCACAACTGCTGTTGAACTCTCAGAAGTACCAACTGCCTTACCTTTCAAATGGCTAACTAATAAACCTGTCTGGGTTGGACAGTGGCCTTTGACAAAAGGGAAGCTACAAGCTTTAGAACAGCTGGTTCAAGAGCAGTTAAATGCTCAACACATTGAAGAAACTACCAGCCCTTGGAATTCTCCTGTATTTGTTATTAAAAAAAAAGTCTGGTAATTGGAGAATGCTGACAGATCTGAGAGCTATTAATAAAGTAATTCAGCCAATGGGCTTCCTACAGACTGGGATGGCCTTGCCCTCTCTGCTACCCAAAGAATGGCCTATAATAGTTATTGACTTAAAAGACTGTTTCTTTACCATACTCTTACAAGAAAATGATAGAGAAAAATTTGCCTTCACAGTTCCTAATTATAACAATTTTCAGCCAGTCAAGAGATATCAATGGAAGGTCCTCCCACAGGGAATGTTAAACAGCCCTACCTTATGCCAATACTTTGTGCAAAAACCATTGGAGATAATTCGTGTAAAGTTTCCACAATGCATAATTTATCACTATATGGATGATATCCTATTAGCTGATCCAAAGTTAGGCACATTAGAAAGCATGTTTGAAGAAGTAAAAAAAGTTTTGCCTCGCTGGGGACTGCAAATTGCTCCTGAAGAAATACAAAGAGGAGATTTTATTAATTACTTAGGATATAAGATAGAGTTACAAAAAATTAGACCCCAAAAGGTACAACTGAGGAGAGACTGATTAAAGACTCTTAATGATTTTCAAAAGTTGTTAGGAAGCATTTCCAACTTATTGGGTATCATGGGAATACCCAAAGATGAATTACAAAATTTGGCTAATACTCTAGAAGGGGACAAAGAATTAAATAGTCCAAGAGAATTATTAGCCAAAGCTGAGAAGGAATTGGCTCTAGTAGAAAAGACAATTCGAAAAGCACATGTGGATCATGTGGATGCAGAACTGAAATGCATTCTTGTCATATTCCCCTCCAGACATTCCCCCACAGGTATTTTTTGCAGAGGGAAGATATTATATTGGAATGGATATTCCTACCACGTAAACCAAATAAGAAATTAAAGACTTATATAGAAAAGATCTCTGATTTGATTCAAAAAGGTAAATTAAGACTTCATCAGTTGACAGGAATGGACCCAGCAGAAATTGTAGTACCTTTAACTAATGAGGAAATTTCATCACTATGGAAAGATAATGAATACTGGCAGAGAGCCTGCAGTAACTTTTTGGGAGAGATTAACAACCATTATCCCAAAAGCAAGAGAATAGAATTCATAAAGAAGACTGAATGGGTCCTTCCTCACATTGTATGACACAAGCCAATTTCTGGAGTCCTCACATTCTATACTGATGCAAATAAATCAGGGAAAGCAGGATGCAAATCAGGAGACTTAAGTAAAGTGGTACAAAGTCCATACAGCTCTGTACAAAAGGCAGAACTGTATGCTGTTCTTATGGTACTGATGGACTTCACAGAACACCTCAATATAGTCACTGACTCTCAATATGCAGAGAGAGTTGTTTTACACATTGAAACTGCTGAATTTATTCCTGATAATACAGAATTAACTTCATTATTCATACAATTGCAGGAAATCATCAGAAAAAGGGAACATCCTATATATATAACACATATCAGATCCCATACAGGTCTGCCAGGACCTCTAGCACAAGGTAATGATGAGATTGATCAGTTACTAATAGGTAATGTGCTGGAAGCCTCAGAATTTCATAAGAAGCACCATGTAAATAGCAAAGGTTTGAAGAAGGATTTCTCAATTACTTGGCAACAAGCTAAGGATATTGTGAAAAAATGTCCTACTTGTTCCTTCTATAACCAAACTCCATTACCTCCAGAAAGCAATCCAAAAGGTATACCAAGAAATGAAATTAGGCATATGGATGTGTTTCATTTTGCAGAATTTGGAAGATTAAAGTATGTACACCATACCATTGACACCTATTCAGGATTTCAGTGGGCAACTCCTATGAGTTCTGAAAAGGCTGATTCTGTGATTACGTACCTATTAGAAGTTATGACCATCATGGGAATACCTGTACAAATTAAGACAGATAATGCCCCAGCGTATGTCTCCAATAAAATGAGACAGTTCTTTGCTTATTACAATATAAAGCATGTTACAAGTATACCACATAATCCCACAGGCCAAGCAGTCATAGAAAGATCCAATCGAACTTTAAAGGATATGCTAAATAAACAGCAACAGGTAACAATGACTCCTAGAAACAGATTGCATAGTGATTTATTAACCTTGAATTTTCTCAATGCTGATGAGAAAGGAACAACAGCTTCGGAGAGACATTGGATGACAGACAAAATTCCTGAGCCAAACCAACCAGTTTATTTCAAAGATGTGTTGACCTCAGAATGGAAACCTGGATATGTCCTACATTGGGGAAGGGGTTTTGCTCTTGTTTCCACAGGAGAAGAAAAGCTATGGATACCAACAAAATTAATAAAAATTCAATTCAAACAGGAGAAACCCCTTGATGAGGAGAAGTAAAAGATCATCCACCAATGTGAAATCTTTTCAGGTTGTAAGAAAAATTTAACAATCAAAGGTTGGGGTAGTGTTCTGCTTTTGTCTTTCCAGGATAATGAAAATACTCATCTTCCAGAAATCATAAGGCCTTGGATATCCGGATGTTTATAGCAGAAAGAAAGAACCTATTGGTACCAATCTACACAGGGTAAGATATCACTGTCTAACATCTATATCTCTATCAATCTAGAATAGTTGTGGTTCCAATTTAATTATAAACCAAGCTGGCTTTGAAGATGGAATTGGCTCACTCCTTCTCTAAACCCAAGCATATTGATAAAAGAAAAGGTTGAGAGATTCTTCAGTCCCATATCAGAAGAGCCCTCTGGTGTGAGACAGAAGGAAACCAATTATAAGAGACCATTATCTTCAAGATTCTAATTCTCTCCATGCTTATTCTTGATTTCTTGGAATCCTTTCTTACATGTCATGACATCTTTAAATCCAAACTTTCCATTCTGATAAAAAATAAGTTTGTTCCAATAGCAATCTCTGAAGTCTCCAGAAGGAAGATGGGGCCCCAACAACAACAACTCTACCCAATCCAGAATGATGCCATGGTAATCATCATCATACTACACTTCTTGCCAGAATTTCAGACAATCTTACTCATTACTCGGAGAGTTGCTGCAGAATCTACAGTTAGTCTAACTGAGATTTAACTATCTGAGCTTTCTCACAATACCCAACAGAGATACCATCGCCCCCTAAACAGCATGAAGCAATTCTAAGAAAACAACACCCCTTATCCTTAAGGTTTCATATTTCTCAGGGTTATGGATAATGGTTCTAGGGTTGGGGGTGGAAGAAACTGTTAAACTCAGTACTCTCCTTAAGGAAAGAAAATATGTCTCAAAAAAAAAGGGAAAAGAAGAAATGGAATGGATAGGTATAAGATATTATGGTAGACTATCATATACATTAGTAAACAAATTTAGTAATATAGCAGCCTTTGCACTGTTATGAGTTCTTATATGTTGATACAAATATAAACTCTTTGTATTCCTATTTAAGATAATTTGTATATTGATACAAATACAGAACTATGTTTGTTATATTGTACACATATTTTTACTCATATTAGAAATATTTGTATATTGATACAAATGTGAATTTAAATTTGTCATACTGTATGTATGTTCTACTTCTGTTTAAGATATTCTGTATATAGATATATATTTAGGATTATTATCATATCACATATTGCACTATACATTCCTACCTCTGTTAAAGATATTTTGTGTATTGTCACAATTTAAAGTCATTGTCCTTTTACTGTACATTTGCTTAAAGACTGTTTGCTTTATTTATAGGAAGCCTTAGTCCTTAGGTTGTTTAGGTAGATAAGACTTACAGAATTATTGTCACCTATGCTTGTCATCTCTATAATTGTGTTAGTTAGGTTATCCAGATTTATAAATACATAGGTCAGATGGACAGGTAATCTTCAAACACTTCATGGACCTAGAGAACATGGCATTTAAATAACTTAGAATTCTGTTGACGTGAGACACAATTGCTCCTGGCAGGACCAATTTGATCCTGAGAGAATGTTGGGCTTCTAAGACATTTCCATTTGGAAGTTTGTTTTCTTGGCACAAAATGGCCTACTGGGCAAAGAACTGCCCTTGCCTCAACTGCTGACAGTACAAAAGCTGTCCTTTCTGGACAAGCGGGACACAAGGAAAGCGACCACTATACTTTGCCAAGAGAGGGTAAGATGGTCTTTTAGAATTCCTGCTTCTGAAAATGGTCTGTCAGATACTCTAGGCCTGTAGCCAATTTGAATGCACCAATGATGCTGAGAAACATTAGGTGACTGTCCAGGCTGCTAGCTGTCTCTGTCTACTCTTGCAAGACTCCCGAATGTTGCTTGCATCCTTCTCCCATTTCTCAGGTATTATGATATTCCTTCTCAGGACTTTTATGAGGTTGTAGATTAGCAGTTATTGTTACAACTTAGTATATATACATATATAATATCTTAGATAGAATATATTAAGTATTAGACTCAGGTTCTTTAGGATAGGACACCTTTTGGAATGATCTTTGTAACATGCCATCTACCCATGCTCTAGACTTCCCGGGATTTTACTATGTGTTTTTTGCTTGATATTGTTTGCACTTATTGTAATTCCAACTTATCTAAGTCATTATCCCTCATTACTCCTGGACAATATTTGATAACCATCTCTTTGTATATAGTCTTGTATTAGGTTAGAACTTTCTTATTGAGACAAAAGGGGGAGATGTAGTGGATAGACATCCCAGAATTGGCCTGGAAGTTCTAACCCCCATTGAGGCTTCAGTAATGGTCGCGCCCACAAGGCAGAGCAGAGGAGGAAGCAGAAGAACGAGGATCGAGAGGAGGGCTCTCTATTGGTTCTGGGACCTGGGACACTGGAGGTAGACTGAGCAGAGTTCTCCAGAGAACACCGCCGGGCTGCACTATACCTTTGCCAGACCCTGCAACCTACCCCTTCATTTGTAAGTTACCCCACAAAATAAAATTCCCTTTTAACTACATGTAGTGGCCTTAATAATTTCACCAATAGAAGAAGACACTAGCAGAAGGAATGCTGGAAATAGAAAATCTGAGTAAACAAACAGGAAATTCAGAAGCAAGTATAACCAACAGAATGCAAGAGATAGAAGAGAGGATCTCTGGTGTTGAAGATAGGTTAGATTCATCAGTCAAAGAAAACACTAAAGCCAACAAAGTCATGATCCAAAATCTCCAAGTAATTTGGGACACCATGAAAACACCAACCCTACAAAAAATAGTGATAGAGGAAGGAGAAGAATACCAACTCAACTGAATCACCAATGGGTTAAGGAAGAAATAAAGAAAGAAATTAAAGACTTCCTAGAGATCAATGAAAATGAATACACCACATACCCAAACTTATGGGACACTGTGAAAGCAGTGCTAAGAGGGAAATTCATAGCACTGAATGCCCACATAAAGAAGCTGGAGAAATCTCACGCTAGTGACTTGACAGCACAACTGAAAGCCCTTGAACAGAAAGAAGCAAAGTCTCCCAGGAGGAGCAGATGCCAGGAAATTATCAAATTGAGATCTGAAAACAATAAAATAGAAATAAAGATAACAATACAAAGGATTGATGAAACAAAGAGTTGGTTCTTTGAGAAGATCAACAAGATAGACAAGTCCTTATCCAAACTAACCAAAAGACAGAGAGAGAGAGCATCCATATTAACAAAATCAGAAATGAAAAAGGGTACATAAGAACAGACAATGAGGAAATCTAGAGAATCATCAGGTCATACTTCAAACACCTCTACTCCACGAAACTGGAAAATCTAAAAGAAATGGAAATTTTTCTGGATAGGTACCACATACCTAAGTTATATCAAGACCAAATAAACCATTTAAATAATCCAATAACCCTGAAGGAAATAGAATCAGTCATTAAAAGTCTCCCAACCAAAAAAAGCCCAGGACCACATGGTTTCACTGAAGAATTCTACCAGATCTTCAAAGAAGACTTAATACCAATACTCTTTAAATTATTCCACACAATAGAAGCAGAAGGAATATTACCAAACTCTTTTTATGAGGCTACAATTATCCTAACTCCTAAACAAAACAAAGATATGCAACAAAGAAAGAGAACTACAGACTGATCTCCCTCATGAACATTGATGCAAAAATACTCAATAAAATACTGGCTAACAGACTCCAAGAACACATCAAAACAATTATCCACCGTGATCAAGTAGGCTTCATCTCAGGGATGCACGGGTGGTTCAACATACAAAAGACCATCAATGTAATACACCATATAAACAAATGCAAAGAAAAAAAAAACACATGGTCATCTCACTAGATGCAGAAAAGGCATTTGACAAAATCCAACACCCCTTCATGATAAAGGTCTTAGAGCCATCAGGAATACAGGGAACATACCTAAACATAATAAAGGCAATCTACAGCAAGCCAACAGCCAACATCAAATTAAATGGAGAGAAACTCAAAGCAATACCACTAAAATCAGGAACAAGGCAAGGCTGTCCCCTCTCACCATACATATTCAATATAGTACTTGAAGTTCTAGCCAGAGCTATAAGACAACATAAGGAGATTAAGATGATACAAGTAGGAAAGGAAGAAGTCAAGCTCTCCCTATATGCAGATGACATGTTAGTATACATAAGTGATCCCAAAAATTCAACCAAGGAACTGATACAGCTAATAAAAAGCTTCAGCAACATAGCAGGATACAAGATCAACTCAGAAAAATCAGTAGCCCTCCTATATACAATAGACAAACAGGCTGAGAAAGAAATCAGAGATACATCACCCTTTACAGTAGCCACAAATAAAATAAAATTTCTTGGGGTTACTCTAACTAAGCATGTGAAGGACCTATAGGACAAGAACTTTAAGTCCCTGAAAAAAGAAATTGAAGAAGATGTCTGAAAATGGAAAGATCTCTCATGCTCATGGACAGGCAGGATTAACATAGTAAAAATGGCGATCTTACCAAAAGCAATCTACAGATTCAATGCAATCCTCATCAAAATACCAACACAATTCTTCACAGATCTGGAAAGAATAACACTCAACTTCATATGGAAAAACCCAGGATAGCCTAAAGAATCCTGTACAATAAAACAACCACTGGAGGCATCACGATCCCCAACCTCAAGCTCTACTATACAGGTACAGTAATAAAAACAGCTTGGTACTGGCATAAAAACTGACATGTGGACCAATGGAATTGAATTGAAGACCCTGACATTAACCCGCACAGCTGTGAACATATAATTTTTGACAAAGAAGCCAAAAATGTACAATGGAAAAAAAGAAAGCATCTTCAACAAATGGTGCTGGCATAACTGGATGTCAATGTGTAGAAGGCTGCAAATAGATCCATACCTGTCACCATGCACAAAACTTAAGTCCAAATGGATCAAAGACCTCAACATAAATCCAGTGACTCTGAACCTGATAGAAGAGAAAGTAGGAAGTACTCTTGAACTCATTAGCACCGGAGATCACTTTCTAAATATAACACCAGTAGCACAGACACTGAGAGAAACAATCAATCAATGGGACCTGTTGAAACTGAGAAGCTTTTGTAGAGCAAAGGACATGGTCAACAAAACAAAGCAACAGCCTGCAGAATGGGAAAAGGTCTTCACCAACCCCACATCTGACAGAGGGCTGATATCCAGAATAGATAAAGAACTCAAGAAATTAGACATCAAAATGCCCAATAGTCCAATTAATAAATGGGCTATAGAACTAAACAGAGAATTCTCCACAGAGGAAGTTCAAATGGCTGAAAGACATTTAAGAAATTTCTCAACATCCCTAATTATCTGGGAGATGCAAATCAAAACGACTCTGAGATACCACCTAACATCTGTCAGAATGGCTAAGATCAAAAACACAGAAGACAGCTTATGCTGGAGAGGATGTGGAGCAAGGGGAACTCTCCTCCATTGCTGGTGAGAATTCAAGCTTGTACAGCCACTTTGGAAATCAATATGGCACATCCTCAGAAAATTGGGAATCCATCTCCCCCAAGACCCAGCTATAGCACTCTTGGGCATATACCCAAGGAATGCTCAATCATACCACAAGGGCATTTGCTCAACAATGTTCATATCAGCATTGTTTATAATAGCCAGAACCTGGAAACAACCTAGATGCCCTTCAACTGAAGAATGGATAAAGAAAATATGGTACATATACACAATGGAGTACTACTCAACAGAGAAAAACAATGACATCATGAGGTTTTCAGGCAAATGGATGGATCTAGAAAAAATCATCCTGAGTGAGGTAACCTAGACTCAGAAAGACAAACATTGTATGTACTCACTCATTGGAGGATAGTAGATGTAAAACAAAGATGACTAGACTGTTACACAACTCCAGGGAGGATACCTAGAAAGTGGGACCCTAGGAAAGACACAGGGATCACCCAATGACATAGAAGTGGGTGAGATTTACATGAACAACCTGGACGACAGTGGGGGTAACAAAGGGCCAGATTTGAGGTAAAGAAAGCTGAAGGGAGCAGGAGATCCCAGCTGGATCAAGAACAGAAAGGGAGAACAAGGAATAACAGACCATGATAAATGAACA
Organism: Onychomys torridus; assembly: GCF_903995425.1. Classification (NCBI taxonomy): domain Eukaryota; kingdom Metazoa; phylum Chordata; class Mammalia; order Rodentia; family Cricetidae; genus Onychomys; species Onychomys torridus. The sequence goes on from NC_050443.1 coordinate 41,983, forward strand.
CCACATGAGAACAGGAATAGGCAGAGTTCTGGAGAGGTCCCCTGAAATCCACAATTATACATCCTCTGTAGACTGCTGGCAATGGTCAAAGGAAAGCCTGTTCTGACCTAGTGTGGTGATCAGATGGCCAAACACCCTAACAGTCGAGCTGGAACTCTCATCCAATAACTGCTGGAAGTGGATGCAGAGATCCTCAGCCAGGCCCCAGGTGGAGCTCCAGGTGTCTAATTGTCAAGAAAGAGGAGAGACTGTAAAAGCATGAATTGTTGAGACCAAGATTGGAAAAGCACAGGGACAAATAGTCAAACGAATGGAAGCACTTGAATTATGAACCAAAGGCTGTGGAATCCCCAGCTGGATCAGGCCTTCTGAATAAGTGAGACAATTGAATAGCTTGAATTGCTTGGGAGGCATCCAGGCTGTGGGACAGGGACCTGTCCTTAGTGCATGAGCTGGCTGTTTGGAATCTTGGGCTTACATAGGGAAACTCTGGCCTGGAAGGAGGAGACTGGACCTGCCTGTACTGAATCCACCAGGTTTAAATGAATCCCCAGGGGAGTCTTGGCCATGGAGGAGATGGGAATGGAGGGGAGGGGACAGGGGTAAGCTGGGGATGGGTGCGGGAGGGGGGAGGACAGGGGAACCCATGGCTGATGTGTAAAATTAAAACACATTAATAATAATAATAATAATAATAATAATAATAATAATAATAATAAAAAACATGGCCAAAAACCAAGTTGGAGAGGAAAAGGCTTATTTTGCACACACTTTTACATTTGAATCCATCATTGAAGGAAGCCAGGAACTGAAGTCAAAGAGGGCAGAGACCTGGAGTTAGGAACTGAGGCAGAGGCCATGGAGAGGTGCTGCTTACTGCCTTGCTCAGCCTGCTTTCTCATAGAACTCAGGACCACCAGCCTAGGAATGTCACCACCCACTTTGAGCTGTCCCCTCCCAGTCAATCCCTGATTAAGAAAATGCCCTATAGCTGGATCTCATTGAGACATTTTCTTTTGGGAGTGTGGGTTTCTTTATGTAGCCTTGGCTATCCTGTAACTAACTCTGAGGACCAGGCTGGCCTCAGACTTACAGACATCTGCCAGCCTATGCCTCCCAAGTGCTGGGATTAAACATGTGCACCAACACCAACATCTTAAAACACTTTATTAATTGAGGTTCCCTCCTCAAATGACTTTAGCTTTTGTCAGATGGAGAAAACACTATCCAGTGCAGGGTACTTGAACTGAAAGGAGAAGTGGACACATGCCTCATTCCAAACCCAGAAGCAATATCCAGTGGATAGCCAGCTGCTACTGAAAGTTTAGTTTCCTCCAAGGGAGTCTCCCTGGGAAACCAACCATGCTAAAGGGGAGAATGCACGTGCAACAGTGGATGGCAACAGACAATGAACTCAGTGGCTTCTTTGGATGTTTCTTATCTTACAATATCATGTCAGGGTGTTTTACTTTCTTGTTTGTTTCTTGATGTTTTTAATCTTGTTTTTGTTGCTTAGTCTTGTTTTGTTTTGTCTTCTTATCTTTTTCTTCTCTCATTTTACCCTATTGGTTTCTTTGCGTATGTATAATGGCTACCACTTTACATGTTTTGATGGGACTGAGTATGTGCAACCAAGTGGGTCTCTGATTTATCTGACTTTTCTTGGGCTCCTTTACTTCTCTTTGTTTCTTTTGTTCAATCTAACATGCTATTTTTTGTTTTATCCTAGTCTATTTTATTTTAATGTATTTTATTTTATTATTACCCCATAGAATCCTCTTTGCTTTCCAGTGATAGACAGAAAGGGTTTGGATTCTGGTGTGGGTGTGTGTGTGTGTGTGTGTGTGTGTGTGTGTGTGTGTGTGTGGTGTGGTGTGTGTTTGTGTGTGTGGTGTGGTGTGTGTTTGTGTGTGTGTGTTTGTGTGTGTATGAGTCTTGGAGGCCCAAGGAGGACATTGATCCCCTTAGAGCTACTATTTCAGATGGTATGAACCACATTTTATGAAGGCTATGTATTGAACTCTGCCATTTTGCAAGAGCAGCACATGATTTTGTCTGCTGAGACATCTCTCCAGCTTCTGCAATATTCTGCAATATCTGTTTATTGAAACATCCCTCTCGCTCCTAAGTTCTACTCCTCTAACTACCAGGATGCATCAGGTTTCTCCAGTCTTCCCCTATAAGGGCTAGCATTGTTTTTTCTTCATCTGCAAATATGAGTTCACAAACTCCCTTCAGATTCTTTCAATATTCATGTGCTGTCTAAGTTTTACATTCACTAAGATATCAAAAAGAAGCCTCAGATTTTATTTTAAATCTTATGGTATATACAAGACAAATAGAACATTACCACTCTGCACTAATGTCAAACAGCCATGTCTTATAAAAATGGGGGACTAAGTGGAAGATTGTGGGAGACAAAGTAGATAAAAGTTGTAGACATGACACTGATAAACAACACCATTAGAAGAAACAGTGAGAGTCACTAGCTAATGAATAATCTTGCATCATATCCTAATAGGTTGTTCAGTACCAACATTACATTTGTCAGTTAAAATTTATGAAATTTGAGTTCTGGAAAATGTTTTCTCCCTTAACTTTTGAAGAGAATTTCTCTCTGGTCTTAGCAAAATGATGTAGCATTTGGGGACAAAGACACATCCCAGCAAGCCAGCACAGGAGGCTAAGATGGAGAAGACCTCCACAGCCACCAGGACCTTACCCTTGGAGCTGTGGTAGACAGGGAGAAAAGTGACCCAGACACTGCAGAACAACAGCATGCTGAATGTCAAGAATTTGGCTTCATTGAATGTGTCAGGGAGATTCCTGGCCAAGAAAGCCATAGTGAAGCTCCCCAGGGCCAGAGAGCCTAGGTATCCTAAGACAGAGTAGAACGCAGTTACTGAACCCTTGTTACACACAATGATGATGTGGCCATGCTCAGAGTGTACATCAATGTCAACAGAGGGAGGAGAAGCTCCCAGCCAAACTGCACAGAGAATAATTTGGATGACAGTGCAGATGGGAATGATGTAGGTTGGTGCCCCTGATACCAGGAGCCATTTCATCCTTCTTCCAGGAGTAGTGACTTTGAAGGCCAAAACCACAGTAACTGTCTTGGCCAACACAGTGGAAACAGCCACAGTAAATATGACTCCATATGTTGTTTGTTGCAGAATACAGGTAGCTGAGTTGGGATGGCCAATGAAGAGCAAGGAACAGAGAAAACAGAAGATGAGTGAGATGAGCAGGATGTAGCTGAGAGTGAGGTTATTGGCCTTCACGATGGGAGTGTCTTGGTACTTCACAAAGATCCCAAGAACCAGAATTGTGAATGCAGACAAACCCAAGGCCATGCAAGATAGAGTCATCCCCAAGGGGTCATCAAACGCTAGAAAGGTCACATCTTTGTGGAGGCAGTGGTTCTGCTCTGTGTTGGCATACTGGTCCTCTGGACACTTCATACAGTGATCCACATCTGATGCAGAAAGCAAAAGTATTTTTAATGGAACATCAGCATTTTTTATTGAAAGCCCACATCAGTGTATTGTGTAAGCTCTGCAACATCCACATGCTTTATCAATGAAGATGAAATTGAGAATTTTCTGATGAACAATGCTTCCATTTCATAATGCCTATCTTCTTCAAGGACAAACACAGATCCTATTGATACACTATAACATGAATCTTTCTACCTGAATTAGAAGTGATGCCCTCATGAGAGTTGGAGACTTGGTCTTATCCAGGATGAAACCTCTTATAGCTTTTTTTTTTATTCCCATATGATCATCACCAAACACATGAGTAGCCGAGCAACAACAAATAGGATCTAGTGCGTGTGTGCAAGTGCATATGAATGTGAAACAGTAAATGAAAAAGAGTGCTTGAATATAGTAAATAAAGAAGAGCTCATGACTTTCAGAGTTTTTGTTGCATGTGATGTGTGGGAATTAAAATGGGGAGAGAAAGAGGCTTTATAATTATGTATGAAGTTCTAGGGGTTAGGGGTTTAGCTCAGTGGAAGGCCCTAGGTTCGGTCTTCAGCTCTGGGGGAAAAAAAGACAAAATAACAAAAAAGACCAAAAACAAAATTCTAAAGATAAATTAATGAAATATGATGCTCTTAGTTGTGTCCTCATCGGGGAATAGTGATACTCAACAGTTTATAAAATGAAATAACCCTACTACTAAAGGTAGAAAACTCTATACATACATTACATCCAGAAGTCTTGTATCTTATACCACCACCTTAGTGAGCACACAGCACCTACTTCCTGCCCTAATTTCCTTCTCTATGAGACCTGTGTGGGGGACCCGCCCCCCCTTCCCCCCTGGTATTCTTGAGGAGTGAGGGATTAGGGATTTAGATAGAAATATAGAGGGAAATAGAGAGAGAGAGAGACAGAAACATAGGATAGCCTCAGAGGAGCCTAGTTCCTAATCCACCAGCCCAGAACTTTATTCCAAAGGGCTTTTTATATCAGTGCCAAGGTGGGAGACAAAGACCTCCCCCTTGCTAGATACAAGCAAGTTGTAGACCCTACCAAATACCTAGTACCCATGTCTGAGGTCCAATTATCAACTTATGCAGCTCTGCTGGTAAAGCTAGCTCAGATCTCACTAAGAAACCTCTGTGGTCTTCAACAGACCTGGGTTCTATTAATGTACTCAATGGTGAAGGAGTTATTGGTTTAAAAAAAAAGGATGAACAAGACAACATGAGAACACTCAAGTGTGAGTGGTAACACAGAATATTTTAATTGAACAATAATTCCCCATTCATAAGTTGTAATTTCCACCACAGCAAGTAAAGAAAATAGGATTATAATTGTGCTAAATTGATGATAATAATGGAGAGCAATGATATGCTTCCAGGATTTTAAGTCATTCCATGAAAAATAACCAACCTAGCATTTATAGTCAGCTATGATTACAGTTTTTTGTTTGTTGTTATTTAAGGGGCTGTAAAGATGGCTCAGCTGTTAAGAACATGGTCTGCTCTTACAGGGGGCCTAAGTCCAGTTCCCAGAAAATGTCAAGTGTCACACTATCACCTGTGACTCTGGTACATAGGACATCAGAGGCACCCGGTGGTCTTCACATGGACATGACCCTGTATGGACTTACTGACCTCTACAGATACCTAATTCAAATATTCATAACGTTTTTGTTTATTTTTGTTCATATTTATTATTATAAATGCCTTTTATAGTTATTATCTTAAAACTATTTTATTACAATCTGCTGTGGATATCTATATGCTGTGAATTGGTTGCTCTGATTGGTTAATAAATGAAGTGCTGATTTGTAGTGGGTAGCCATTCCAGCTTTGATCTGGAAGTTCCAACCCCCATTGAGGCTTCAGTAACTGTCACACCTACAAGGCAGGGCTGAGAGAGGACCCTGAAGACCCAAGATCCAGGTGAGCCAGCTCTCTTGGTTCCTGGACCCTGGACACTGGAAGAAGACCAAGCAGAGTTCTCCAGAAAACACCCCTGGACTGTGCTACACCTTTACCAGACCCTGTTACCTATCCCTTCATTTGTAAGTTACCCCACAAAATAAACCTCTCTTTTTAACTACGTGGAATTGCCTTAATAATTTCACCAATACTGATTGGCCAGTAGCCAGGCAGAAAGTATAGGTGGGACAAAGAGAGAATTCTGGGAACAGAAGGGCTGAGTGAGGAGACACTGCCAGCCGCTGCTATGAGATACATGATGTAAAGTACCGGTTAGCCACAAACCATGTGGAAAGGTACAGATTTATAGAAATGGATTAATTTAAGATATAAGAACTAGAAAGCAAGAAGCCTGATCCATTAGGCCAAACAGTTTATATGATATAAGCATCTGTATGTTTATTTGGGTCTCAGTGGCTGTGAGCCCAGGCGGGACTGGAGATAACTCCAGCTACAACAATCTGTTTATATTTTTATGTGTGCGTGTGTGTGTGTGTGTGTGTGTGTGTGTGTGTGTGTGTAAAGTGCAAGGTGTCAAGAAGGAATCTTGTAGGAATTGGTTCCATCTCATTCCAATGGGCATTCTGGGATAAACTCGGGTCGGCGGCCTGTGACAAAAGATTTACCTGCTAACTCTTCTCACTGACCCTGAATGTCTTTCTTTTAAGATTTATTTATTTATTGTGTATACAGTGCTCTGCCTGCATATATGCCTGCACACAAGAAGAGGGCTCTAGAACTCATTGCAGAGAGTTGTGAGCCACCATTTGTGGCTAGGAATTGAACTCAGGGCCTCGGGAAGAGCAACCAGTGCTCTTAACCACTGAGAAATCTCTCCAGCCACTTAAATTTCTTTTTAAATATTCTTTGCATTGTAGACAATGACTGGCAATAAGAATAAAAAACAATTCTGGCCTCACCTTTGAATTTTACCATCTCCAAATCAATAACCAGTGGATTGAGAATGCCACCCTATCGTTGGAATAATCGTGACTATTTCTTTTCACTACAAAGCTATTCTATTTATAGTATTGTGACATTTATTGCTACCATGTACAAAAATCTTAAGTAGGACATCTGTCTTTCTCTACATCAAGTGTCCACATGTATCCACAGGTTTTTTTTTATATGAAATCAAATGCTGTCCCATGTTTAGCTGTTTCTAGTAATTTTACTCACAATTCCTACTCTTTAGTCACCTGACATCCTACAATGGCATCAGTCTCAAAACTCTCTGGGAACCTCCCTCCCATGGAGGCAACAGCCCTTGCATCATCCCTAAGGCTCCTTAGCAGGTTCCCATTTCAGCCTTATGGTACCACCCTGAATTCACATCCTCATGCTGTCTTCCCCACTCACCTGTCAGCTAAATGACAACACAAAATACCAGCCATTCATCAAATGCTGTATAAACAGCAAGCCTACCACCACACAGTAATTATTTACCATCCCAACATACAACGACTCTTTGTCATACAATCTCTCTTTGTCAGCAATGTTTGTGGGCAGTAAAAAGAACAAGTTGTGTAGGATTCATGACTGCAGTGGCAGGACAGGACTCAACAGTTAAGAATGCTTACAGCTCTGCAGAGAACAAGGGTTTGGACTCAGCATTCATGTGGAAGCTTATACCTGACTGTAACTCAAGTTACACTTTTTTGGACTATTTATGCACTATTTTGGCCTCCATAATCTCCTGCACATGAACTCACACAGAAACACATACATACATTCAAGGAGGATAAATGAATAACCAAATATTTAAAAAGACTTCTGACTACAATCTAGTCTACATGTACCTTTACAGGGATATAAGCATAGGGACAGATATACTGTAGAATTCCCTCACAGGGCTGTTAGATTTTTCAAAACACTTTCTTTTAGAAAATACTACTGGTGATGAATTTACAATGAGTCAAAGATGTATGTGAAGGCAGAGTTTGTTATTTATGGGGACATTATGAATGATCATATACTTGTAAAGACAAAACTGGGAAAGGAATAGATTTTATTTGTGCTGTAACAGGTCACAGAACGTAGTAGGTCCACAGGCTCTAGCTTAATTCCATGATAGAAGTATCATTCAGACTATAAAACTCAGCACATAGACAGCACCACCTGCAAAACTAAAATAAAGACCTAATCCATAGAGTCCTTATAGTTCTGGGAAACTCTCCAAATGTACTAACCTTGTTTTTTGGCGTCTATCATTCTGCTTTCAGTGAACTCTTCTTGGCCACACAGCAGTGCAGCTCCCTTCCAGGCCCCTTCAATGGCACAGTGTGTATAGGAGAAGTCAGTCAATGTGAAGGATTTCTCCCTGCAGTAAACACTTACCTGTCTCATTGGAAATCTCATTTGCTGGGCAGGGGATGCAATCAAAACAGCAGGCTGCCATTCCCTCCTGATGGAATTTTCTGAATCCAGGCTGACAATCAACACTGCACACAGCAGAGGGCATCTGAGGAAAATCAGACAGATGCTGAGCCAGGAGTTGACTACTCCTTCAATAGTTATAGCATCTCATCATGTTGAGTAGTTAACAAGTTTTCTTTCTATACATGACCTAAGTGAACACTTACATTCAGTACTTTGTACAAGGCCACACATGAATATATGATAACAAAATGATGAAATGTTGAGGTGTGTCCGAACTACTAAAAGTTCAGGAATATCTAGAAGTTTACGTTGTGTGACCACTGGAATGCCTGAACTGTACACCCTACCCACCCATTGTGCTGGTTGGTTTTTGTCAACTTGACACAAAGCAGAGCCACAACAGAAAAAGTGAAACTTAATTGAGAACCTGTCTCCATCTATCTGGCCTCGGATCACATTAGTGAATTGTTTTCTTAATTGCTCATTCCTTCTGGGAAGCACCACCACACCAGGTCCCATTTCTGAATGTAATGCAAATGCTTTGAGTTTCTCTCTATGTAGTACAATGTTGTACATGCTTTGTCTTACAGAACATTCTTTGGACAAGAAATGTTCTTTCTATTCACTTTGGGAGAAGAGGGGATTCAGGTTTTTTATTTGTTGTTTTTCCCTGAAGAGATGCTGGACATTGCTAAATACCTTTCCTGTATCTTTATAGATAATCATATGATTTCTGTCCTAGAGTATAATATGTGATATATTATTTCTATATGTTGAACCATTCCTGAATCCCTGTAATAAAGTCATTTTGGGCGTAGAGATTAATATTTCTGTGGAGATCTGTTTGCCAGTATTTACTTGAGAATTTTTCCATCCATGTTCATTAGATTGAACAATTTCTTCTTTCCCATTCATTTTACCTAGAATAGTCTTTTTCCTTTACTGCTAAAACTCTGCTCTTCTTTATGTACTGTTGGTTTAAAAAAAATTTTCCTTGTCTGTGTCCTTTGATTAGAGAGTGGAACTCTTTAAATTTAGTTATTATTGAAAGTTGTTTGGTGATTCTAGTCAATTTGTGGTTTTGTGAGTTTTTATGTATTTCTAACCTTCGTCTTTCTGTCTAGTGATCTAGTGTAGTCTATACATTCTTGTGACATCAACTGTTTAACTTAATATTCAGTGTGAAGTAAAGACACTATTCAAGGGTCTTCCCTAGTGCTGTTCCAGTAGCTACATATTCCTGCAATTTGTGTTCACCATTGCAAGTTTTTCTAGCTTCCTGACATTATAAAGTAATTGAAATTGGAAGTTTTGTTTCTAACTGTTTGAAACGCATAATTGATACTACATCCTTTTAAAGTGACTGTTAAGAAAGCTATGTTATTATAATGGAGCCTTTCAATGAAGTTGACTTCTTTCTTGCATCCTCCAATTCCTCTTTAATCTGAATAATTCAGATTTTTAGTAATATTCAACAGAGGCAGGTCCTTTTGTGAACCTGTTTGTTAGGCATTTTGACTGTTTCCTGTATCTGAATGGCCATATTTCCCTCCTGTATTTTGTAAAATTTTGGCTATAATTTTATTAGAAATACCTTTGGTGCCTCTTACATGTTGTTCTCCTCATATGCTTGTGCTTTCTTAACTTGGTCTTTTCTTTTTCTTTTTTTTTTTTTTTTTATTTTTCATGACAGGGTTTCTCTGTGTAGCTTTGTGCCTTTCCTGGAACTCACTTGGTAGCCCAGGCTGGCCTTGAACTCACAGAGATCCGCCTACCTCTGCCTCCTGAGTGCTGGGATTAAAGGTGTGTGCCACTGCCTCCCAGCATACTTGATCTTTTCTTGATGTCTTCTAAGTCTCTTGTGTTTTCTTCATACTTCCTATTGTTCTGTCTTTGTCATAGTTTGAAATAAAATTTATCTGGTGCATTTCAAGTCCTGATATCTTGTCTTCTACTTGAGACATTCTCTTACTAAGACATTTTATACAGTTTGTTATTTGAATTGTTGTGCCTTTCATTTTCAAAATGTTAGTATGAATTCTTCATTGTTATTGTACCTTTATTGAATTTCTGTCACATCTTCACTCAATTCCTTATGGTTTTCAAGTGTTTGTGATCTAATTAAATTATCCTTAGGGGTAATTTGTATGCTCTTTGATTTCTGGAACATTCTTACAATTAATCTTTGAAGTCTTTGTTTAGGATGTCATTGAGTTCACTGTCATGTAGGCCTATAGTTGTGTCATTTGGAGTCCGGCTGACTCACTGTTTGCAAGTTTCGTTTCTGCATTACAATTTGCGTATCTGGAATAGGGCACATATTGGGTTGGTTTTAGTCCTTACTATCCTTTTGCTGATGTTTTTGTAATGTTCAAGTTAGGCCTGGTAGAAGCAAGCTTGTGATTTCATTGCTTGCCTCTGATCTAGTGGTACAGGCCAGTAGCTAAAACTTCAACCTATTTGCTCTGTTTTCTGAGCATAATTTTCTCATCACTGTGAAAATAGAACATTAACTCTTGATTTAACTCTATCTGAGGAACCTGAAATATCACTTCAGATTAAGTTTGCAGACTTTCTGGAAGTTAACATCTTTCAAATTCAACACACAGCATTATAGTAGGCAATCTAGTTCAGATACTATAAAACTAGACATACCTGAATAAATACCTATAATATACCTAGGAACACATAATGGGATATTTTATTTACACATATCCTCAAAGCCAAATTATTATGACTATGAGTGCCTGTCCGACCAAACAAGAAAAGAAGACAAATTTTGTTTGTTTGTTTGTTCATTTGTCTGTTTATTTGAATGAGTTATACAAGAATTAAGGTGCAAATAAATGCTCTACTAGTGAGGGATTCCTTAGAAGTTATGATTCAGAGCTGGAGAGGTGGCTCAGCAATCTATCACACTCACTGTTCAATCCCACACTCCTACACTTAGGCTCAAAATTGTCTTCAGTTCCTGGGTATCTTAATCCCTCTCTGGGCATCCTAGGCCACCTCATACTCATGGAACACACATATATAGAGGCAAAATATCCACACTCATAAAAAAGTCTAAAAAAAATGTATAACTAATAAAATATCTAAGGTGGGCCATGAAAATGCTAATGTATTGTTACAGATGTTGGTAATTTAGGACCTCCTAGTCAAAGTGCTTGAATAAAATTATAGAATATAAATTAATGACTTGCATATATGTTCTTTGTTCCAAATCTTTCCTTACAATTCACACTTTTCAGCACCTGGCTTAAAGGTTCCACAGAAGAGAAGAAAAGCAATGGGTAGTAATCATAAAGGTACCAAGGGAATATTAATAACTTCACTGGGAACAATATCAAACATTGGTCACATCCAGTTTTATATTTGTTTACAAATCAGAGAGTTTCTGATATGGTAAAACTACATCTATGTCTGGCTTAGATTTTCAGAGAATTACTTTAAAAATCATATATTTTAAAATCTGAAGGGAAGAAACATCATCTAGAAGTTTAAAATTGAGTCTTTACATGACCATCCATCTAATTTCACTAAGTCACAGGGAAACCCAAATGGCCACACTTGACAGTGGTTACAACTGTGAGGTGCACATCAGTACATATTGGTCAGACCCACCTGTCTAGCTCCTGTGGCCCACTCTATCATGTCTTCATATAAATGGAGCTGTTGACCATGTGGAAAATAAGGCTTAAATTCTCCTATTTTCACCTTAAATCCAACACCATGGGAAAAATTCCAAATATGGAAAATGCCATACCCTGCTTGCAGTTTTTCTTTCTGATTCATATTTATTACATCTCCAACAGGATTAACAAAGTGCATATTCTTCAGAAATAGGTGAAGCTAAAAGATGGTAAACATTCTTTAGTGCATATTCCCTTATTTTAAGTCTGAAAATCTGTTCTGATTTCATCCTATGGCAACTTCATTGAAGGTGCCGAAGGGAGAACCTCAATGAAAGCATGTGAATAAATAAAGTCATTGTGTTCCTAGAATTTTAGTTCTCTCATGGGAAACACAAAGAAATGCACACAACCATCAAATATAAATATCCACCACTACACCACACACACACACACATACACACACACAAACACTTCTATACGGACACCCATGCAGAGGCACACACATAATACAGCCACTACATATACACTAACACACACATACAGGCAGACCTCTACAATCAAATACACACAAAGACACAGAAACACACACAGGCAAATACAGACAGAAAACACACAAGAGAGACACACATAGACACAAACATTCACAAAGAGACATATGTACACATAACAAAATATGCTCATATCCACAGTCTCACACACACACACACACTGTGAGAGAGAGAGAGAGAGAGAGAGAGAGAGAGAGAGAGAGAGAGAGAGAGAAGAGAGATATTCATATATGGAAAATAGCACATCTAAACTCACACATACGAAGATACAGAAACATATGTAGACACTCAGAAACACATAATACATGTACACAGAAACATACACAAAGACATATGGAAAATGAGAAACACACACAGGCACACAAGTATGTACTGAACTGAATGAATCTAGGTGCTATTTCCTGTGTTATTGTTCTCAGAGAATCGACAGAGTAAGGTCCCCAGAGCCTGCAACAGGTAAGAATCAGTTGAATATACTTATGCAAACCATCCACTATAGTGACCACCACATATATGACAATTAATAAACAATGTCACAGCTGAGTGTGATGGCACAGGCTTTAATCCCAGCACTCAGGCAGCAGGGGCAAGTGAAACTCTGATATCAAAGCCAGTATCATCTGCATAGTGTGTTTCAGGACAGCCAGAGCTACACAGTGAGACCCTGTCCCCAAAACAAAATAAAAGAACAAAGTCTCATCTTGGAAGGATTTTATGAGAAAAGATTGACTCTGTTTGCAATATTGGAACAGTTCTGACAATGTCGAGGTCGTCTGTAACAAAACAACTGAACTACATTGAAAAATTCTGTCTTCCACACCACTGATTTTGTCTTAAAGGATTATAAGCACATCTAGATTTACTTCCTTGGCAGAATAAAATGTTTACCAAATACCGTCCATTGGAAGATACAGTACCTGTGAGCAGTCAGAATCCAGTGTTATCTGAGTGTTGATTGGCTGGTTTTCTACTTGTTGAAGAAGCATTTCATGGAGAGCATGGGCCATAGCATACACAGCATTGTATACATCATAACCATCATCACTAAAGGCCATGTCAAAAGTCTGTAGCATTAACCATTCCAGTGAGACGTTTGATGAGCAGTTCTCCAGTGTCTTACAGTTAGATGCTGGGGCTTCACAGTTAAAGTACATCCACCCCAGTCCTGCCAGGGATATGTCTGTGTATTTGGAAGCGTTCAATGTCTGAACATAATTTTTAAGACCAGAAATCTCAGCATGGTGGTGTGCAAAAGCAAGAGTCCCATGGAATGAGTCAAGGGTGAAGTCCCTCTTACTTGTAGGGACATCCCACTGTGAGGTGGTGACCCATATTCTCTGTATACCCTGTGATACACACATTCTAAAGCACACAGCTAGAGTGCTGTCTGTGTCACCATAGATGACAATAACATTTGTGGATGATGTCTCAATTTGGTTGTTATACACTTCAGCTCTTGACATGTATAACTCCATGTTGACTGGGATCATGATCACAAAGGCTAAGCAGACTCTTTTGACTTCAGTTTCTCCTCTCAGATCTGAGAGAAATTGGAGACCCTGGTCATCATCTGAGATGGCCAGCCCAACCCAGTTCCAGTTGAAGTGAATCATCAAAGAGATCATGGCCAGGGCCAGAGCAGTGTCCTTGGGGGCCATCTGATACAGATTGGGAAACTGTTCATGATCACTCAGGATGGGATGGAAAGGTCCATAGGTGAGCTGAAGGACATAAAACACAGGGAGCAGCATGTAGAAGACTGTCAGAAATCTCAATGGGAGCCCTGAGGTATGTGAAGCACCAGTTTGAAATGACAGGAAGACAATTTTTCCCTATTACTACAGTTATACTACAATGATAGAAACATGAAAAAATCACTTTCTACGGTTTGTTTAAGGAAAATCCCCTTGACTGCTAATTCTTCTTCTCATCTACATATCAAACAATGAATTGTGAATGTCCCATTGAGTGCATGATTAATTACACTTGAACTTAGTTGACATGAATAGGAAGCCAATGCCCCTCTTATACTCTCCATAGCATCAGGCTATGCCAACTAAGGAGAAATATTCCATACATTCCCACCCAAAAAACCTCACCTGTGGATAATTGTAGAGCTGCATAAATGGTGCCAGGCTCACGGATGTTGCTAACATTGGTCCTGTAATTGCTACTTGACATTTGATCGCGTTTTCACAGTTGTAGTTAAGCAGGATACTATGCCTTATTGGAGCAATGTTTATGAAATTTTGAAGTGTCTGTTCTTCACCATCATCAGTAGTGAAGAAGTAAAATATGAGAGACACATTTGGTAGAAGACATAGATTCCTGTTGATTTCTTCCACAGCAAAAGCCAAAGGCAGAGCAAACTGGTAGTTTTGATTTGGTATTCTGAAAATAACATCACAAGGTTTACTATGGATAAAGCTCTATAGATTAACGCTTTATAGTTAATACAAGGACTATCATGCATTTCATGTCAGTTTCAGATAAAGCTTGACAAATTCTCCTGTGTTGTAAAATTGGTAAAACATGAGATGCTACGGAGCTTGAAAAAAAAACTAAAAAATTGATGCGAGTGGATGTCACAAAAATGAGAAATGTGTTCTTGTCCACTTTGACAGAGAATTTCAACTTGGCTATATGAGTACTGGATGCACATTTGATAAAAAATATGTATGTGTATCTGTAGGGAACATGAGAATGCAGCTTTCTTGGGGGCCAGAAGAGGAAGCTGGATCCTGCAGAGCTGGAATTTTAAGTGGTTTTGAGGTGACTGACAACATGGGTGGTTGAAACTGAACTCAGATCCTTTGATAGAACAGCAAGTGTTCTTAGCGGCTGACCCACGTCCATAGTCCCAGTTTGTTCCTTCCTTCTAAAATTTATACATTCTTCAGTCTAGTATACCATTAGATATTTTTCCATCTGTTTGTAGGCTGTCTCTTAACTTGCTCATAATGTTTTTGAATACAGACAAAATTTATTTTATACAATTATGTTTGTTAATTTGTGCTCTTATTTCCTGAGTTATTTGATATCTTTAAATGTTTCCTCCTTGTTTTCTTTATCAAATTCATGGCTTCTCTACATACACTAAAGTCTTTGATCCATTTGGAGTTGGTTTTGGAACAGGACAATGGTTGGGAGATACTTCTTTTCAACCTCTGGATGGCAGGTTTTTCATAAGCATTGTTGAGCAGTCTGTCTCTTCTCCATTTTACATATGGGGAAATTAAACTATTAAGCTGATTTTTTTTCCTAGAGTATATTTTGTTAATGTTTTTATTTTCTCCTAATTTCCTAATTTCTTCTTGGTCCTCTCCAAGTCCCTAACCACCTACCTCTATATTGTTTTTCTCTCTATCATCTTTAAAACAAAACCAAAAAAGGAGAAAAAGGCAAAAATGAAAAACAAAATAAACATCAAAAACCAAATGGGCGTCTGTTTCCACAAGTTGCTGGGTGAAGCCTCTCTTAAGACAGTTGGTCTAGACACAAATTTAAGAGTGTAGCATAATATCATCAGGAATCGTTCCACTGACTTTTTTGCCATTCGTGTTTGGTTCTATCCTAGGTCTCTGAGATATCCCACTTCTGAGTCCTGGCTCACATGAGGGAACTCCCTCTCTGGGCATGGGTCTCCAGCTGTGCCAGTCAGGAGTTGGCCACTCACAAAATTTCTGCACCATCTTTTCCCCAATATATCTTGTAGGCCGGGCAAATTGTAACACCCAAACATTAGCAGAGCATGGGGAATCCTGCAGAAGGTTGGGGGGGAAGGATTGTAGGACTTAATGATGTCAAGGATACCACAAGAAAACCCACAGAATCAACTAACCTGGGCTCAGAAAGGCTCACAGAGACTGAAAGGACAACCAGGGAACCTACATGGGACTGACCTAGACTCTCTCTGCCTGTATGTTACAATTGTGTAACTTGATCTTCGTGTGGGACTCCCAGCAGTGAGAACACGTGTATATCTCTGATGCTGTTGCCTGCTTTGGGGACCCATTCCTCCTGCCAGATTGCCTCAGATAACCTTGGTGGAGGAGGGCCTGCCTGGTCTCATTACTGCGTGATATACCATGGCTCACTGATGTCTATGGAATACCCGCTTGTACCTAAACATAAACAGTGGAGGAGGAGGTAGCCTGGGAGAATAAAGGAGGGTGGGGAACCGGGAAGAGGGAAGGGAGGAGAAGCTTTGGGTGGAATGTAAAACCAAGAAAATAAATAAAGATATAATAATAAATATGAAAAATTAAAAAGAAACAAATACACAGAAAAAGACCAAGGGAAGCAAAATTTTATTATCATTCTTTGTATAAAGAGAAAAACAGAGTTGCAGTTCATATGAAAAACAAAATATCCTGGATGGGCAAATCACTCCTGAGCAAAAAGAATAATGTTTAGCAGGTCACCATACCTGATTCCAGTGAATAACAACAACAAACCCAGCATTTGCTGGCACAAACTGGCTTTTACATCAATGGATTAGTATTGTTCAACTAAGAAACGAAATTCTGCACACATACAACTTTATGAAACAATGATTACTTGGGCTAATGGGATGGCCTAGTGGTCTAAGATGATGTGTTTGAGAAATAACTCCCCAGTGAGGAGTGGCACAAACTCCATCTGCATTAGAGTCACACACAGATAAATGTGACATTAGCAGACTCTAGGAAAGACTTGAACTCACCTTGTGACTGCTGAATTCATTGTAGTAGTCTGGAATTTCTTGTGTTAGGACAACACTGAACACCTCACAATGGCCCCTATGAAAGGGAAGGCTACCTATGATAGATCAAAGTAAAGAATGCTGTTTTCAACTTGGCTTTCAGCCTTGTAAACAGGCTAATTGGAAGAAAATGTTAAAAAGTCTCTCAGCTTGATAGTGGGAAAACAGTGATTATTAAAAATCAAAATATATTTTGTGTCAGTTCTTGGTGATAAGGTTGGGAGAAAAGGACAGAAGTTCCCAGCATTGCTCTGCCCATTCACACCCCTATCATGCATTTTACATCATGACATTTACATGAAAAATGAAAACACACTTACGGCACATCTGGAACAAAATTTAAATACTCTTTCTCCATTGAGCTCTGCACTGGAGCAAGAAAAAAGACACAACCTGTCACCACATCTCCATGCTTGTCTCCATTCTGTTTCATTCTCCAAAAGCACTTGGGGTGAATGAAATTGGACATGAGGAGGGGGATGTTCAGGAGCCCAAAGTAGAAGAAACTCAGAGTGAGCATCAGGTCCTGCCTCCAAATCTCTAAGCCAGTAGTGTGGATTGTGGATGCAGAACAGTTTATCAAATGGATACTCATGTATACACATCTACTTTTATTTCTGCTTCCTACTAGAGAGATCATTTATGTGGATAAGATGCCTTGCTCTCCAGATGGCTCCATACCCTGGAGGAATGTCAAGCACTTTCTGACCTAGGGCTCTGCAGTTGAGGTCCACATTAGAGGTTAAAAAAAAAAAATGGGTTGGAAAGTATATCTGAGGACATCACAGCCTCAGGTACCCTGACATCAACTTATATCCCTAGACATTGAGGCCCATGGGAGAAAGCAATGTTGGTCAGGTTGGTGCCAGGACAGTGTCTTTGTTTGTCTGAACACCTTTAGAAATGATGTCAGCAGAATGTGTCAGAAAATCCACAGCTAGATGTGAAGGTAAAGATTTGAAACGACCCATGACAATCAGAGCTCTTGTTGACACACTATGTGTTCTATTCCCAAGTACAAATCAGACAGCCTCAGCCTCATGTGTACAACATCCACCATTCATAGAGCATGACTCATGCTACATCAGTCACAGAGACCATATAACCAACCAGAATCCCCGCTCTTCATTGTGTGAGGCTCCAACAATCAGATCAATTCCAGAAATTCATTGACTTATACTGTGTCCAGAAATGCACAGGCCATCATTCTCCATGAGAAACTAAGCCGAGTATTTGAGTTATGAAACATGAATTACTCCTCTGAAGTCAGTTCCTTTTAATGCCCCATTTCTTCAACTTTATCCTTCATTGTCTATTCATTTCTGCTCATCTTAGAATCCAGTAGTGACTCCAAAGCATCACTGTGTTCAGTAGCTTAGAACCCATTTGTGACTAGGAATAAAGCCTGTGTTCAATGTGTACGCTGTTCTTATTCCATTGTCATGCTCATATATTTTTGGCTGCATTCTAGAATATGTATTGTCAGTGGGAGAGCCCATTAATGAGTGAGGGCTGAGGAAATACTAGACTGGACTAGAGGGCATGCAGCACAAATGTAGGGCAATTACTTGGTGTGGAGGATGGTAGATGTTATTTAGTACTGGAGATGAGGTACACAGGGCTGGTGTTCTCTGGACCTTGTGGAATATTTAAAAAATCAACATTTAACATGTGCATGACCCTCTGGTTCTGTGATGAGCTACCTAAGAATGTCTATAGCATGGGTATAAACAGATGTGATGGGAGGAGTCTTTTATATGAAAATGAGAAAATTCATGTTTCAAAACTGAATCTGTACAGACCACAACACTCAGGATTAATGTTTTCTTTCTACTAATTATTGTTAGTTGTTAAATTAGTGCATAACATAATGGGATTTAGTGTGGCGTTTCCATGGGTGTGTACCAGTGTACTTTAGTGGTGATTGCACCATTATCACCCACATTTGTCACTCATTTACTATTGATTTTCTTACTCAGCACAAGTAGCTGCCTTCTGAGTTCATGCCATATTTGTGTACGTGTTCCATATGGGAGAATGTGTGGTAAGTTTGCACAATAGAGTGTTACTCAGATGTTTAAAAACTGACATCATCAGCTGGGCAATGGTGGTGCATGACTTTAATCCCAGCACTCAGGAGGCAGAGGCAGAGAGATCTCTGTGAGTTCATGACAACTAGGTCTACAGAGCAAGTTCCAGGACAACCAGAGATACACAGAGACCTTGTCTCAAAAAAAATGACATCATGAAATTTGCAGAAAAATAGATAGAACTAGGGGGGAAAACACCTTGAGTGAGGTAACCCAGGCCCAGTACGATAAATGTGGTATATATTCACTTACATTGGGTATTAGCCATTAGATAAATGATAACCAACTTATAATCCATAGACCCAGAGAGGTTATGTATAGAAGAAGCCTCTGGCAGAACACATGAATCTTTTGGGGGCAGGAGAAATAGAATAGATTTTGTGGGTGGACTGGGGGTTAGGGGACAGGAATGGGGTGTCAGATGGTCAGTGTGAAGAAAAATGGAGTTGAGGAAGGGAATGGGGGAGAGACAGCTGGAATTGAGGAGCAATTGAGAGATGGTATAAAAACCTAGTGCACTGAAGACTTTCTAAAATATGTGAAGGTGATCCTCAAGAGGTCTCCTAATAATGGGGGAGACAGAGTCCCAAATGTTCTGGCCATCTCTTTTTATTATGTTAGGCTTCCAGTAGAAGGACTGGGTTGCATTTAGATGAGTTGTTGGCCAAGGGGGTCCTCAAACAATTCAGGCCTGTTGCCAAGAAAATAGGCTGCTCTCCTCAAACTGAGAGTTTGTTCCATTGCTGAGGACAATACCCACATAGCTCATTGAACATGAAGAAATTGAGCTAGTGCCTACATGGAGCCTTCACCCCTACATTCTAGTGTCTTTGAAGTTGGAAGGTACGCTGCAGGCTACCAAAAGAGAAATACAAACATCAACCCAGCCATTTATCTTTGACCTACAATCTGTCCTGCCTTAAATATATGCTAGAACAATGGTGGCAATGAACTTGTGGGAGTAGCCAACCAATGTCTGATTTGACACAAGAAGGAACCCATACCCAACTCTGCTTGGGTAACCAGGAACCAGAGACTAGATAGACCAGAAACTCAGAGCAAAACCAAACACTATTGGTCTCACAAAAAAAAAGTGGGTTGGGGATTTAGCTCAGTGGTAGAGTGCTTGCCTAGTAAGCATAAGGCTTTGATTCTCAGCTCAAAAAAAAAAATAGGTATCAATAAAATGACCCTTGTTCTGCTATACTTGTAGATAAATGCCTTATTCAGTCATCATCAGAGAAGCTTCCTATGGAAACAGATACAGAGATCTACAACCAGACGTGTGTGTGTGTGTGTGTGTGTGTGTGTGTGTGTGTGTGTGTGTGTGTGAGAGAGAGAGAGAGAGAGAGAGAGAGATTGAAACGTACATCTCTAAATAGGATATCTCCACCAAATCTCTCCCTTCAGAACTCAGGGGACCCCATGATAGAGGAGGCAGAAAGAGTGTTAGAGCCAGAAGGAATAGAGAACCCCAGAACAGAAGAACAAGGCCCTCTGAATAAACTGAGCAAGGCTCCTCTGAATCCACAGAAACTGAAGCAACAAGCAAAGGGCCTACACAGGTCCTCTGTGTCTTCACGTCTTGCAGCTTAGCATTTTTATGGGACTTCTGCATGTGTGAACAAACAGGTTTGTGACTTCTGTGCCTGATCTTGGGGTTATTTTCTTTCTGTTGAGTTGCCTCGTTCAGCCTCAATATGATGGTTTTGCTTTGGTGTATTATATATTATTTTGTCATGTTTGGATGTTATCTCTTAGAAGCCTGTTGTTTTCTAATGAGAGACAGAAACGGAATGGATCCGGAGGGGAGGAGTGGAGTAAAGGATCTGAGAGGAGTAGAGGGAAGGGGAAATGTAATCAGGATGTTTTCTATGAGAAAATAAACTATAAAAGAGGAAAAGGAACGACAGACCAGAGATCATTAACCCAGAACATTATGTTCATTCTTTTCCTTCCTCTCTATAAAGGGATAAGAGCCTACAACCCTCACCATCCCCTATCTGGACTTGCAAATTAAAAATAATAGACACAGGGAAGGTAATAGTCAATCTAGCTACTGATGAACAACACCAGTTACATGCAGACCTTTGTTCTTTCATTCCCACTTTTGGAACATGCTTAAAGTTCAGAAGGGATGGTTGTGGAGAGCTATCTTTTAAGAGAGATACAGAAAATTTAGCTCAATGCATGTCCCATGAATGGGCCCCCACACTATCAGAGGTCAGGTAATGGGGGGAATTTCTATTGTGCCAAATGGGGTTGTGAAACTGAGACTTCCTGGAAGCATGATGACAGCTATATCACATAGAAAGAGGGTCCCTCCTAAACACTAGAGATGGCACTCATGTTTGTCAACCTGTCTACATCTGGAATCAACTAAAACCCAAAAACAGGTGACATACCTATGAGGGATTTTCACTTAATTTGAAGTAGGAAGATTCGCTTCTAATCTAGATCTTTTCTTTTTAGAGTCACTAAATTTATTTTAAAAATCATAAAACCTTTCTTGCAAAAGAGCATTACATTCTGCACACTGCTCTGAACAAATGCCAGGGACATGTGGACTATCACTTTCCTCCCTGTCCCATCCCACCCCCAACGTTACAAGTGACCACAAAGCAAGGTGTTCACAATAATTACACGGGGGATTTTTTTAAAACCACCAACAATGAACAAAAAATAAAATTCACTCATTTTGCTGCTGTTTCAAAATTTCAGTGTTAGTTTTTGTATGCCCTCCCCCCAACCCTGTTTGTAAGGAAGTAGAACATCACATCTGGTGAACAGCAAAGATTTCACTACACCTCAAATGCAGAACACCTATGAAGCAGAGGGATGTTGGCTTTTTAAACAGAAGCAGATTTAAAAAAAAAAAAAAAAAGATGCAGGACTCCTTCAGTTCTTCACTAGTCTTAGAAAAACTTTCCAGAATACTGCTTCACACTATAAAAAAGAAAAAGATATCTTGCATTAGAATCCTTCAACATCTGCATACTACTTCACGCTGTTCTGCAGCAAATACTGTGCGTTCTGTATCTGGTCCTGTGTTCCTGTAATAGTAATGATCCGATCTTTGGCTCCTTCTAAAAGCTCATCAGTTTTGATCAATGCTCCAGACTCATGATGGATTTGTTTAATCCGCTGACCACCTTTGCCAATAATAGATCCAGCCAAATCTTTGGGAACAGTAACTTGTGTGGTAATAATAGGTCCACCAAGATCACCGTATGAGCCATGACCCCCTGCATAGGAATAATCATATCCAGACCACCCTGTGGTTCATAAGCCATCTGCCACTCTGATGGACTCCATATGTCAACTGCAGAGTCCCAAGTTTCATCAGCACTGAACCCAACCATGCCATCATAGCGGTCTCCGGGCCTTCCTCTTCTGTCATAAGCCATTAGATCTCCCCCTCTAGGTGGTGGTGGTGGAGGAAGAGGCAGATTCCAAGCTCTGCTGCCACCATGGCCTCCTCAACTAGGAGGAGGTGAAAGAGGTCCTAGGCGAGGGCTCATATCATCATAATCTCTTCTAGAGGGAGGCAGGGGACACCCACCCCAGGAGGTATTCTGTCAAAACCACCTCTTCCACGCATAGGAAATCCCACAGGATGTCCACGACAGTCATCAAACATCATTGTAAAACCACCATAATCATAGGATCCATCATAAAAGTTGGGATCATAAGGTTGTGCACGTCCTTTGATGGGTGACTCAGATATAAGGTCAAGGATGATCTTGATGCACTCTGCAACCCTATCAGGTTTTCCTCCAATAAGAACAACTCTGTCAGTGGAGTGAGGGCAGCATTCCTGGAAAAGCTTGATTTGTTGTCTGAGTGTTTTCTCAAAGTTCTTTAATTTTAGCACCCTTGACACCAATAATTCCTCCTGCCAGACTCTGATGAATCGACGGTCTCAACTCGCAGTCAAAGTCACTTCCTTTATAGTGCTGGTAATTTAAGCATTCCACAGCATCAGATTCGAGCGGGAGCTGGCTGGCTGCAGTGGGTGATGGCAACTGCAGGCCCTCTTCCAAGGTAGGGATGATTTTCTTCAGAATTTCTCCAACCGTTTCCGTATCAGCACTGATACTCAGTATGCGCTCGGGGCCACTGCTGTCTGGGACTGAAACACTCTCACTGTAGTCTGTACAGAAAGCCTTAATATTCTTGCCTCCTTTTCCAATCACTGCCCCAGCGTTCTTGCTCTGAAGCAAAATGCGCAGTTCAACCATCTCATCAGTATTTCTAGATCTTTTAAAGGCTTGCTCCTCTTCCATATCTTCTGCAGGGCATTTACCAAATTCACCATTGGTTTTGTTGTTGGGGAAGGTTTCTTCTGGCTGCTCGGTCTCCATTTTCTTGAATTAAATGGATACACCAATCGTGCAAGTCCACCGTTGCCTCCTAATCTAGATCTTTGATGTAGGAAGAGATGCCTGTAATCTGGGTGACACCTTCTCTATGAAGCCTATATAAGGAAAATGAAGGAGGAGGTTTTTGCTCTTTGCCTGCTTGCTCTCAGTTGCTAGCAAGTCCATTCCTTCACAGACATTGGCACCTACTTCTTTGGGATTCCAATATATACTGAAGATTGGCTAAGACATCCAGCCTCAACTACTGGATTCTTGGACTTTCCATTCATAGCCAGCCACTGTTGTATTAGCTGAACCACAGTCTATGAGTCACAAGTCACTCTAATAAATCCACCATATATATACACACACAGAGAGGGAGAGAGATTCATTCTCTAAGTTCTGTTACTCAAGAGAACTCTAATACAACATTGTATGGTAGGGAACTGTTCCTATAACCATAAGACAGAGGAATTGGAGACAGCATAAGGATGGCTATGTTCCACATGACACTAGAAGAACCTGGGAAATAACTATCTATTATACTTCTGTCTTAGTTAGGGTTTTTATTGCTGTGACCAGACATCATGACTCTTTTTTTTTTTTTTTTGGTTTTTCAAGACAGGGTTTCTCTGTGTAGCTTTGGCCCTGTCCTGGATCTCACTCTGTAGCCCAGGCTGGCCTCAAACTCACAGAGATCCGCCTGGCTCTGCCTCCCGAGTGCTAGGATAAAAGGTGTGTGCCACCACCTGGCGTCTGGCAACTCTTTTAAAGAGAATATTTCATTGGGGTGGCTCACTCACAGTTTCAGAGGTTCAGTCCATTATATCATCATGATGGGGCACATGGTAATGTGATGGAGCTGAGAGTGTTACATCTTGCGGGTAACAGGAAGTCAACTGACACACTGGATGGTATCCTGAGCATAGGAAACCTCAAAGACTGCCCCCACAGTGACACACTTCCTCCAAGAAGGCCAAGCCCACTCCAACAAGCCACACCTCCCAATAGTGCCACTCTCAATGAGATCATGGGAGCCAATTACATTCAAACTACCATAGCTACCAAAAGAGACCCAGGGAAAAGGTTTATCACTCATAATAGACCACCTCCCTGAACCCCAGACTGGTTGGTCCTAGCAGGGACCTCCTACTCATCCCAAGGGGAAAGACCCAATCCTAACCATCACTCCCTCCCATGATATCGGGCCCAACCAGTGCCAAAAGCATTAGTGCCCTAGTCACCACTAGCACTGGAGCTAGGGATCCTTCTTCTATGTTGTCTATCCTTGACAGGGTTCACTGTTGGCTCAATCCCTGCCAGACAGGAATTGGTCATGACTGTTGGCTGTGCCTAAACCTTCAACCCCCTTACTACACATGGTAGGTACCAACAAGACCATGGGTACACCAGCAAATAAAAGCAATTGTAACTGGGAACAGCCTAAGCTAACACTGGGGGACCTATGTAGAGCTGGAACCTGCCTGGTGTCCAGGATTTTTAAGAAGTCTCACTTTACTCTTACGCTTGCTATTCCACTCTCCAGGTGAATTTCTTCTCAGCAGCAGCAATATTTTGTGGCCCCTGAGACTACTTGGGGACATGCATAAAAGGTTTCATTAAGTGTGCCTCCTCAGAGGCATTCCAAAACACCAAGTCCCTTTGTGGCCTAGCGCACATCCTGCTCCAGGGCCGAAGGAAGAGTACACTTTGACATGGACCTCAGGTAGCAACAGGAAAAGCAGGCTGTACCTATTCCTCTTCTGCTCCTGGTTGGAGCCAATATTGGGAGGGCAACAGCCACAGGAACATCAGCCTTCATAGTCAGTGACCAAAACTTTAGAGAATTAAGTAAACAAGAGGACCAGAACTTAGGGATATTAGAAGATTCCAAACCCACACTAGAGAAGCAAGTAGACTCCTTAGCAGAAGTTGTTCTGCAAAACCAAAGCAGCTTAGATCTTCTCTTGACTAAACAAGGAGGCTTAGGTGTGGCTTTAGGAGAAGCCTGCTTTTTTATGCCAACCAATCGGGTGTAATTAGGAAAAATCTTGCCATGGTCAAAGAAAACCTCAAAGGAAGGGAAGAAAGGAGGCATGCATGAGATCAATGGTATCAGTCTCTGTTCAACTAGTCCCTATGGCTGACCATGTTACTGTCAACATTAGCCAGACCATTGGATTCTTATCCTGATCAGGCTAACAGTGCATAGTTGCCTCCTCAACTGCATGGCCAATTACATCAGAGAATAAACTCCAATAAACTACAGGTCCTTAGGACCAACTATGCCCCTCTATCACAGGAAGAGTCAATGCTTTGACTCATACACATAAAACCAGTGGGGAATGTGATGAGACAAGAGAAGGCAGAGGTTCCTCCATCTCATATTCTTGTGAGGCCATCCCAAGTTTAATTAGAATCTAATCTCCTTGATGAAGAATCCCATGGAAAACTACCAACTCTATTCTGGAAACCAAAGGTCAGGATGGCCTAGCTACCTTACCTGGGCTTTTGTTAAAACTGCCTGTTTGTGAGGAACTCCCTCCACCTATTTTACCACTTAAATTAGCTGCCTGTTTGTATGGAAGCTTCACTTGTCTACTAACAAGCTCCACTTGTCTCTGCTAACCACTTGTTTTAGCTTCTGTTTAAACTGCTTGCTTAAACTGCTTACTTCTGCAAATCCCTCCCCTGAAGCTGCCAAGCAAGATACCAGGATGTGGTTTCTGCCTTTTAAAACCCTGTTTTCTGACCCATAGCAAAGACACTAAAACCAACAATTAATAGATGGGACCTCATGAAACTGAAAAGGCAAAGGACACAGTCAATAGGACAAAATGACAACCTACAGAATAGGAAAAGAGTTTCATCAACTCCACATGAGATAGAGAGCTGGGTTGGGGAGTTAGCTCAGTGGTAGAGGGCTTGCCTAGCAAGTGCAAAGCCCTGGGTTTGATCCTCAGCTCCAAAAAAAAAGAGAGATAGAGAGCTAATATCCAAAATATATAAAGAACTGAAGAAACTAGACATCAACAAACCAAATAATCAAATGGAAAGATGAGGTACAAATCTAAACAGA
Organism: Onychomys torridus; assembly: GCF_903995425.1. Classification (NCBI taxonomy): domain Eukaryota; kingdom Metazoa; phylum Chordata; class Mammalia; order Rodentia; family Cricetidae; genus Onychomys; species Onychomys torridus. The sequence continues at coordinate 68,280 of NC_050443.1, forward strand.
GAATTCTCAATAGAGGAAACCAAAATGGCTGAGAAACACCTAAAGAAATGTTCAACATCCTCAGCCACAGGGAATTGCAGATCAAAATTACTTTGAGATTCCATCTTACACCTGTCAGAATGGCTAAGATCAATAACACAAGTGACAGCTCATCCTGACAAGTATGTGGAGCAAGGGGAACACTCCTCCATTGCTGGTGGAAGTGAAAACTTATACAACCACTATGGAAATCAATATGGCAGTTTTTCAGAAAACTGAGAATCGATCTAACTCATGACCCAGTTATACCACTCTTGGGCATATACCTAAAGGATACTCCATCCTACCAAAAAGATATGTGCTCAGCTGTGTTCATAGCAGCTTTATTCATAATAGCTAGAAACGAGAAACAATTTAGATGTCCCTCAACCAAAGAATGGATTTTAAGAATGTGATATATTTATACAACAGAGTATTTTTCAACTGTTAGAAAAAAGATGGCATCGTGAAATTTTCAGGTAAATGAATGGAACTAGAAAAAATAATCCTGTGTGAGGTAACCCAGACCCAGAAAGACAAACTGATCACTCATAAGTTGATATTAATTGTGAAGTCATTGATAATCAGTCCACAGACCCAGAGGCTAAGTAACAAGGAAGACTCTAGGGGAATGAATAGATATCCTTGGGAAGGGGGAAATCAAATAGATTTTGCAAGTGGACTGGGTTTGATTGGGGATGGGAACAAGAGGGGTCAGGCAAGGTATTGGAGGGACAGAATACTGGGAGAGATGACTGGAATTGGGGGACATTTAGGATTTACTGGTGGAATCCTAGTCCAGTAAAAACTCAGGATTCTACACGGGTGATCCTAGCAAAGACTCCTAGTAATGGAGGATTTGCAGCCTGAACCGCCCATCCTCTGTAACCAGGCAAGGCTATCAGAGGTAGCACTGGGACACCAGCCCAGCCACAAAACCTTTAACCTGTAATCTGTCCCTCCTGAAAGATGTACTGAGGCAGTGAAGACACAAAACTTGTGGGAGTGTCCAACCAATGGCAGGTCTAATTTGAGGCCCACCTGAGAAGGAGCACATGCCCAAATGACCAGAAATTGGAGGCTGGATAGCCCAGAGACTTATGGAAAAAATCAACAAAATGATTCCTAGTGGTATCTTATATAATCATAGATCAGAAACTAGCCCAATCATCATCAAAGATGTTAGCTACCACCAGCAGCTGATGGTTGCAGATGCAGAGACCCACAGCGAGTCATTAGGTGAGAGGGAGCCCAAATCAGAGCTCTCCAATGGGTCCCTCCCTTTGGAGCTCAGAGAACCCCATGAAAGAGGGGGAGGAAGAATGGTAGGAGCCAGAGAGGTCGAGAACACCAGGAGATCATGGTCCACAGAGTCAACTAAGTAGGGCTCATAGGGGCTCATGGAGACTTAAGTGGCAATCTCAGAGCCTTCATGGATCTGTGTAGGTCCTTTGTATATAAAATACAGTTGCTAGTTTGATGTTTTTATGGACTCCTAACAGTGGGATGAGGGTATCTCTGACTCTTTTGTCTGTTCTTAATACTCTTTCCCTCACCCAGCCTTGATATGATGATTTGTGTCTGTTCTTACTGTAGCTTGTTATGGTGTGTTCTGTGGATATCCTTGGGAGGACTTCCCTTTTCTGAAGGTAAACGGAGGAGTAGATCTGGGGGAAGGGGAGGTGGGGTAAGGGAAAACAGGAGTGATGGAGGGAGGGGAAACTATGGTCGGGATGTATTGGGGGAAAAAAGTGTTCCAGATACACGGGGCTACACTAGGGTACTGGAACACTTGAGTGTGATCTGTGATACACTGGAATGAAGACTTTCAATTGGCAATACACTGTGTCTGAGTGGTCACTGAAAAGTTGTTTTTGTTTTGCACCCTGATAGGCCTCTCTTCCTATCTAAACGCAGCAATCTAAATCAGACCAAATTAGGAAAAGGCCCAGTTTAATGGATAAAGCATTTCCAGGTGATTCCCCAGCCCCGCAGAGAGGAGACAGGATGATAGACCAGAAGAACCATGAGTCTGTTTTCTGGGATGCAGCTTATATACCCTGTGGAAGTGGTCTTGAGCCTCTCTCGGGAGGAGCTGTGTTTGGCGGGCTTTGCAGGGGTGGGTTTAGGAAGAGAGATGGGGGAGGGGAGTTGAGGGGGATCTTCTAACCCACCAGAACATTCCAGAATCTTTGAGTATAGGATGCCAGGATGCCCCCACCCAAACAGTCATCTCTGGTGAGCTCCCTGTAACAATACCTACGACAAACTAGCTTTGGAAGAAGTCAGTGATACAATTGCCATCAAATATAATAAATATTGAAAGGAAAAGTATCGGCAGGACCCCCAAGACTAAGTTCTCAGCACAAAGGAGGTTTATTTGCCCCAGAGGGACAAAGGGCAGGGAATAAGAGACAGAGACAGGAGATAGAGGATGGGGGAGGAGGGGAGAAAGGGTATTTGTCCCATGAGGACAAGGGCTGCCACTGGATAGAGAGGAGACAGACATGGCCCATAGGCAAATGTCAGTTTATAAAGGGAAAAACCCTGCTAGAATGAGGTGTTTAATTTTAATTGGGCATGTTAATTAGGTGAGCCAAAGGGGGCTTCTGATTGCTGAACCTCAATATTTGATAGCTGGACATTGGTAGTCATCCTCAGGGATAGGAAGTGGCCAAATAAGGGAATGGACCTTGGTTGGCCAGCTTTAGAAATGTAATCTAATGGTTGTTAGCAAGGCAGAGGGAGTGAAGGAGTAACACAAGGCCTGCCAGACCCATGCTCACTCTGCTGGAGCTGGCCAGAGTGCCTCCAAATATAACTGTAACTAGTATGATACAATATCACGAAATAAACGAGGCAGTTAAGCTGGGCAGTGGTGACACACGCCTCTAGTCCCAACATTCAGAAGGCAGAGCCAGGCAGATCTCTGTGAGTTCGAGGCCAGCCTGAACTACCAAGTGAGTTCCAGGAAAGGCACAAAGCTACACAGAGAAGCCCTGTCTCGAAAAACCAGAAAAAAAAAAAAAAAAACAAAAAAAAAACAGGCAGTTAAACACCATAACAAAATACTTCATTCACGCTTGCCCGACTGCGCATGCCCACAATGTGAACAACATTTTCCAGAGGCATCTGGGCAGTGCCATTGGGCCCGATTTGCATGCTGGGAAAGAATTGGCATGGGTGGAATGAAGAGTTGGGAGTGTATGTTGTCAAAATACATTGTACACAAGTATGAAATTCTCAAAGAGTAAATTAAAATGTTCAAAAGAATGATGGGCTCATTTACAGCCAACTCCTGCACTTTGGACCATATTTCCCAGAGGTCTCTGGGGCAGTGCGTAGTGCAGGACGTGCAGCGTTGCATTCTGGGAGGCACAATTTTTTTAAAGAGGTTCTACCTGGAGCCATCAGCTTAAACCGTGCCTCAGGATCTGGTGCCGGGAATAGGAGAGGAAAGCGGTCTCTGGATGCAAATTGTTCAGTCCCCACATGAAATCTCGACCGGTCTTCTGCGGGGACTATATATAAAGGAGAGGATCTTGACAGAAAAAATACAAGATGAACTCCTGGAGAGATGAGATACATGAGACTCTATCTCAAAAAAAAAAAAAAAAAAAAAAGGAAAGAAAGAAAGAAAGAAAAAGAAGAAGAAGAAAATGGACTGGAGCAGCCTGGAGGCATACGCAACACAAACTGAACGATGAGACCCTACCACTTCCCAGGATGGACGTCTGTGCTGTGAATACCTGGATAACTGGTACATTCTCACCTAGGATTGTGTCTTGTTGCTTGATGTGAGCTCTCTCTGTGGGGAAAATGAGGTCAGGCTGTATGAGCATCTCTGTAGAGCAGTGAGCAACTATAAAGTGTATGCACGTGGACTCTGGTCTGGGTGTGTCTCCTTAACTATGAATTATGTCCCCGTACCACTTCAGCAGGTGTCAGCAGGGGAGTTGGCTTCTTAAGTGAATACAGGTGAGTGTTAGTTCTGTTTCCTTTTACTTCCTCTTCCAACTACAGGGTACTTGCTTGTGACTCAGAGGGATGTGACAGCTCAGTAGAAAAATGACCATGATACCCCAGAAAGCTCTTAAACATGCTGCACCCAGTTTTCTCTATTAGTAAGACAAGCTGGAGGCGCTTGTTAATAAGCCAATCTTTTTAATCATGTATTTGTTCTTTTACAATTTAGTAAATATTGGTCACATTTGCCCCCATTTTCCTCTTTCCCCCTCCTGTCTGACAAGTCCCCTCAGCTATTTTCATATCGTTTTGTATTGTTTTGTTTTGTGTTGTGTTGTGTTGTGTTGTGTTGTTTTGTTTTGTTTGTGGGACTTTGTTGGGTGGGAAGGCTCATTGCTTTTAGTTAGGGTTGCCTGCATGGGAAGTGGGTTATTTACTGAGCAAGGGCAATTTAGCAGTGGCTAGGAAATATGACAGGAACTGAGTGATAATGATCCTGTCTTAATTAAAATCCATAAGCTGAGGTTATGGCTGTGACGGTAAAAGCATTGCATGTACCACATATGTGCACATAATGCTGCACACACAAAGCTCACCCACTTATGCCATTTTCCATCCTTCTCCGTCTGTTCCAGGACACCACACAGCACTCTGTTGTCAAAGCTCTCAGGTCCCTCCTGCCTGTGCTGACTTCGTTTTCAGTGGCCTCCACAGTTTCTGAGGTGAAGTATTTGTTGGATGCTCCTCTGCAGGAATTTTTCTGCTATTTCTCATTAATTCACTGGGACTGTACGGTTGCAGATGGAAGGAGTGACCTATGTCGCCATATTTTTCACAGCATTATTCAAGGTTCTCCTTGACTACTTGATAGCAAGTTGAAGGACAGCCTGGGATACAGGGGACCCTCTCTTCAGAATAAAAGAATTACAAAATGTATCACGTTACTGATCTCAACAATAATGGCTAATTTATATTAATTTATGCAGTGCAGTTTAACTATCTGTTTGTTTGTTTTTTATTTTGTTCTTCGATACAAGGTTTCTCTGTGTAGTCTTGGCTGTCCTGGAACTCACTCTGTAGACCAGGCTGGCCTCGAACTGACAGAGATCCTCCAGCATCTGCCTCTAGAGTGCTGGGATCAAAAGCTTGCACCACCACTACCTGACTTAACTATCCCATTTTCAAAAGGCTGTCTGCATTTTGGATTTTTCAGACTTGGAGATAGTTAGATAGATTTCCATTTTGACATCTACATATTTAAAAAATCTGGAGCATTTGGAGATTTGAATATTCCAATTAGGAATAGTCAATATAATTTGCCTATTTTACTTTATGCCTTTGAAACACATTGTGCACGTGAGTGTGTGACAGACAGAATGCTTGCATCAGGACTTGATTGCACTCCCTACAAAATACAATGAGACGTCATATGTAGACAAGCTCCACTTGAGTCCACAGAGAGCCTGTGAATTCCCTCCCAAAAAGGTGGGGGTGGGAGTGGTTGACACTGATGTTTTTGTAATTTTTATCCTGTCTTTCCCAATAAGGAAATAGTTTAAGTAGCCCATGGCTCAGACACACCTTCTGAAAGTCAAACCACAGCATATAGTCTTAATTCCGCTAAGATATCAGCACACAAATTATATATATCTTAAAATTACATTTACTTATTTAGTGTGTTTATGTGTGTGAGCCTGACATTATGAACTGGTGGAGGTCAGAGGACAACTTTCAGAAATAAATTCTCTCCTCCTACCACTTGGATTGTGAATATCAAACTTGGGGGCATATACCAGGCTTATAATCTGTCAGGTCATAATTCATTATCAATTTTTTCTCAGTTAATGTAGTGAATATAGTCTATGCTTTTATATACATACACTTATTTAGTTACCAGCAGTAAGATTTTATATTTAAAGTTGTTCTCTGGAAAATTGACACAACAGCAATGATTGTATCAATGCCGCTCCCCCCGGTGTGATATGCTATGGTTTTACAGGAAGACTCCATTGAAATAACTCAAGTAAGGGCATACCACTATCTCTCTGTTGTATTCTTACAATGAGATGCGAATTTTCAACTGTCTTAGTTTAAAAAAAAAATCACAAGAGAAAATTACGCTGTGTATATTATTACCTGTACATTTACACATTAAAGTGAAGCACACGTTCCTTGAAGTAAAAGCAACTCACTTGCCAGGCTTGGTGGTCCAACCCCAGCACTCAGGAGGCAGAGGCAAGTGGATCTCAGTGAATCCAAGGCCAGCCTGGTATCCAAAGAGGGTTCCAGGACAGCCAGGAGTGTTACACAGAGAAACTCTGTTTCAAAAAACCAAAAAAAAAAAAAAAAAAAAAAAAAGAGGAGGAGGAATGTCTGTAACACAGAGAAACTGTCTCCAAAAAAAAGGAGGGGGGAATGAAAGGAGGGAGAGAGAGAGGAGAAGAGAAGAAAGGAAAATTAAATACACCATGGTTTAGGGGGAAAGCCTGGTATTGTGCTCAGTGAAGACTCAGTCATGGAGAGAGCCTTACAACCTAGTCAGACACTCCAGGCTTGGGGTGAAGATGCCCTCCTGTGATTCTAGCAACCAGGAGGCTGAAGCAGGAAGCTTGCCAGTACAAGGGCAACAGGACCTACATAGTGAAACCTTGTCTCAAAAAAATAAAAATAAAATCAGGTTGAGCTTAGTGGTGCACACATTTAATCCCAGTACTGGGAAGGCAGAGACAGACGGATTTTGTTAAGTTTAAGGCTAGCTTGGTCTACAGAATGAGTTCCAGGACAGCCAGGGCTATACAGATAAACCCTGTCTGGAAAAAAAAAAAAAAAAAATCTGTTGGGACAGGGCAGTTAGAGAGATCGCTGTTAAAAGTCTTGCTTGGGCTGGAGAGATGGCTCAGAGGTTAAGAGCACCGACTGCTCTTCCAGAGGTCCTCTGTTCAATTCCCAGCACCTACATGGTGGCTCACAACCATCTGTAATGAGATCTGGCGCCATCTTCTGTATACATGATAAATAAATAATTTTTAAAAAGAAAAGTCTTGCTGCTTTTGCATAGGACATGGGTTCGATTTCCATCACCCACATAAAAGCACCTGTCGATAACTCCAGTCCCAGACCTCTTCAGACATCAAAGGGCACTGCAGGTGCAGATGTACATGCATACATGGCAGCAAAACACCCATACAAAGTTGATATCAAACCAACCCCTATGCATCCAAAAAAATAAAAACCTGTATACCACCACCACCCACCCCCAGTACAGGACCCAAGCACCTCTTTGTTAGGTTTCAAACATTCTTGGACTTCATTTCCCAGAGGCATCAGCTGTTGCTATGAGATGCATGCTTGGAGTTATACCCCAGTTTGCAAGGATACATGCTGGTCTCTCCTAGAAAAGTTAGGAGGCAAATTGAAAAATATTTTCACATGATATACCTCTTATTCACAGTGTTTGTGCATACACAGGACAGTTTGTGGGTAAGCAGAAACAGGTTTATGAAGTATCGCCAACCTTAGAGGTGAATTTATCTGGCGTTGGTACTGTGCGCATGCGTAGTACATTTGTTACACATGCGCAGATCTGTCACCACGGCAAACTTGTGGCTAGAGTGTCTCAATCGCTTGGAAATTTTTCAAATCGTCCTATACACTCTTCTTTTCCTCTTCTTCCCTTACAGAAAAATGTGGCCAAGAGAGATGGTTCCGTCAGTAAAATACTTGCATGCTATCACAAATGGGCGAGGTAAGAGCAATGATGTGGAACCTTTCAGGAATAAGCACTCTGACATTAATGACAGTGGAAGAGAAGAGATGTCACAGGTGGACTGAAGCCAGGATAGCTCCTGAAAGACTTTGATCTCAGGTCCAGTTTGCATTCTAATTTTATACTTTAAACCTACAAGGTGGGGCTTAAAGGAGACCCCTTCCCTCTCTGACCCCAGATTAGGCACAAACCACATCCAAACACCTGTTTTCACAGAGAGATCCTTCATTAAGCGGGGAGGAAGTGTTAAAAGTGGCTGCTTTCTGACTCAGGCAGAAAAACAGCAGTCAATGACCTTGTAGGTGTAATTTTTTTCCCTTTTTTTTAAAAATTATATTTGTGTTTTAATTTTATATATCAGCCATGGGTTCCCCTGTCCTCCTCCTTCCCGCCCCCGCTCCCACCTTCCCCCCAGCCCGTCCCCTCCATCTCCTCCAGGACCAAGACACCCCTGGGGATTCATTTAAACCTGGTGGATTCAGTACAGGCAGGTCCAGTCCCCTCCTTCCAGGCTGAGCAAAGTGTCCCTGTGTAAGCCCAAGGTTCCCAACAGCCAGCTCATGCACTAAGGACAGGTCCAGGTCCCACAGCCTGGGTGCCTCCCAAACAGTTCAAGCTATTCAATTGTCTCACTTATCCAGAGTGCCTGATCCAGCTGGGGGCTCCACAGCCTTTGGTTCACAATTCATGTGCTTCCGTTCGTCTGGCCTTTCGTCCCCGTGCTTTATCCAATCCTGGGCTCAACAATTCACGCTCCCACAGTCCCTCATCCTTCTCGACAACTGAACACACGGAGCTCCACCTGGTGTAATTTTTAAGAAGAAAAAAAGAAGTGTAGGCCTATGTTAGAATGGACTAGGATGTGTGGTAGATTTTGACAGGCCATGTTAATTAGGTGAGCCAAATGGGGGCTTTTGATTGATGGACTTTAATATTTTGATAATTGGACCTTGACAGTCAGCCTCAGGAGGAGGAAAGGGCCAAATAAGGGAATAGGCCTTGGTGGCTAGCATTAGGAATATAATCTAACAGTTTTTAGCAAGGCAGACAGAATTGGGGAGAAAGACAAGGCCTGCCAGAGCCACATGCTCGAGTGGGCTAGTGTTTCTTCAACCAGTGTAGCCTAATTTGTGACCCCCTAGTTCTCAGTGAGAGACTCTGCTTCAAAAATCAAGGTGATACTTACCTGGCAGGGGAGATACCATGATCACGAAGGTGATTTTTCCAGGACAAGGCGTATACATTGCACTCCAGATGTGCTGACCCCTGGCATTTCCCCAAATGCGGGAAACTCGGCTGCATAATTTGTGGTAGTGAGGAAGTGAGTTCACACTCTCCCTTGTATTATTTAAAAGAAAAATCAAGGTGACCTGGGTGTGGTGCAGAGGCAGGTGGATCTCTGTAAATTGAATGCCAAGGTGGTCTACAAAGTGAATTCCAAGCCAGACAGGACTAAATGGAGAGACCCTGTCTTTAAAAAAAAAAAAAATCATGGAATTGGAATTATTTAGAAATTCCATTTTAATCAGATCTTTTGTAACTACTATATCCAACATGTTAGCCACTCTGACAGAGGTAAGAGAGAATCACAAAATGGCTTCAACTTGTATTTCCATGATGGCTAGGGTGACAATCCCTTAAATGTTTATTGGTAATTTGTTTGGAGAGCTCTCTGTTCCGTACTTTGGCTGTCTTTTTTTAATTGGCTTTTTCTTTTCTTGTTTGGTTTAGTTCTTTGTCTATTCTCAATATCACCCCCATTCTTTATAGCCGGGCGGTGGTGGCGCACGCCTTTAACCCCAGCACTCGGGAGGCAGAGCCAGGCAGATCTCTCTGAGTTCGAGGCCAGCCTGGTCTACAGAGTGAGTCCCAGGATAGTCTACAAAGCTACACAGAGAAACCCTGTCTCGAAAACCCAAAAAAAAAAAATCTCTCCCATTCTTTATGCTGTGTTCCTTATTCTGTGGGGGAGGATATGTGGCCTTGTATACGCAACAAATACACCTATCTGTTTGCACATCTTGGCTCAGTCTGCAGAGGTAGCTTTGCTGAGATGGGGTGAAGGGATGTTCAAAGGAAGGGTATTCCACTCTGACTGACATTTCATTAGTAGGTCTTCTGTCTCTTTTCTTTTGCCGTTGCACCGTAGAAGCACAGGTTATTATTGGCTGTGCCAGAGCTCAGAAGTTTGAAGTGGGTCTCACTGGACTAAGCCAAAATGTTAAGGCTGCACTCTTAGAAATTCTGCAAGGTGCCCTGTCCCTGCCTTGCCATCATCTAGAAGCCTTCAACATTATGTGGCTCCTCATCTTTCTGTATCTTTCAGGCTAGCAAATGCAAGTAGTTAGTGGCTTGTCCCCTCACATTGTCACATTCAAACATTGCTTAATCTAATGTCCATGCTGTTTGTAATTACACTGAGCACACCAGGATAACTGTATATGATTTGTCTGTCTTTCTACTGGCAACCTATTAAGTTAGGCTGTGGCCTTAATTCCTTGCCATGTTCCCATGCTCATACACTAGGATATGGACTTTTTTTTATTTCATGCTCATTGATGTTTTGCTGGTATGTATGTCTGTGTGAGGGTGTCAAATGCCCTGGAACTGCAGACACAGACAACCATGAATCGCCATGTGGGTGCTGGGATTTGAACCAGAGTCCTCCAGAAGAGGAATGAGCACTCTTAAGCAGAGCCATCTCTTCAGCCCGGATATGGACGTTTTTGTTCTATGTATTTTGTTCATTATGTGTGTGTGTGTATGGGCACAGGCATGGCACATGTGGAGGTCAGAGGACAACTTGTAGGTGTCAATTCACTCCTTCCACCATGTGGGTCTCGGGGACGGAAGCCAGGTAGCCAGGCTTGGCAGGAAACACCATTACCCACTGAGCCATGAAGTCACACCCTAAATATGGACATTTTTGAGTCACTCATCCTGTTTACCTCAGCCCCATACGTTCAGATTCCCCTTAATGGTAACAGGATCCCAGCTGCCACATAATCTCCCCCCCCCCCGTTAATCTGTTTTTTATTAAAACTCCTGTGAGTTTTAAATTTCTTGATGCGAAAAATGCAAATCTGCAAAAGAGGGGGAAAAAACGAGGACTTTAAGCAACTCATAAAGATTAGCAGGCAAGGTCAGATAGTGCAATGCTATTTCTTTAATCCAGGTTGCTAGGAAAGGAAGCAAGAGGATCACAAGTTCAAACCCTGCCTGAACAACTTAAAATATGACTTTATACCAAAAAGTTTAAAAGGAGGTGGGAGGGGACTGGAGAGATGGCTCAGCGGTTGACTGCTCTTCCAGAGGTCCTGAGTTCAATTCCCAGCAATCACATGGAGGCTCACAACCATCTGTAATGAGATCTGGTGCCCTCTTCTGGCATGCAGTCATACATGCTGTATACATAATAAATAAATAAATCTTTTTAAAAAAGGCTAGGGTGGGTGCTGAGGCTAACTAGTCAAAATTACCCATTGTATCACCATACATAATCATTCTTTTATTTCCTGTACATGTCTAAGCATGATTGTGTCTCTGGAGTCTTAAGTCCTGCTAATTAATCATAGAAATGAATAAAAGACTTAAATCAGTGGTTCTCAACCTGTGGGTCACAACCCCTTTGACAAAACTCCAAAGATATTTGCATTACGATTTGTAACAGTAGCAAAATAATTTTATGGTTGGGAGTCACCACAACATGAGGAACTGTATTAAAGGGTCATCGTATTAGGAAGGTTGAGAACCACTGCTCTAGTCACAGTATATAAAAGGAATACAGGACCAGCAAGGTTTGGCTAGTAAAGTGGTTAGCTGCCAACTCTGACAACCCAAATTTGATCCCTTGAACCCACATGGTGGAAGAAAGAAACCAATTCCCAAAAATTCTCCTCTGACCACCACACACCCATATTCACGTTCACATGCACGTAAAATAAATTGCTTTTTAAATTTTTTAAGTAGCTGGGCAATGGTGGCACATACCTTTTATCTAAGCACTCAGGAGGTAGAGGCAGGTGGATCTCTGTGAGCTCAGGGCCAGCCTGTTCTACAGAGCGAGTTCCAGGACAGAGGGGGGAAAAACTTTCAAGTAAATAAATACTTTTTTTTAAAGAAATCCATGGCAATTATAGGTCACGTTAAAGTGATAACTTATGAAAACAGCTACACCCTGCCAGTGAATTGTGTCTTGCTTGGTGTATGGTTTTTGTTTTTGTTTCTTGGGTTTTTTTGTTGTTTTGTTTTGTTTTGTTTTTGCTGGAATTGGTTCTTTCCTTCCACCATGTGAGTCCAGGGGATCAAATTGGTGTTGTCAGGCTTGGCAGCAAAAGCCACTTCACTAGCCAAACATCATGTTTAAACCTTATAGCATAGGAGACATGCTTCTTTCCCAGAACCTGATGATAATCACTGGTCTGACACTGCAAACAGGGTGGGGAGTGGGGTGGTTTGCAGCCACGAAGTTGAGGCAGGAGAATTGTCAGTATGGAGAGTAGAGAGTTCCAGGGGATCTGACATCCTCACACAGGCATACATGCAGGTAAAACACCAATGCACGTGAAATAAGAAATACACATTTTTTTAAGGAAAAAAATGACAGGGCAATGGTGGCACATGCCTTTGATCCCAGCACTTGAGATGCAGAGGCAGAAGCAGACGAATCTCTGAGTTTGAGGCCGTCCTGATCTACAGAGCAAGTTCCAGGACAGCCAGGGCTACACAGAGAAACCTGTGGCCCAGAGAAAAAGGGGAAGGAAAAAAATCTTCTCGTGAAGACGTCAAGCCTTGAACTTCATTTCCCAGAGGCACCTGGGCGCAGCAGTTGCCGAATGGTAGACTGGGACCTGCTCTTTGAAGTTCCTTTCCCCACTATACCTGCAGGCTTAGACTAAATGGGTCCCAGCAACAGAATTATGGTATATTTGCACTGTATGTGCACAGGCAGGGTGCAGAGATTGCACAAACAGTGCACGTAGAAGGAAGACTGGGGATGGGGGGCGGGGAGCGTGCTTACCCGACGGTGCGCATGTGCAGTCTACAGTTTTGCGTCAGCTAGCTTCTCACACAAATTAATGACTCCTATGTGTATTTGTATCGCTGATATCTATGGGAGTAGCATACATGCAACCACGTTAAGTACGTTAGCTGCTATGCCTGTAAACTGCTGCAAAACCACAGGTCGCAAGCATGATGGGGGGAGGGGGGCGTCTCTTAAAAAGTCTCTGTCACCTTGTCTACACTGCTGTATGCAGAAATATTTGTAAGGCATGTAGCCCAGCTTCCACGACACCACTCTTGCCACTGAGTTGCAAGAATCTTTCTGGAATAAGTACTCCCATACCAAGAGTGGAAGAGATGAAATATAACCCATGGACTAAAGCCTGGTCAACGTGGTCCACCTGGACGAGCACCTGAAAGGACCTCATCTCAGGTTCAACGTGCATTATCATCTTATTTGAGGAGTTGGTTAAAGGTATCCTGAAACAAGGTTGCCTGGCACAGGTCCATAGCAGCCTTTGGTGTGAATGAGACATATCCATGGCTTGATACTTGCAACTTGACGCACTTTTTGTGTTGTGTCAGCCAAGTTTTTCAAGAACTGCTACAAGCAGGTATATCCATACTCTCGGGGGTTCCCTGAGACCTTTGGGAGCAATGGAGGTGGATAACCAGACACGCTTTCCAAGGACAATGACTTCACATATATATGCACAGCAAACCCTCAACTGTCAGTACACGTGGCAGAATGTTTGGCCAAGATGGGTCTGTTTCTTGGCAATCTGGCCAGTGTCATTTTCAAAGTCCTATTCATCCTCTCAGCTTCACTTAAACCTTGAAGTGTTTAAACATGTGTGCAAGTTTCAAGTTAATTCTCTGTGAGGGTAGGAAAGGCTTCTACCCAGCCTGGAAATATTTTTAAAAAGCACACACCATAACCAGCAAATTATATGTCCCCTCCGCTGGGTGGAATGTCAATAAAGTCCACTTTTAGATGTCTAAGTGGGTAGGAAGGACCCCTGGTTCTGTCGCCATGTGGGTCTTGGGTCCCTGTCTGGATTGTTTCGAGCACTCTGCAGGCAGACTTTGCTAGCTTTGCCGCGTCAGTGTTGGCAGCCACCAAATTTCTTTGCAACGATTCTTGTAGGGCAGTTTTTCCAGGTGGGTTATTTCATGAGCTTGCCAGACTAGGCTGGGAGTGGTCATCTCAGGAATTGCTATTTTCCTCTCTGTATTTCTCAGCCAGCCCTCCTGGTTTTCAGTAGCCCCTTCTTCAGTTTCTTAATTCTTCTGGCTTCTGTGAGGGGAGTTCTAGGAGCACAAAGAGTGTAAACATACCTTGGTGGGGGGTTGGAGGGGTAACAGAGGGGACTGCAGGGCTGTGTCTGCACAGAGGGTAGCCTGTTGGCTGTCTAATCTGCTAATTGGTTTAACAATCTACTTGACTCTTTGTGTGAGCCTGGCAGTGCACCACAGCCACGGCTGGGGGCCCAGAGAGCTTCCAGGACCTGTAGGATTTGGTTTTTGTTTTTAACTTCTTTGTCCCCTGAGGTAAACAGTCCTCTTCCTCGATGTATTGTTGCTTTGAGTCTCTTGATATAAGGGGCTATTCCTCCTGTTCTAGGCTTCAGCTCCCATCCATAAAAGGTTTCATATCTGAATTGGGAAGCAACTCATCCTTTAAGTCTGGCTATGAGGAAAAAGTCTCTTGGATAACTTCTCTGAAATCATGGGAGGACTCTCCCTCCTCTCCAGGCAAGGGTGTGCCCAGATTTAGGGCCTGGTACCATAGCTGTCATCTTCTTGGATGAGGAAAGGGCCTGGTATTTCCCTCAATGGCACATTGGCAAACCAAAGTCTGATGAGCATCCCCATGTTGTTGTGTCTGGCAGAACTGGCTGGCCTGCCGGGGTTGGTGAGCATTGTGTCCAGGTGAATGCTACTGGAGGGGTAGGATCAAATAGTCTTTCGACTACCTCGGAGCCATGCGGTGCAAGCAGTTAGAGCTGGTAAGGTGATGGCATCACAGGCAAAATTTCATCCTCTGGGGAAGCCAATAGGGGCATTTCCTTGTGTCTTCAGGCTCAAAAATCTTTGTAGCCAATATAGTCTGGGGCTGGGAAGGCGCCAGTATCTGGTAGCAAAGCCATAGCAGAGGGCCTCAGGGCAAGGCATACCATGAATCAATATGTGGGGCATGGTCTGAGTAGCCAGGTGGTCCCATACAGATCTCGGCAACTCTGCTAATCAGAGTCAAATCTAGAGTTCCTTCAGGTGGCCAGCTGACATCAACAGAAGACCAATCAATTTTACAGAGGGTCTTTAATTTGAAGGACTTCATCTTTATTCCATAGTCAGCAGTAAATCCTCTTTTAAAGTTGTTGAGCACCAGATGGCGATGGTGCACAGCTTTAATCCCAGCACTCAGGAAGCAGTCAGGCAGATCTCTGAGTTCAAGGCCAGCCTGGTCTACAGAGCAAGTTCCAGGACAGCCAATGCTACATAAAGAAACTCTGTCTTGGGGTTAGAGATTTAGCTCAGTGGTAGAGTGCTTGCCTAGCAAGCGCAAGGCCCTGGGTTCGGTCCTCAGCTCCAGAAAAAAAAGAAAAAGAAAGGAAGGAAGGAAGGAGGGAGGGAGGGAAAGAGAGAGAGAGAGAAAGAAAGGAAGGAAGGAGGGAGGGAGGGAAAGAGAGAGAGAGAAAGAGAGAGAGAGAAAGAGAGAAAGAAACTCTATCTTGAAGAAGAAAAAAGTTGTTGAGCATGGTTTGTAGGACTGTGTGGTTCTCACACTGGGACTGTGGAGACCCCATGATGGAGTTTCCTAACCAGGAGCTAGGGAAGTTATATGTGCCTAGCCCTGTGTGATACATAGGTTGGGGTAGTGAGGACCAGCTTCTCCCTCAAGCAGGTCTCCCCCTGGCCAGCCCCCTCACAGCAACTTAAGAGGTCTTGCCTAGAGCCACATGTATGTCCCTGTGCTTGGTCACCTCTATTCAGTTGAAATAACCTCTGCTGAGCTGCATGCAGGTTGGCATTCAATCAAATCCCTTAGCCACAGGGCTGTAGGTCCATTACAAGCCTGCACACATTCATTCAGAAGTTATATATTCCTATTAAATGCCTAGTCCATTTCTCTGGGGACCGTTCTACCTTTCCCTTGGAGACCAATGCCATGTCGATATCCCATCAAGGCTTTGGATACAATCCCACTACCAGAGACTATCAATGGGCTGAGAGGCCAGGGAGTGGCAGCCTCTCGAGACCAACTGGAGACCTAGTGAAGGAGATCTCGCCGGGGCTTGCAGAAATGTCTTGGGGCATCTTTCTGGAATAAGTACTGCTCCACCAATGAGAGTGGAAGAAAGGAGATGTCACTGGCAGACCAAAGCCAGGACAGCTCCTGAAAGACTTCCATCCCAGGTGGAGTCTGCATGGTCATTTTCTACTCTAAAACCACCAGGAGGGGCCGGCGTGCAAGGGAGATTTTTACAGAAGCATATGAGGCAGTCCCCAGTTGTTGGGGGCGTTTCTCTTGCTTCGGCCATTTCTCCAGGCCATTCTGTTCCTGGTAGCATGCGAAGTCGCGCTTGGCAAATAGGTGGTACAAGCAGTGCTTTGAGTAAATGGCTAAATAAATAAATCAGTATCTGATAACGACTGTTTGCTGCCTTCTTCTATTTCAGTTGCACACTCCTCTGGAGGGTCCCGGCGCCCACACATGTAACTGTACCACTCAAGGTGGCAGGGCTGAGCTTGTGACTGGTGGGCAATCTGCCTGTGTGCGGGTGCTGTATTGTATGTACTTGAGCAAGGCAATGGTACCTGTCAGGACATGGAAATAATAACCCTGTCATTTAATGCCATGGGGGTGTTGCTCGGTGAGTGGCGTAGCACGTGTTTAGCATGCACCATTGTATCATCCCTAGCACAAAAAAGAAAGAGAGGGAAGGGTGACCAGGCTTTATCTCGGAAGAGGTTAATCAAACATACTCTCCAGGAAGGCTATATAAATGACAAGAGAAAGACTCCGATGAGCCTTTCCATCCCCTGTCATCTCAAGACTCTCCTGACAAAGGTTCCTGACGTGAGAAGCTGCCTGTTTGGGTGTCATCTCCCAGATGGACACACTTTTGTTTCTGTAGTTTTTATCTCCTGCCTCTGGACAGCTGTGTGTTCAAGGTTCGGTGGGCTCTTGTTTTTGCCATTGTTTGAGTTTGTGGGTTTGTTTTGTTTGTTTTAGTAATTAGCATCTGACTCTGTGTTCCACGGTGCATGTGTGGAGGTCAGGAGACAACTCAGTAGAGTCAGCTCTTTCACTGGAAGAGACTCACTGGGTGATGGTGGCGCACACCTGTAATCCCAGCACTCGGGAGGCAGAGCCAGGCGGATCTCTGTGAGTTCGAGGACAACCTGGTCTACAGAGTGAGATCCAAGACAGGCACCAAAACTACAGAGAGAAACCCTGTCTCAAAAAAACAACAAAAGGGGGGGGGGGGATTTAGCTCAGTGGTAGAACGCTTGCCTAGCAAGCACAAGGCCCTGGGTTCAGTCCTCAGCTCTGGGGAGAGGGAGAGAGGGAGAGAGAGAGAGGGAGAGAGGGAGAGAGGGAGAGGGAGAGAGGGAGAGAAGAGAGACCCATGGATTGAACTCTAGTAGTCACCTTCTAGCTCTCAGGTCTTCAGGGCCTCTCTTGGCCCCGCCTTGGAGGCGGGACAGTTACTGAAGCCTCAGTGCGGGTTGGAACTTCCAGATCAAAGCTTTCCTTTCTCCCTTAATAGCAGTTTGCCCTGTAATTGCTCCCTTAGAGATGTGTTGGGAACACACAACACATGCTGCACTGACAGCCCTCGCCCAAAGAGTACTCCCTGACTCATTTGGAGAACTGTCCAAATCCTCCCATTGGCTCTGCTTTTCTAAGAACCCAATGGTGCAGGGAAAATGCTTCCTAGAGGTTAATTGAGTTTGTTTGTTTTTGTTTTTTTATCTAAGCAAGGGTGTTTGTGATTTTTTTTTAATTTATAGCTTTTTTATGTATGTATGTGTGTCTTTGTGTTTATGTCACATGTCTGCATGGTTTCACGGAGACCAGAAGAAGACTTTGGATTCCCAAGGTGTGAAGGTACAGGTAGTTGTGAGCCACGTGACATGGGTCCCTGGAATCAAATCCAAAAAAGCCAGAAACACTTTTTTTTTTTTTTTTTTACTGTATCCCTTTTTTTATTTAAAACTTTTGACTGTCACAAATTCAAAAGCCACAGAAAATAATACTAATAATTTTCTGAACAAAAGTTTAAATTTGTTGCTAGGGATGAAGTGTGACAGCACATGCTTGTAATACCAGCATTTGGGAGGCAGAGACAAGAGAGAAATAAGAATTCAGACCAGTCTTGGCTTCATAGTGAGTTTGAGGTCAGTTTAACCCATCCTATCTCAAAAAACAAAAACACTTCTATTTAGAAATAAATACCACTGACAAAATAAAAGATGAAATTGAAAGAAACTAGAATCACAGGTGTATACCTCTTGAACTCACAGAGATCCTCCTGCCCCTACCTCCCCAGTGCTAGATTAAAGGCGCGTGCCACCACCACCCAGCAAAAAGGAAATCTTTTTTTAAAAAAAAAAAATTTATGTTGGGCATAGTGGGGGATACCTTAAGTCACAGCATTTGGGAAGCAGAGGGAGGCAAATTGCAGAAACACTCTTAACCACTGAGCCATCTCTGCAGCCTGTAATTATTTTTTTTAAATATCATTAGTACTTGGGGCTTGAGAGATGGCTTAGTGGTTAAGAGGACTGGCTGCTCTTCCAGAGGACCTGGGTTCAATTCCCAGCACCTGCTATCTATAATTACAGCTCCAGGAGTTCCAACATTTTCACATAGACACATACTCAGGGAAAAGCACCAATGCATATAAAATAATTATATACATATATATAATAATTCTATATCATTAATACTTTAAAAATTAATTGGGTGAGGAATATAGCTCAGAGACATTTGCCTCAAGTACAGAAAGTTCTGGCAGTCGTCCCCAGTACTGGGAGGGAAAAGTTGGCAAATGTGTTCTATTGCTGAGGAGAGACACCATGACCAAGGTAACATATAGAAGAAAACATTTGATTAGGGGCTGGCTTACAGTTTCAGAGGGTTAGTCTATCATTATCATGGCAGGGAATGTGATGGCAGGCAAGTAAGCAAGGTACTAGAGAAATAGCTGAACGCTGTATCCTGATCCATAGACATTAAGCAGAGTCTAAGACTGAGACTGACATGGGTTTTGTTGGTTGCTTGGTTGGTTTTGGTTTTGGTTTTGGGGTTTTGTTTTGTTTTTTTAAGATTTTATTTATTTATTATGTATACAGTATTCTGCCAGCATGTGTCCCTGCAGGACAGAAGAGGGCACCAGATCTCATTACAAACGGTTGTGAGCTACCATGTGGCTGCTGGGAATTGAACTCAGGACCTCTGGAAGAGTAGTCAGTGCTCTTAACCACTGAGCCATGTCTCCAGCCCTTGTTTTTGATTTTGTTTTTTGAAACAGGGTTTCTCTGCATAGTTTTGGAGCCTTTCCTGAAACTCACTTTGTAGCCCAGGCTATCCTCGGACTCACAGAGATCTGCCTGGCTCTGCCTCCCAAGTGCTGGTGTTAAAGGCGTGCGCTACCACCCCCTGGCTAGCATGGGATTTTGAAATCTCAAAGGCAACCATCAAAGACACACCTCCTCCAACAAGGACACACCCTCTAATCCTTCCCATGCTCTTCCACTCCCTGATGTCTGAGCATGCGACTATACCGAGTCCACGGCGCCATTCTCATTCCGACCACCACGCTGGTAACTCCAGAGCCTTGGGGTAGAGGTAGGAAGATCAATAGTTCAAGTCAGCCAGGCGGTGGTGGCGCACGCCTTTAACCCCAGCACTCAGGAAGCAGGAGCAGGCAGATCTCTGAGTCTGAGGCAGCCTGGTCTACAGAGTGAGTTCCAGGACAGCCAGGGCTACACAGAGAAACCCTGTCTATGGGGGGTGGGTTTCAAGGTCACTTGAAGTAGATTGATCTCTGAGTTTAAGACCAGTCTGGTCTGCATAGTAAGTTTCAGAACAGTCACAGCTAGGTAGAGAGACCCTGTCATCTAGGCTACATAGAAACCTTGTATCAAAAAAAAAGGACAAAAAAAATTATATAGCATTAAATAATGTTTTGAAATTTGTACAGGTTCTGGAGTGACTAAATCACGTTGACCTTTAATCTTTCCCTCCCCTCACTCATTATCATATTTTTGAGCACAATAAACTCTTTACTCAGCAATTTTCAAATAAGCTGGACTCGATTTTTCAAGATCATTTCCAAGTCCCACAGTAGATTTCCAAATGAATTTCTTCTCTCTAACTGAAGCTGCAAAGGTTCTCTTCACTCTCCCAGGCCCCACTGACCAGCATTCTATTCTCTCTCAGTCCATCTTAACTTTATCACAGTCCACCTGCTATTGGTATGATGTAGTATTGCATTTCTGGGACTTACTTGCCTATTTTAATTTTTTTTCAGATTGTTTTTTAATGGGTATGGATATTCTGCCTATTGTATGTCTGTGCACCTTCTTCATCTTTGATGCCTGTGGAGGAGGACAGAAGAGGGCATTGGATCTCCCGAAACTAAAGTTACAGACAGGTTTGGTTTTTGTTTTGTTTTGTTTCGTTTCTTCTTTAATTATGGGGGCAGGACAGTATGTTTTTGTGAGTGCAGGTTGCTCCAGAGTCCAGAGGAGAGCATCAGCTTTACTTCCCCCGTTCACTCCCCACCTCTACACTGGATTTACAGGAGGTGGTGAACAGAATGTGACATGGGTGCTGGGAATGGAACTCTGGCCCCTCTGCAAGAGCCGTGGGCACTTTTTGACTTTATGTGAGTGAGTATTTGGCTGGAATGTATGTATTTGTACAAGTGCATGTCTGGTGCCTGAGGAGCTCAGAAGACAGTGTCAGATCCTCTTGCACTGGAGTGGTGGACCATTGTGAACTGCTGTGTGGGTGCTAGGAACTGACCTCAGGACCTCTGCAATAGCGTCAAGTGCTCTTAACTATTGAACCATCTCTCCAGCCCTGATATATCATATTCAACCTTTAGTCTTAGTATTTGGAAGGCAGAGGCAGGTGGATCCCTGTAGGCCAGTGTGATCTACATACTGAATTCCAGGCCAGGGCAACATAGTCCGACCTTGTCTTTAAGGGAGGGGGGATGGGAGGGAAATCCATGTATGTTAAAACATACATAAAGAATAAGACCTCAGCCAGGCGGTAGTGGCACATGGCTTTAATCCTAGCACTCGGGAGGCAGAGCCAGGCGGATCTTTGTGAGTTTGAGGCCAGCCTGGTCTACAGAGCTAGTTCCAGGAAAGCCAGCGCTACACAGAGAAGCCCTGTCTCAAATAAATGAGTAAGTAAGTAAATAAATAAATAATACATGGAAAAGCCCTGTTGGAAGTGGGGGGACAAGAGGAAGAAGATGATGAGGGTGATGCCTCCAACCTGGTGGTAGTGGCATAGGGCCTTTAATCCCAGCACTCAGGAAGCAGAGGCAAGCAAGTCTCTGTGAGTTCCAAGACAGCCAGGGCCAGCTACACAAAGAAACCCTGTCTCGAAGTAAGAAAGAAAGAAAGAAAGAAAGAAAGAAAGAAAGAAAGAAAGAAAGAAAGAAAGAAAGAAAGAAAGAAAAAGTTCCCTAAAACAGGACTGAAGACAAGCCTGTAGAGCATTTTCTTCTCTAACTATGCATGGGGAAGGACCCAGCCCATTGTGGGTGGTGCCATCCCGGGGCTCCTAGGAGAGCAGGCTAAGTAAACAACGTTGAGAAAGCCAGTAAGTTTTGCACGAATCTTAAATGGTCTTTTAATTTTAAAAAAAACGCAGAGCCAGATATTGAGGTAAATGCTAAAAGATCAGAGAAACAAAGGAACAAGCCTCTGCCACATCTCACCTCACAAACTCCACAAATCCTCTTACTCAAAGCCTCTGTGTCCTCAGCCAAAAGGCTTCCAACTGAAAACATTCCCAGCCAAAAAGGCTTTAGTTCCTGTCTCCTCCAGCCTTATATCCCTTTCTCCACCCAGCCATATCATTTCCTTCCTAGTGCTGGCATTAAAAGTGTGTGGCACCACTGCCTGGCTCTGTTTCTCTCCTAGACTGGGTCAATCTCATGTATCCCACAGTGGCCTTGAACTCACAGAGATCCAAACAAATCTCTGCCTCTGAAGTGCTAGGATGTGTGCCACCACTGCTTGGCTTCTATGTTCAATCTAGTGGCTGGCTCTGCCTGCTGATCCTCAGGCAAGCTTTATTTGATACACAATATATCACCACAAGTAAGCACCACCCTCTCTAGCCTCGTATTAGCACTTGCAAGGGTCCAGGTTTCTGCCACTCAGGTTCTTACCCTGACTTCCTTCAAAGATGAGCAGTGATGTGGAAATGTAAGACAAATACACCCTTTTCTCCCGAAGTTGCTTTGGTCATGTTTTATCACAATGATGATAACATGGGTGGGTGTGTCCCTCTAGGTGGCATACCCCTGTATGCGCTCGTGTGTACGCATATATCTGTGTGTGCACGTGCATGTGAGTCTGTGTGTGTTCACATGTGTGTGTGGACTCGTGTGTGTGTGTGTGTATGTGTGTGTGTGTGCGCACACGCACTTGAATCTAAGTATCTGCTCCATTGCACGGTGCTTACCCAGCTAGAACGCCATGCGCATGCGCACTGTCCCGGGTTGAAGTCTCAGAGATTGCTTGGTTTGCCTGTGTAAGTGAATGCCCCACCCCCTCCCGTGACGCACGCATGTAAGCATCACTGACCCTTCGCTGTTGCCTTGACAACACGGCTGGAAATTTCAGGGGGAGGGGGACACACCGAGTCTGTATACACTGCAGAGAAGGGCTGCATCTGTAGCATCGAACTCTTGTGGCAGTTCTACCTTGCGTCTGCGTGGGACACCGAAGCAGTCTGCAGTACCACTGCTGAGGTATACTCAGGTAACACGTGTGAGCCTAACACGCATTTGTCGTGACTGCTCCATAAGGAAGACGGGACTGGTGTTAGTGGTTTTGACAGGGGCCAAGAGCAGCTAGTCAAAGCATTGTGAAATTCTGACACCTGTAGGTCCTCTGCCTTTACCATCTGAGCGCAGTTGAGCCCTAGGTAACATGACCGAACAAAGGCGTAGGGACAGTTTCGGAGCTAGTGTGTGTAGTCTTAATGACAGAAATAGGTGGCCTTGCTGTCCTCTTTGTGGACAAAGATCCCCTTGCTACAGGTAGCAATATTAAAGACAGGTCCTCGAGTATCTGGGAAGTTCAGATCCAACACAAGGTTTTACCAATAGACTAAAAGTAGTTGACCCCGGGTATGTTTTCTGTTTTAACCTGTTCTCCACAGAGGTCCTGTTTGCATCATCGTCTACCCCACCCCGTCTTCAGGCCAACCGGAGAGATTGTCTTCAGGACTTTTAGGCATCTTAAAGGTAAAGGTGAGTTTCTCTTTTTGATTAGAGAATTTTGCCTTATAGGTTTTAATTTGTCCTTTGAGGTATACATACCATACTAAGGAGAAAAAAAAAAAGATGGTATTTCTTTATTTTGAAAATAACTCAAGTGTTATAGGAACCAATACATGAGATCAAAGGTGCTGACATCACAAGAGCAGTTGCAAAGAAGTGTGCAGTCTTGTGACCCACTCAGACTATCCATTTGGAGCAGTATCAGGGGATCTGCTTTAGTGTATCTGCTTAAACAATAATAATAATATCCATTAAAACGTATTCAAGATGAGAGGGAATTTCAGACCTGTTATTGGTTCCTCCTACCTGTTTTTGACCTTTTGAAAATTGGGTCATTATAAGGATAAAATGCATTAACATACTTATAACCCCAAGCATTAGATGCTTGGTACATACTATCTTGTCATCACATGAATAATAATAAGTGTAGGGGTTGGGGATTTAGCTCAGTGGTAGGCCCTGGGTTCAGTCCTCAGCTCAAATAATAATAATAATAATAATAATAATAATAATAATAATAAATGTGTGGATACTTATAAATCACAAGCAACACACATATGAAGGGAAGAGTGATGGGTGCTAAGAAGTTCACAAAGAGAAAACAGCTTTGGATGGTCAAGAACAATAATCTTCACAGAGCATGGCAGTACATGGCTATAAGCTCAGCACAATGGAGCCTGGCCTGCAAAGTAAAATTCTGTTTCAAAAAATAAAAATAAATCATTTGTGATGTTGCAGATTTATAATTCCAACACTTATGACGTACAGGGAGGAGAATCAGGAGTTCAAAGCCGACCTGGAAGAACTGTCTCTTTTTAAAAAGAGTGAGTGAGTGAGGGAGTGAGTGAGTGAGAGAGAGAGAGAGAGAGAGAGAGAGAGAGAGAGAGAGAGAAAGAAAGATAGGAGCAGCACATCCTCCTAAAAATTTGTATTAATTCACAAATGTCTCCAAAGCTTAGTTTGTGAATGGAATCCAGAGCTGTTGGTCTGTTGCAAAAAACCCTGGATACAGTCTCTGAGCTGAGTTTTTTACACAGAATGTCTCTGACCCTGGCTGTTCATAGAGAGGATGCATTTCTTCATGGAATGCAGCTATATAAGTGTTTCATGATGAAAACCAGCTCCTAACATCTAACATTAATGTCAATTATTTAGACAGTTTAAAGAATGCAAATTTAGCCGGGTGGTGGTAGCGCATGCCTTTAATCCCAGCACTCGGGAGGCAGAGACAGGCAGATTTCTGTGAGTTCAAGACCAGACTGGTCTACAGAGTGAGATCCAGGACAGGTGCAAAGCTACACAGAGAAACCCTGTCTGGGAGGGGGGGAGGAGGGGGGAGGGGGGGAGGAGGAGGAGGAGGAGGAGGAGGAGGAGGAGGAGGAGGAGGAGAAGAAGAAGAAGAAGAAGAAGAAGAAGAAGAAGAAGAAGAAGAAGAAGAAGAAGAAGAAGAAGGAGAAGAAGGAGAAGAAGGAGAAGAAGGAGAAGAAGGAGAAGAAGAAGAAGAAGAAGAAGAAGAAGAAGAAGAAGAAGAAGAAGAAGAAGAAGAAGAAGAAGAAGAAGTACAAGTACAAGAAGTAGAAGAAAAAGAAGACAAACACAAACTTAAGCATCAAGAAGGGAAGCTGAGCTTGCTTGCTCTATATGCCTGCAATCCCAACAGTCTGGGAAGCTAAGGCCAGAGGATTGTCACAAGTCAGGGACAGAGATCCTGTCAAAGAAAAATAAACAAGGGTAGTGATGGCACATGCCTTTAATCCCAGCACCGGGGAGGCAGAGACAGGAAGATCTCTGAGTTTGAGGCATAGATAGACAGACATTAAATGGGGCTGGAGATGTGGCTCAGTGATGGGGTACTTACCTAGCATGTACAAGGAACAAGATTTGAGCCCCATAGCAAAGGGAAAAAATTAATAAACAGATTATAAAATTCTTGATCTTTTATAGTAGCAGATATAAATCATTTCATATTGCTCCGTACTTTAGATAGATTATCTTAAATTTGGGACAGCCACATCTCATAATCTTTCTATTCCAATTTTAGCAGGAAAGAAACAGACACTGTGAGGTTATTAACTGTCACTCACTCAAGCTCTGACATTCAACACAGCAGGAGTTCTAGCACATTAGCGTGATTGACTGGGGGCCTACATGCTTGATCTCAGTCTCCAGGTCTGCTGTCACTGTGTGATCCAAGCCCCTCACCCTACATCACCAGGTTGGTGTTTACAGACTGCTCTGCCTCCACCTAAGACAAAGCAAAGCATTTCTATCAAGTAAGATGGAGATTGTCTCTTGAGATCTAGTGGCAAAGGCCCAATGTTTGGAGACAAAGCCAGATTCTTTACTGCATCCCAGACTTCTCCCAGACATACTCCAAGCAGGGAACTGTCTTCGAGACAACCCCCCAAAAAAGTAAAATGCCTCTTTTTGTAATGTTCTTGATTTTTATCCAGAAGCTTCTTAATCTCTCTCAGATGTGCCCCACTGTGTTTGTGTATGGGATGTGGCAGTAGAAACTGGAAGGCATTTGAGAACCCAGTTGCCACTGGTTTAATTATTCACTTTTTCCTGTAGTTCTCAGACTTTGTGTTTACTGTGGAAGAAGCCCCAAGATGGCCAAGAAAGCCTTGAGTTCTGGAACCAAGGCCCGTGTAAGTGTGTTTCCTTCCTTCTTAAAATATACTGGTCAGCAGCCACACAGGGGAAACCCATGAACTGTGGACTAATAGCTGTGGAGCCCCCATAGGACTAGACTAGGCCCTCTTGATATGGGAGAGAGTTGTTTAGCTTGAACTGTTTGGAGGGCCTCCAGGCAGAGGTATTGGGATCCGTCCCTGGTGCATGGACAGGCTTTTTGGAGACCAGTGCCTAGGGTGTGACACCTTGCACAGCCTTGGTGTAGGGGGGAGGGGCTTGGACCTGCATCAGCTGAATGTGCCAGGCTCTGCTGACTCCCCATGAGAGACCTTGACTTAGAAAATGTGGGGGTGGGGTGGGGGTGGGTTGGGGGTAAATCTGGGGGATGGGAAGAGGGAAGAGGAGGGGGGATCTGTGGTTGGTATGTAAAGTGAATAGAAAATTTCTTAATAATGAAAAAAAAAAGTTTTTAAAAAATGTACTGGTCAGATATGGGGACATTGCTATGAATTACCCAGAGCTAAGCAAGCCTTATCTACTTAGCTACCTCCCAATTTTCCCTATGCCAGTGAATCATAGTCCCATATAAACTGTTTATTCAATCACTGAATTATTGAGACTCCTGTGTGCTCAGTTTCTTTTTGGTCCAGAGTAATATAACAATGAAGGAACAAAATCCCTTGTGCAAAATACTGGCCTCTCTGTGACCTGACAAGTTGGACATGCCAGTCTCATTGGACCATAAGAGAAGGCATTGTTCATCTCTACTGACTGGTCTTGTGTTCTGGGTTGGTAAGAAGGAGCATGTCCGGTGATCTTCATCTTAGTACATGCTGACATACAAGCTTTGTTAGGTTTCTCAAGTTGACACTGTATTGAATAGGATTGTAACCACATGCTTGCCATAGAAACCAGGAGATATATTTGTTGTTGGATGGGCCTGCCAGACTGCCATACAATGCTTAGTCATGTGTCCTCTGCATCAGGAACAGGAGAAAGGAAGAACTGACATTTGTCTCAGCCAGCCAGGTATATGACTCCAATAAGCTTAAATTTCATTAGCCTGTCTATGTGATACTTCTGTTGTTATAATGGGAGACTGCTCAGTGACTTGAACATTCAGAACACTGAAATATGCAGAGCCTAAAATAAAAGGACTTGAGGCCATCTTGGTCTATATAGCAAGTTCCAGGACAGCCAGGACTACATAGAGAGACATACCCCCACCCCCCAAAAAAAGAATGTTGTGAAGCCAGGCATATCCCAGAACTCAGAAGAAAGAGGCAGGTGGATCTCTGAGTTTGAGGCCAGCCTGGTCTACAGAGTGAGTTGCAGGCTAGCCAGAGCTATACAGAGAAACCCTGTCTTGAAAAAACAAAATTAATTAAATAATTTAAATTAATTAATTTTAAAAAATAAAAGATCTTAAAAAGTAATTTTTTTTTCTTAAGAACAAAGAGAGAGGGTCTAGAGAAATGACTCAGTGGTTAAGAGCACTGGCTGCTCTTCTAGAGGACGCAGCTTCAATTCCCAGAACCCACATGGCATCTCACAGCCATCTGTAACTCCAGTTCCAGAGGATTCCACAGCCTCTTCGGGCCTCCGTAAGTACCAGGCATATATGTGAGGCACAGACTCATACAGGCAAAATACCTATATACATAAAATTAATTAAAGAAAAAAAAAAGAACAGAGAATTTAGCTCACTGGTAGAGTGCTGGCCTCACATGCATGATGCTCTAGATTCAATCCCCTGAACTCCAAGAGGTGGAGAGCCAGGGATGTAACTCAGTGATGGAGTGCTTACTTAGCACTTACAAGGCCCTGGGTTTGAGCTCCAGCATGGAGTGGGGAGGGAGACAGCAGCACCTGGGAGAGAGTGAGATTGCTCATCATAAGATGCTTGCTGACAAGCCTAGTGACCTGAGTTTGATCCCCAGAACCCGTGTTGGAAAAAGCCAGAACCAACTCCCTCAAGTCCCCTGACCATTCACAATAACACATGTATGGGCACACAAATAAATAAAAAACCTTTAAAGAAAAATCATCTGGATGTAGTGGTGCACATCTGCAATCTCAGCACTAGGAGGGAGTGTGAGGCAGGAAAATCAGGAATTTCCTGTTTTGGCTAGACTACATGACAAGACCCTGTCTCAAAAAACATTAAATATATATAGCCAGAAATGGCTCAGCAGGTAAAGGCACTTGCCACCAAAGTGCTTGACAAGCTAAGTTTGATACTCAGAAACCACAAGAAACAGAAAGAACAACTTCTACAAGTCGTCTTGACCACCACATTGTATGGCATGTGTGTGCCCATATTCACAATCAGAATCATGGTGAACTTAATTATTTTTAAGTAATAAAACAAAGATATCATAAGAACCTGCACCCATTGGTAATTGGCCAAGCAGGCACTAACATGTTGTGCTTGTGAACAAAAAGGAAGGTTGTTTCATCTTCTCCCTGGCAGCTAGTTATCTGCACAGCTTTAGGCTCTGTAGTAACACAGCAGTGCTCAGCCTGGAACGTGGTATTCTTGCTGCCCTCCATCTTCAGCCAACACAGTGGCAGCCATCACCCCCTTCATCCTGAAGGTCTCTCCTGTCACCTCATCAGGTTTATGTGGGTTTCTGTTTTCAGGATTTGGTGACATTCTCTGATGTGGCTATAGAGTTCTCTCAGGAAGAGTGGGCCTGTCTGAACTCTGTGCAGAGGGACCTGTACTGGGATGTGATGCTGGAGAACTACAGTAACCTGCTCTCCCTAGGTAAGCTGTATACTTCAGGTAACCTAGACTCTGTTCCTGGAGTACCAGCATTCTCCTGACTCTCAGGACCATTTTCCGAGAGACCAGCTGAATTTTTTCCAGTTGTCAGAGAAGGCACTGAGGTTTATCAGTGTGGAAGTGGACTCCCCAAGGCTGCTTCTTCTCATCCAACAGTCATTGGCCCCTTTGGTTGGCCCCCCTTGTGATCATCTCTCTTCCCTCATGATCAAGGGGTAAACTGGAATTCTGGATATTTATAACTATCTTCAAGGAAAGCAGCCTTGTCTTTAGATGTTGTGTTTACATCCAAATTGCTGTTCACTTTTGGATTTTGAGGACCCACCTAAAGGGGAAACATCTCAATCGAGAGCTCTGCTTTGCTGTTAAGTTAAACACCTTTGTGTTTAACAGAAAGTAATTTAGACATGGATTTTGTATAAAGCCAAAATGAGATTCCCTTTGCCGGCACATTGTACCTGAAGTGAGATGGGAAGTTAAGGTCCATGAACCATGTATTTGACATTGGATGCACATGCCCACAGTCCCAGCACTCCAGGGGCCAAGGCTGAAAGATTGTGAGTTTGAGGCCAACACATCAGGACCATGTCACAAAATAAAACAATACTGTAGTTGGAGTTTTCCTGCCTGGCCCACAGTCAGGACAAATCTCTCTCACCTGCCAGGCCCATAGACGCTCAGAACCAACCAAGTAAACACACAGAAACTTACATTGTTTAGAAACTGTATGGCCGTGGCAGGCTTCTTGTTATCTACTTCTTCTATCTTAAATTAACCCATTTCTATTGATCTATACTTTGCCACATGGCTTGTGGCTTACCAGTACCTTACATCTTGTCATGGCAGCGGCTGGCGGTGTCTTTCTCTACCCAGCCTTCCACCTCCCAGAATTCTCTTCTCTCTTGTCCCGCCTATACTTCCTGCCTGGCCACTGGCCAATCAGAACTTTATTTACACAGAGCAATATCCACAGCACAATACCAAGAAAGGCTAATGTTAGACCTACTGTGTGCCATGCACTTTTTTTGTTTGTTTTTTTTCTTTTCATTTTTTTGTTGTTGTTTTTTGTTTTGGTTTGGTTTTTGTTTTATTTTTGTTTTTCAAGACAGGGTTTCTCTGTATAGCTCTGGCTGTCCTGGAACTCTCTCTGTAGACCAGGCTGGTCTTGAACTCACAGAGATCAGCCTGCCTCTGCCTCCCTGAGTGCTGGGATTAAAGGTGTGCACCACCACCACCCGGCATGCCATGCACTCTTAAAAGCACAGTGTGTCCATGTTGTACAGTTCATTCTCACAAGCTTGTAAGCTACTCATTGTAAGAAATAGTTATACACGCTGGGCAGTGGTGGCGCACGCCTGTAATCCCAGCACTCTGGAGGCAGAGGCAGGTGGATCTCTGTGAGTTCAAGACCAGCCTGGTCTATAGAGCTAGTCCAGGACAGGATCCAAAGCTACAGAGAAACCCTGTCTCAGAAAAAAAAAAAAAGAAAGAAAGAAAGAAAGAAAAGAAAAAAAGAAAAAGAAATAGTTATACTCAAGTACAAATGACTAGTCATAGAGAAGACAGAAACTGAACTTGCCAGGCATGGTGGCACACTACGGGATATGGTAGCTCACACATATCATCCTAGCATTGGGAAACTGAAGCCGGATATTACCATTAGTTCTTGGGCTACAGAATAAACATACAATTCAAAGTTTATCTCACCACTCCTCCTCCCCAGAACTGGGATCTGAAGATATACCTCCACTGACATGCCCAAGGCTCAGGGTTCCATCCCCAGAACCAGAAGAGTAATTCTGACCGGAACTCATGCATGCTGGCAGCCATCTTGCTCCACTTACCTTGAGGGTAAGCAAATGTTTGAAATAGGGTGTTTTCCCAATCATCTGATTTCCTGTTTATTCCTTAAAGCTCTCTCTTTTATGAAGTCTTTATCAATCTCATTTTCAGTTTTCAATGGCTAAACTTAACAGTTCCTGATTGGAAAAAACCGAGGCAGACACATCTGTGATCCCGTTGCTTGAGAAACTGAGGCAAGAAGCTTAAAACTTGGAGTATGGCTAAATAGCAAGACCTTATGAAATTTTTTGACCTTATAAATTTTTTCTTCAGGGGGCTGACAAGATGGTTCAGTGGGTATAGACACTTGTTGCCAAGCCTGACAGTTTTAAGTTCAATCTCAAGAACTTACATGATAAAAGTATGGGACCAACTGCCCCAGGTTGTCCTCTGACCTCCACTCATGGACTATAGCACATGTGTGTCTCACATATACACACTCAGCCAATCAATATAAAAACCATTGTTTTTCTTTCATCTCTGTATTATAGAGCATTGATCCTTTCTTTGTAGTAAGAGCATTATCTTGAAATATATGAAAGCGGGGCTGGAGAGATGGCTCAGAGGTTAAGAGCACTGGCTGTTCTTCCAAAGGTCCTGAGTTCAATTCCCCGCAACCACATGGTGGCTCACAACCATCTGTAATGAGATCTGGTGCCCTCTTCTGGCCTGCAGGGACACATGCAGACAGAACACTGTATACATAATAAATAAATGAATCTTTAAAAAAAAGAAAGAAAAGAAAAAGAAAGAAAGAAATATGTGAAAGCTGGGTAGTGTGGCATATTCCTTCAACACAAATACTTAAGAGACAGGGACAGATATCAAAGTCAGCCTTGACCACATCACAAGTTTAAGGCCAGCCTGGGCAACTTAAGATATTAAAAATAAATAAAAAAAAAAAAAACAGTGTTGTAAATCTATGTTCCTTTACAGTAGCTGTACTAGAACTTAATCCTCCTCTTTACCTGCTACTTTGTTATCTACTAACCAGCCTCCCCTCATCCCTACTCCTTAGCCTCCCAGCTTTTGGGAACTGGTATTCTACTACCTTCTACTTTTTTCTTTCAATCAGGTTCCCCTGGCCAGCCTGTTACTCACTATGTAGCCCAGGCTAGCCTCAAAGTTGTAGCGCCCTCATGTCTCGATCTTCTAAGTGTTTCAATTACAGGTGAAGCAACTATACCCAGATTCTACCCTCTACTACAGCAATCAAGGTCCCACTCATTGTTCTGGAACTCACTCTGTAGACCAGGCTGGCCTCAAACTCAGAGATCCACCTGCCTCTGCCTCCCAAGTGCTGGGATTAAAGGCATGCATCGCCGCCACCACCCACCAGGATAAGCTATTTTTACATTCCCTATTAATACATGGAGTGTTTGGTTTTATGTTCCTGGCCTATTTCACTTAACATAATGTCCTGCAGGTGTATCCATGTCGTCCCAAGGTGTATTCTCCCCTGAGCCACCAGCAGTTCTGTATTTAGTTTCCTTGGATTTTCCAAGTATGTCATCTCACCACCTATAGCATACATTGTATTGTGTTTGCTTTTAAGACATTTCTGACCTCTTAACAGAGAATCACTAGAGCAACAGTCAGTGTCCTTTCCCATTTGGCTTTACCATGAGTGCCCATTGTGTTCTCTCACTAACAAGCTGTGGCCCCAGAATATCAATGCTGCTGAGGAAGCTTTTGAATTGTGGTTAGTTTTAGCTTCTGATTTTCCCTTTCAAAGAAACAAATGAGGGCTGGAGAAATCGCTCAACAGTTCAGAGCACTTGCTCTTCTTACAGAAGACCCTGATTTGGTTCCCAGTACCCTCATCATGGCTCACAACCATCTGTAACTCCAGTTCTAAGGGACCAATGCCTTCTTCTGACCTCCACTGACAGCAGGCATGAATGTGGTGAACATATAGAAATGCAGTCAAAAATATGCATACACATAAAATAAAATAAAAATGGGCTGGAGAGATGGCTCAGAGGTTAAGAGCACTGACTGCTCTTCCAGAGGTTCTGAGTTCAATTCCCAGCAACCACATGGTGGCTCAAAACCATTTGTAATGAGAATTGGTGCCCTCTTCTGGCCTGCCATCATACCTGCTGTATACATAATAAATAAATACGTCTTAGAAAAAATAAATAAAATAAATATTCTTTCTTAATGTTATTTTTCTTCCAGATAGGAAGTTATCCAAAGGGACAAACATTTTAGCTATTAGAAGAAGCATTTACGGACTGAGCTCTTACAAAAGGAATCCAAGTGACAAAAGCATATCTCCTCACCCTGCCGGGATTGGTGAAAGTGGGTGTGAACAACCTCGGGGCTCTGGAGAGGAAAATGTCAATAATGTAACAGACAGGGCTAGAAAAGCAACCACTGAGAGAGAAAGCACACCTACACCTTGTGTGAGACCTCAAAGGGAGAGCTCCTTCTTACGTCAGGAATGTGGGAAAGCCTTTAGTCGCAGGTATCATCTTAGACAGCATCAGAAAATTCACACTGGCAAGAAGCCCTACGAGTGTAAAGACTGCAAGAAAGCCTTCCGATGGTGGAATCAGCTTCCTCAACGCCAGAAAATTCACACTGGAGAGAAGCCTTAAGAATGTAACAACTGTGGAAAAGCCTTTTGCTGGGGTTCGAGCCTTGTTCATAGGAGAATTCACACTGGTTAAAAAAAAAAAAAACCTTCTTATGTAAAGACTGTGGGAAAACCTTTAGATGTGGCTATGAACTCACTCGGCATCAAGGGTTTCACACTGGGGAGAAAGACTGTGAGTGTAAAGACTGTGGGAAGACTTTTAGTCACCTCTATACATTTATGCAGCACAAGGGAATTCACAGTGGTGATAGGTCCTATGAATGTAAAGACAGTGGGAAGGCCTTTATTTGTGGTTCCAGCCTCATTCAGCATAAGAGAATCCACATAGGTGAGAAACCCTTTGAATGCCAAGAGTGTGGGAAGTCCTCCACTAGAGTCATTACCTCACTCAGCACCAGAAGATTCACACTGGGGAGAAGCCCCATGAGAGTAAGGAATGTAGCAGGGCCTTTCGCTGGGTTTCACGCCTTATGAAACATGAAAGAATTCATTCAGGAGAGAAGCCCTATAAATGCACAGAATGCTGTCACCTCATGCAACGTGGGAGAATTCACACTGGTGAAACCCCTTATGAATGTAAGGAGTGTGGGAAGACCTTTATATATGGATCGAGCCTTCTTAAACATGAGAGAATTCACACAGGAGAGAAACCCCTTATAAATGTAAGGAGTGTGGGAAGGCCTTTAGTTACGGCTACCAGCTTAAACAGCATGAGAAAACTGACATGGAAAAAACGTGTAAGGTGTACGGGAAGACTTACAATAATACAAACCATCTCAGAGACCATCAGAAGACTCACACACATTGAAAACATTGACTCCAAAGAGTGTACCAAGGCCTCTGGCCTTCATTCATTCTCTCCTTGGTGATTAATTTATCTTAAGAAAGTCTTTCATGGTCACTTGCCTATTTGTAGACTATCAGAAGGCATACTAGAGGTGAATTTGAGAGAGTGTAAAAGTCACTTTTCTTAATGATCATATTCTGTCCATATTGGTGTTTTTACTGGATAGTTTGGTTGAGTAAACTCACAGAAGCCAACCAATACCATTCCACCTTTTATTACATTTCAGGTTCATTCTAGGGGGCAACTCTGCTCATGTGATGTTTGTGGCAAAGCCTTTAGTCTTGGCATATACTGTACGAGCTAACATCACCATTCCACCCCTTTGCTCTCTGTGAGACACTCACAAGCTGCTCCTTACCCCTGATAAATCCATCATACACTGAAGGAGATCAATTGAAAATGTACTTAAGACACTTTACCAGCCAAACACCACACACAGCTTAACCCATCCTGCCTCAGATGTGCTCAGATCATGCCCTTTATCCTACATTGGGCAAAAGCATCTAACACAAAGTCTATTCAGTAATAAAATACTGAGTATCTCACATAATTTCTTGACTAATAGCCAGGTATGGTAGCACATGTCTGTAATCTCAAGAGGCTGACATGGGAAGATTGAAAGTTCAAGCCTGAGCAACATACCAGATTCCAGACTAGCCTACATAGCATGACCCTTTCTCAAAAAAAAAAAAAAATTTTTGGAATATTTGTTAAAAGTGAAAATCAGTGGTGTATTGGGCATGTTTTCACATCATTGTGATGTTGAAGAATCTATGGTTATATCAGTACACCTTCACAACATCTTGAAATTCAAAAATCAGTGGTTGTGTTGAGTACACTTTTACAGAGTTGAAAAATCAAGTGATCATATGGCTTCATTTTTGCACTATCATAAAGTGGAAAAGGCAGTTATGTAGCATACTGTCATGCCATTGTAAAGCTGGAAAAAAACAGTTGCTTTGTGGGTGTGCTTTCAGAGAATTGACATCAGTGATTGTTCCAAGGATGCTTTTGCAAAACTGAAAAAATCAGTAGTTGCATTGAACATGCTTTCACAGCATCGCAAAGTTGAAAAATCAGTAGTTGTGTGGACACACTTTCACACTGTTATGATTTGAAAAGGCTAAGGTCTGAATAGTTTTTGTGCCATCATAAAGTTGAAAACTGTGTTTGTAAAATGTCTGTTCTGTACATTCCTTGTACATATGTATAATCACTGTGGAAATTAAATGGTCCATGTAAACTCCTTGGGACTGTCTCAGGAGACTGTCAACTCCCTAAATATTGCCTATTACTGTTCTTGTGGCCACCCATTAGTGTTGCTGTCATGAGCCATTCCAGGAAGACCTCCTGTGGGTTCCATGAGAACTTTACAGAGATGGCATAAGGGATGACTCTTGCCATCTTGAATTGAGCAGTGATTTCTTAGTGCACAAACCACACTGAATGGGAAAGATCATTTGCCTTCATCAGAATACAGTCTGTTGATGAAGAAAAAGGA
This sequence comes from Onychomys torridus, assembly GCF_903995425.1. Classification (NCBI taxonomy): domain Eukaryota; kingdom Metazoa; phylum Chordata; class Mammalia; order Rodentia; family Cricetidae; genus Onychomys; species Onychomys torridus. The sequence continues at coordinate 103,801 of NC_050443.1, forward strand.
CAAAGGTGAAGAGCAGGATGGGTGGGGGCAGTACTTCATTTACACTGATTGGCAGACTCACAGAGGCATCAGGAATCCCCAAGGTCAACAGAGACTCAGAGGTGACACAAGTCACAGATCATCAGGTAGCCAATAAGTAAATGGAAATGTGTCCCACCTCATTCCTCAGCAAGGATACGCAAAGGAAAACCACTATGGGATGTCAGAAGTCACCAGAATTCCTAACATTAAAATGAGAAAATCTGTCAACTATCTTTCCATATAAGTAAGTGAGGTGTAATGGATGTTACTCTGGTTCAGTCATTCTCTACTGTGTGCATATATTAAAACATCAGTGTCCTTTACAAATGTAATATACAAAGTAAAAACTGCTAGGCAGTGGTGGCACACGCCTTTAATTCCAGCACTTGGGAGGCAGAGGCAGGCGGTTCTCTGTGAGTTCCAGGCCCGCGTGGGCTAAAGAGTTCCAGGAAAGGCGCAAAGCTACACAGAGAAACCCTGTCTTGAAAAATAATGTAACACAATTATTTATCCATTAAAAATAATAAAATTTTAAAAAGTAAATGTGGATTGGATTTGGGTGGTCAGACAAACTGTGAGTTAATGGAGCCAGTGAACATTCCACAGGAGGCAGGGAGAAATCACTTCTTTGTCTTGGTGAGGGGACCATGACCCATGTGACTCCTAGAGTCCCACAGGGGTGTGGGGGGCAGAGATGGGAACTAAGCCTTCCTATGAGAGGTCCAGAGTGAGGGGAGGACTATTTGGGGGGAAAGCCTGGAACTGAGGGGGACTGAGTTTGATATGTATGGAACTAAAGTTAGAGCTTCTGGAGCCTAAGAAGGAATGGATAATGCTTTGTTGACGCCCATGGCGGGCCTGTCCCTTTCTGAATGGAGACGGAGGAGGAGTGGATAGGGGAGGGGAGAGAGGCAGGGGGGGGGGAACAGGAAGACAGGAGGGGAAAAGCTTCAAATGGGGTGTAAGATAAAATAAATGGGGCTGGAGAGATGGCTCAGAGGTTAAGAGTACTGCTGTTCTTCCTGAGGTCCTGAGTTCAATTCCCAGCAACCACATGGTGGCTCACAGCCAACCATAATGAGATCTGGTGCCCTCTTCTGGCCTGCAAGCATGCATGCAGGCAGAACACTGTATACATAATAAATAAATAAATCTTTTAAAATAAATAAAATAGGGTTGGGGATTTAGCTCAGTGGTAGAGCGCTTGCCTAGAAAGTGCAAGGCCCTGGGTTCAATACTCAGCTCAAAATAAATAAATAAATAAATAAATAAATAAATAAATAAATAAATAAATAAATGAATGAATGAAAAAAATAATTAATGAAAAAAAACGGAATGGATAGAGCTTAAGGCCAAGTGCAGTAGGATATATATATATATATATATGGTTCAAATGTTCAAAATCTAGATGCAGGTGAGAACTTCAGTGGGAGACAGTGGTGTACCTGAGGCCCAGAACTGTCTTATGGAACTTGGTAAAGGACCCAAAATCTAGGGTTGAAGAAAGGGATATGTTTGACTTATATCAGTGTTATATCTCATCTAAGGTTTTTCATTATTCTGTTACATGTGTAATTAATGATAGGTTAATAATTTTGAGTCCTCTCCATGCAGTGGTGGCACACACCTTTAATCCCAGCACTAGGGAGGCAGAGGCAGGAGAATCTCTGTAAATTCAAGGACAGCCAGGGCTACACAAAGAAACACAGTCTCAAAAACCAAAAAAAAATAATAATTTTGAGTCCTCTAGACATGTTCACAATGCCAGACTCACATTTCAGGAGCAGCCTTCCTCCTGCACTAGGCTTCATGCTCAAATATCCTTGTAGATACTTACCCTCCTTATTGCCCACTTCTGAATATGTCATGCCAATATCAGAAGGGACCTAGAACTCCCTTGTAGCTACAGTTTCCCTGCCTGGCCCACGGTCAGGACAAACCTCTCTCACCCGCCAGTCCCACAGCCACTCAGTCCCAACCAAGTAAACACACAGAGACTTATATTGCTTACAAACTATATGGCCGTGGCAGGCTTCTTGTTATCTATTTCTTCTACCTTAAATTAACCCATTTCTATTAATCTATACTTTGCCACGTGGCTTATGGCTTACCAGTACCTTACATCTCCCTTGTCATGGCAGCAGCTGGCACTATCTCCGTCTCTCAACCTTCCACTTGCCAGAATTCTCCTCTCTTTGTCCCACCTATACTTTCTGCCTGGCTACTGGCCAATCAGCATTTTATTTATATAGCGGGATACCCACAGCACACCCTCCCCACTACCAAGAGAAGCAGGCATTCCCTTGCCCACCATTGCTTTGTAAGCAACAGATAGGTGGGATAAGAAAGGAAAAGGAGGGGTTGGGGATTTAGCTCAGTGGTAGAGTGTTTGCCTAGCAAGCACAAGGCCCTGGGTTCGATCCTCAGCTCAAAAAAAAAAAAAAAAAAAGAAAGGAAAAGGAGAATGAAGTGAGAGAAAGAGGGTCAGAAAGTAAGAACCGTGGTACAAAAAATACTGAGAAATGAAAGGCTGTGCACAGAGGCAATATGGGTAGGGTTCAGATGAGAATGTGACACTAGAACACAGCATAGGGTGACTGACAATTATACCTCCACGCTTGGCTTTTATGTGAATTCTAGGGATCAGCCAGGCATAGTGGCCTAAGCCTTTAATCCCAGTACTCGGGAGGCAGAGGTAGGTGGGTCTCTGTGAGTTTGTGTTCATAATGAGTCCGGCACAGCCAGGGCTACATAGTGAGACCCTGTCTCAATAAATAAATAAGTGCTGGGACTCTGAACTCGGGGCCTTGTGCTTGTGTGGCAAGCACTCTACCAACTGAGCCATCTATCTTTCGGGCCTCTTTTTTTTTTTTTCCGGAGCTGAGGACCGAACCCAGGGCCTTGCGCTTGCTAGGCAAGCGCTTTACCACGGAGCTAAATACCCAATCCCTAGGCCCTTTTTTGTGACCAGGTCTCACTGCATAGTCTAAGCTGGCCTTGAACTCATGACACCCTTCTTCTGCCTTAGCCTACCGAGTTCTGAGATGACAGGCATACACCACCACAACCCGCTTTCTGTTGACTGTCATTGCATGAATGCTGCTAAGTGATAGAGCAGTTGCATAGAAGGTACAAGGCTCAGACATCAATACCCATCACTGCAGAAAAAAGTACAAGTTTTGATAAAGCATGTAGTGAATCCTGTGTTTTCATCCAGTCCGACAGTCTCTATATGATACTTTTGTTCTTTATTTATGTGTGTGTGCCTGAGTATATTTACAAGCACCACATATTTGCAGGAGCCTGAAAAGGCCAGATGTTGTAGGATCTCCTAGAACTGGAGTTACAGACCACCAAAACACCATGTGGATGCTGGGAATCAAAGCCAGGCATTCTATGACGCCCACATTCCCAAAGAGGTGGTGTGGGGCGGGTGGGTTTTTGGTCTTTTAATGGGTTTTGGGTATGGGATAATTTTCATTGTTTAGGAGGGTTGGTTACAAGTTGTTGTTAAGGGTTAGGAAAAGGGCTAAGCAAAGGAGATTAGATTTAAGGTTCTTGTTTAAAAAAAGAAAAGAAAACAGCAATTACTAGTTTTAAATACTTTACATTGGATTGGATTGTTTTATATTGTATACAAATTATATATATTGAGCTTGATATTGTTAGAAAATGCCATACATATATTTCTAATCTTATTCAAGATATTGTACTTATACCACCCATTTAACAATGTAATGCAATTTGCTGATCCTTGAATGTTATTATTACCAACTATTAGGATATAAAGAAATGAAAGTTAGTAGACATTACAATCAAACTGGTAGTCATATTAGGTATATTTTCAAGATTGAGCAGACATATTTTAGATAGACAGGTCATCTTCAAACCCTTCAGAGATCTACAGAAAATGGCATTTAAAATATTTTAATAACTTAGAATATTTTTCTTTTTTGTTATGACTATGAGACATGTCGGCTCCTGGCAATACCAATCCACTTCAGGGAAAATATGGGCACTGAAGAAACTGCATATGGAGTTAATTTTCATTGTGGCAAAAGTTAGCCACTGGACAACAAAGTATCCTCAAATCAACTGCTGACAAACAGGACAAAATGGACAGACAGGACACGAAACAAAGGACTACCAATTCCTGCCAAAACAAGTGTGGTTGTGGCTTTAACAAAAGGCGTCTTCTCAAGCCAGGACAATATGGCACCATCCCTGAAGTGGCCTTTGCAATTGGAAAAGGTAAGGTGCCCTTTTCTTTGAAGGCAACTGAACAGGCAATGGGCCAATGGCTTCTAATGTGCAGTGGAACAGCAGCTGAAACAGTTATTCTTGAAGAGTAACTAAGCTCACACCTCTTAATAGTAGACTGGCATTTAATAGAGGGATGTGGAGAAGAACGGGATGCCAAGATGAAGCCACACACACAGAGCCAAGAAGAATGGACAGCTGAATTCAAAAAACATCAACAATTTCCAGAATTTAAAATCCTGAATCATGACCTGACACTGGTGGAATTCAGGTGTTTCTGGTACATGGATTGCTCTCACCAAATGTGAGGTCAAACTGTTGACCTTGTATACATCCTAGTTCACAAATGAGTCTGTCAGATACGCAAAGTCTATAGGCTGAAGATGATGCCCCAACACTGTGGAGAAACCTCGGGTGACTGTCCAGGCAGCTGGCTGTTTCTGTCAACTCACATTTTTTTTTTGGGGGGGGGGGCTTTTTGCATGTACTTCCTGTTTTTATTTTTGTTAGGTGATATTTCCTTCTTGAGTCTCTGAGGGAGTTGAAGATTAGATAGTTACAGTTAAAATTTAGATAGTTATAGTTTTCCTTGTTAAGAATTTCAGAAAAGAAACTCACTAAAGAGTAAGTGTATAAATTTGAAAGATGTTATAAGATAGTTCTGTTAGTAATATAAGTTAGGATAGAAAGTGAATCAGGTACATTTTGGACTTACCAAAATAGGATAGATAATGGAATTATTTTCTCTGAATTTGTCCAAATGCAAATGGACTAGTCATTGTTTAGGTATTTATTACTTTTATATATGATATATAATTATTGTACTTTTGTATATAGTTTTTCTTATATTTTTTTTAAAAAGGAAGAAAAAACAGGTATTCTGCAAGAGCAGCACATTTAATAGCAGAGCCATCTCTCCACAACTTACATGTTGTTTCTGTTTTGCTTGTTTGATATGATCTACATCACCATATAGGCTGAGCTGGCCTCAAACTTGTGATCCTTCTACCTAAAATATATTACAGGTATATGCCACCATATTTAGCCAGACTCTGGATTTTGTTTTTAATAATTTTTTATTTAATGTATATGAGTGCTCTAAATGCATGTACAACTTTATGCCAGAAGAGAGCATTAGATCCTACTACACATGGTTGTAAGCCACCATGTGGTTGCTGGGAATTGAACTCAGGATCTCTGGAAGAGCAGCCAGTGATCTTAACTGATCAGTCACCTCTCCAGCCCCAGACTCTGGATCATAATAGAAATTAAGCATGAATAGGTACATCTAAAGCCGGGCATGGTGGTGCACACCTTTAATCGGGAGGCACATCTGTGAGTTAGAGGCCAGCCTGGCCTACAGAGGGAGTTCCAAGGTAGCCAGGGCTACACAGAGAAACCATGCCTTGAAAAAACAATAAGGCACCTCTGCCTGGGTGTGGTGGCATACGCTGTAATCAGCACTCAAGAGGCTGAAACAGGAAGGCTGCCTGAGTTCGAGGCCAGCCTAGGCTCCATCATGAGACTGATTCTATTAAGTTCAGAGCCAGAGAGATGGCTCAGCTAACAAAGGCACTTTGCCTCTCACCCTGATGACCTGAGTTTGAGCCTAAGGCCACACATGGTAGGACAGAACTGACTCCTACAAGTTGTCCTCAGATGTCTTTGTGCTTGCCATGGCACATCAGTACCCACATACACACCCAGATAAATAAACTCATTCTTGCTTATACCTGGTTTGTTTCCCTTACCATAATATATATCCTCCAAGTTCAGATACATGTTGCCACAAATGGACAATATATTTGTAAAATGCTAATTTTAAGTATTTTCATCAAAATGCATAAGTGGAGGGCCAGGGTGGAGCTCAGTTGATAGAGGGCTCAACCTCGCCTGCTTGAAGCCCTGGCCTGATCTTCAGCACCATATTGAGCATGGAGCCAGGGAGTGGTGGTGCACATCTTTAGCCCCAGCACTCAGGAAGCAGAGGTAGATGGATCTCTGTGAATTCAAGGCCAGCCTGGTCTACAAAACAAGTTCCTGGACAGCCAGAGCTAAACAGAGAAACCCTGTCTTGGAAAAAAAGAGCATGGTACATACCTGTCATACTATTAGTTGGGAAGTGGAAACAGGAGGATGGGGAATGAAAGGATAAAAAAAGAAAGGTGAAGTGGGTACCTTTCAGCAGGCTCTGCCATGGTATGTCAGTAAGCAAACACGCCATGTACAAGAGTTAGTGCAACAGGTTCATGGGGGGAGGGGGAGAGCCATGATGGAGTGGGGACATGAGAGAGGCAGGCAGACAGACAGAGAGACAGGAAAGGAACAAGAGGAAGGAGAGACAAGAGAGGAATAAAGAGGCAGGAGAGCAAGCTGTGCCTAGCAGGCACTTCTAAGGGACGCACATGTCCCACAGCAGAAAGTGGAAAGGCACCTGGCGACAGGCCATGACGTAACTTGACTGCTTTGGCAGAGGCAGGCTACTGCCTCATCGGAAACTAACAAGGAGTTCAAGGTCATTCTCACCTATAATACTGTCTTGAGGGAAAAAAAATACATAGAGGCCAACAAGATGTTTCAGGGGATAAAGTGGTCGCCACTAAAGCCTAAAGACCTGAGTTTAATCCGTGAAAGCTGGAAAAGGAGAATGACTCACAAAGTTGACCTTTGACCTCACACACACACTGTAACTGAGCACAACTGACTCCATGATGGAAGGGCCATTCAAGCCATAAAACTCAGCACATAGACGGCACCACCTGCCAAAAATGAAAACAAAGACCTAATCCATCAAAGTCCCTAGTTCTGGGAAAGTCTCTAAATGTACTCACTTTTTGACTTCTGTAGTTCTGTTGTTAACTGAAGTATGTCAACCCAGAACGTGGTTTTTGTGCTTAAAAGCTCATCCTGTACCAGGCAGTGGTGGCGAATGCCTTTAATCCTAGCAGAGGCAGAGGCAGAGGCAGAGGCAGAGGCAGGTGAATCTTTGGGTTTGAGGGCCAGCATGGTCTATGGAGTGAGTTTTTTCCAGGACAGCCAAGGCTACACGAAGAAACACTGTCTCAAAAAAACAAAAACAAAAAACAAAAAAAAAAACCCTCACCCTGAGAAAAGCTCATTGCTATAGTGGGACCACCAGTCAGCTAATAAAGACTTTCTATTGGCTTAAACCCACATCTGAGCCATCTTCTCCGGTGAATGCCCCCACCACATTTCTGGAGATCCCACTAAGGCCCCAGAGATCAGACCTAAAGACACTGGGGGGGTCTCAGAGGGGGTCTGAGTAGAGTATGATGGTCAGGGGACTCCTAGGGGAATGCACAACCTGCGATGTTCCAGGTCCCCTTTGATCAATCACTACCTAACGCTTCAGGGGGATCTGACACCTCCACACTAAACAAGTTAGAGAGTCGCCTGGTCTGCCACCTCAAGAGCTAAGTCTGGTTAAGGAGCCTTCTATCTGGACACCGGAGAGCGTGGATGCAGCTGCTGATGCAGAGTCCAGGATCCACGTGAGACATCACCGGATCTGTTCAGGTGTATGAATGTGTGCTGGCCGCCCCTAGTTGTCTTTACTTGGGGGGGGGGGGGGGGGATTTCTAGGTGTTTCTGTCAATTTTGTTTTCCTGCACTGACCAGTAGCTTTCTCTGACGTGAGACCCTCCCCCTACGTGGCTGGCTTAAGACCTGTCCCCCCTCCTGTTGGAGACCCGAATCCTTTTGGTTCTGCCGCTCACCAAAGAAACCAAAAAAACCTCCTCCTCTCCCACTCGAGGAGCAAGAAGAGCGCAGGTTTGTTTTGTTGTTGGACTCCTGCTCAGTCGGGTTGGTCCCTGCATGGGGGTGGAGAGAGGCCCCGCCCTGGGGCCCCAGCCATCCAAGTGGAATGCGCACAAGGAGGCGGAAATAGTTCCCCCGAGAGAGCATTCCTTCTGCTCCCTGCCTTCCCTAAACAGGCCCAGAGAAAAGGGAAAAGTCTAAGTTCCTTTCCCTTTCATGATTTCTGTCTCCTTTTTAAACAATGATCCATAAAACCCACCATTCTCTTTAAAAAGAAAAACGGGTTGGGGATTTAGCTCAGTGGTAGAGCACTTGCCAAGGCCCTGGGTTCGATCCTCAGCTTAAAAAATAAATAAAAATAAAAAAATAAAAATTTTTAAAAAGTAAGAAAAACAAAAACAAAAGAACAAAAACCTGCCGCTGGGCTAGCCAGGAAGATCTCAGACAGACAACACAGTCTGCACAGAATGGATTTTCCCTTCTGTCCAACACTGACCAAGGAGAATGTAAAGAACTTTCACCGGGTCCTTTTTAAAGGATTAAAGACAGCTACTAAAAAGATTCCCTTTGTCACTCAGTTGGCCCCAGATATTAAAAAAAAAAAAAGTTTAAAAAAATATAAAGGTATAAGTAGGTCCCAGTTTCAGGAAATAACTTGAAGGATGTTTAACAGTAGAGAACTGATTGAAACAAGACTTTTCACATAAACTAAAGCCTCCGTCACTTTCTCTGACCATGAGATAGGCGTACAGAGACCTGACAGAATTTCAGTGTCTCACCTTCTGTCAGAAGAAAACAACCCCCCAGGATTGGCCCAACACCAAGCTCCAATAATTGTTCAGTTAACCAGTTCAGCTACCCCCATCCAGATTAAACAGTACCCAGTGGCCCTGGAAACAAAGGATGATTGCAGTCCATATTGCCTGGCTTGAAGGGACAGGCATCCTGGTGCCTTGCCAGTGACCCTGGAATACACCTCTCCCGCCCGTGAAGACACCCAGGACCTCTGATTCTCATGACTGAGTCTTCCAGAGACACAGGTATGCACTGTTTGGACCTGAAAGGTGTATTCTTCCGCCTCCCATTGGCAGAGGTGAGTCAACCCATCTTTGCTTTTAAATGGACAGACCCAGTGGGAGGTCACACACCTGGACCAGGTTACTGCAGGTTTTAGACACTAAATGCAGACTTCCTGCCCTTCCAGGGCATTGCTGAGCAAACAGATTATAAAAGAACCACTGAGGGACTGCCTCAAGAGTTACAGACCTTGGCTAAGAAAAGCCCAACACGATTTAGCTCAGTGGTAGAGCACTTGCCTAGCAAGCACAAGGCCCTGGGTTCGATCCTCTGCTCAAAAAAAAAAAAAAAAAAAAAAAAAAGAGAGAGAGAGAGAGAGAAAAGAAGAAAAAAAGAAAAAAGAAAAGCCCAACTTTGTAAAAGGCTACCTATCTTGGCCACCAGCTGAAGGGAGACAGAAGGATCCTGTCTCAGAGGAGGACTGCTGCCATCCTTCAGATCCCAGCTCCAAAGACTAAGAGACAGGTTCAAGAGGCCCTAGATGCCTCTGGATACCAGGGTTTGCGGAAATAACAAGGCCTCTAAAAACCAGCACAGAGAGGGGGAACTAGGCCCCTTACCTGAACTGAGACTCTGCCTAGACTGGACATCCTAGTGTGTGATGTCCCAGCTTGACGCCAGGTTTGTGCTCAAGTGAATCCAAAACAGAGAGCCCTTACCCAGGAAGGGGTCCAAATGAGACACCCAAACTCTGGTGAACTCTGGAAAAACTGACTTCACCATGATCTGGCCTGCTGAGGGAGGATACACACACTTGCTAGTTTTTATAGATACCTTTTCAGAGTGGGCAAAAGCATTCCCCACCAGGACTGGAACTGTTCAAATAATAATAATAATAATAATAATAAAAAGCTGGGCTGGAGAGATAGCTCAGAGGTTAAGAACACTGGCTGTTCTTCCAGAGGTCCTGAGTTCAATTCCAAGCAACCACATGGTGACTCACAACCATCTGTAATGAGATCTGGCGCCCTCTTCTGGCCTGCAAGCATACATGCAGGCCGAACACTGTATACTTAATAAATAAAGTTAATCTTTAAAAAAACAAAAAGCTCCTCCAGGAGCTGATCCCTGATTTGGCCTCCCCGGAGCAATGGGGTCCAACAAATGACCAGGCTTTCATAGCCAAACCCTCTCAATTAACAGCTAAAGCTGTAGACATCGGTTTGTTTCTATTTTGTTTGTTTGTTTGCTTGTTTGTTTTTAGTTTTTTGGTACAGGTTTTCTCTGTGTGGCTTTGCGCCTTTCCTGGATCTGGCTCTGTAGACCAGGCTGGCCTCAAACTCACAAAGATCCACCTGCCTCTGCCTCCCCCAAGTGCTAGGATTAAAGGCGTGCGCCACCACCAACCAGCTTGTTTGTTTATTAAAGACAGGGTTTCTCTGTGTAGCCCTGGCTATCCTAGAACTCACTCTGTAGACCAGGCTGGCCCCAAACTCACAGAGATCTGCCTGCCTCTGCCTCCCGAGTGCTGGGATTGAAGGTGTGCACCATCATTGCCTGGCAACTTTAGACAGAGATTGAAAACTGCATTGTGCATATAGATGTCAGAATTCTGGCCAGATTTTTAAAAATAAACAGGACATAAAAGAAACTTTAACAAAACTCTCACTAGAGTCCAGAAAGATGGATGGGTCTCCTTCCTTCGCTTTGCGTTGACTTGCTGCACCCCATACAGAGAGGGATTTACCCCATGAGATTATGTTTGGAAGACCTCCCCACTGCTTCCCAAGCTCAGAGATCAGCAGTTGGCAGAACCATTCCTTCCTCAGGTCACTACTGACATTCCAGCTCTCCGTCCAGGCTAGTCACTGGACCTGAGAGATCCAGCCTAGTCTTATTGTAACTGGGTCCAGTTGATATCCCTAGGAGGCCTGCTCATTTCTGAAGGGAAATGGGGGAGTGGGTGTGGAGGAGAAGGCAGGAGGAGCTAAGGGGAGAAGAGGGAGGGGAAACTGTGGTCCAGAGGTAATATATGAGAGAATAATAAAAAGTTTTTAAAAAACAAACTTTTTTTTCTTAATTAGGGTTGTAAAACTGATACCTGATCTAATCCTTCAAAATCCATAGTCCTGGGAAGGTCTCTTGCTGATCTTGCTTCTTTTGCACTTCTGTAGTTCTGCTTCTAGCTACCTGATCTTGTTAACTCAATGAAGTAGGTCAACCCAGTGTAGTCGCCAATAAAGACTCTCTATTGGCTTAAAGCCATGCCTGAGCAGTCTTCTCTGATGAATACCCCACAGCATCATAATTTAAAAAGATCTCAAGTTCAAGGCTGACCTGGGCCATATAAGACTGACCTCATCCAAACAAAAAGGAAACAGATGAGCTAATCAGCTTGTTTCGGCCATTCTACAATATATAAGTAATATGCTGCTCACAAATACACAATTTTTATTGTCAGTTAAATAACTAAAGGGACTAGGGATGTGGCTCATTGATAGAGCACTTGCCTAGCATACATAAAACCATGGATCCATGCTGTGGATATCGTTCTGTGTAAATAAAGTTCTGATTGGCCAGTGGTCAGGCAGGAAGTATAGGCGGGACAAGAGAGAAGAGAATTCTGGGAAGTAGAAGGCTCGGGAGAGACCACCAGCTGCCGCCATGGAAAGCAACATGTAAAGACACTGGTAAGCCACGAGCCACGTGGCAAAGTATAGACTAACAGAAATGGGTTAATTTAAGATAGAAGAAGTAGATAACAAGAAGCCTGCCACGGCCATACAGTTTGTAAACAACATAAGTCTCTGTGTGTTTTCTTGGTTGGGTCTGAGTGACTGTGGGCCTGGTGGGTGAGAGAGATTTGTCCTGACTGGGCCAGGCAGAAAAACTCCAACTACAGATCCATTTCAGTGCAAAGGAAAAAAGCTAAGGAATTTGCTCACAGATAACAACTTTAAAGTCCCATCTGCAGCCCGCAAATATTCAGACTTTTCCTTAATCTGAAGACACCAGCAGGACTTGCCTCTGACTCACAAGGCTCAAAGTCAACCCATTAGGTCTTTCTGTAGTTAAGCTAATTCAACACTGGGAGTATGTTCCTGGAGAGTCTGGGAGCTTGAGGCTGTTGCTGTTGGCTGTTGGTCATCCTTCTCTTCAAAGCTGTGCCAGATCCCATATCCAAAGTAGATAGCAAATCCTAAAAGGGAACAGAGACGGTGAGGTGGAAATGGTCACTCCTCTACTGGGATGCCCACCAGGGGTTCTCCAATGTGACCCCAGACAGTTTCAAAGAGAGGCAATGAGGAGAGTGTTGAACCCAGCTGACCAGGAATCTCTTCCCCAGAAAGCTACTCACTCACCGATCACCATCCAGATTGCAAAGCGAATCCAGGTCCCGGCAGTCATTTGCATCATCAGGTAGACATTCACAAAGACACTCAGCACAGGGAGCACAGGGAGTGCTGGAACCTGTGGGCGCAGCCTGTGAGCACTTACGTGCACAGACAGCTGAGCCCTCCCTCTCCCCCCAGAGCTGAAGACCCAGCCCCTAGCTAGGCTCTGTGGTCAGTGCCTGCTCATACCGGAGACCCCATGGGATATATACCAGGAGGGACAGGGACTGAGCACAGAAGCACTGGGCTGGGAGTTGTGAGCAAGTGGTTTCTTTTTGTGGTTGGTTGGTTGGTTTGGTTTGTTTTCAAGCTAGGGTTTCTCTGTGTAGCTCTGGCTGTCCTGGAACTTGCTCTGTACACCAGGCTAGCCTCAATCAAATTCAGAGATCTACCTGCCTCTGCCTCCCAAGGGCTGGGATTAAAGATATATGCCACCACACCTGACAGCAGATGTCTTCTTTTTTGGACATGGGGTCTCAAATATCACAGGCTGACCTTGAACTCAATATATAGGTCAGGAGGATCCTGAACTTCTGATCCACAGCTCCCCTGTGCTGGAATTACTGTTATACACCACCACTCCTGGTTTTTGCGGTGCTGGGATTAAGCACGAGGCTTCATGCACTCTAAACTATTGTTACACCAGCTGACTACATTCTCATAGCTTTTTTTTTTTTTTCGGTACTGGGGATTATATCCAGATCCTCATGCATATTAAGCAAGTGCTCTACCACTGAGTTACGTCTCCCAGACATGGGAGTGAAAGGCACTTTGGATTTTTGGTTTAGTTTATTTGGGTGGGGTGCACCCTAATAAATTTATCTAGGGTCGGAGAACAGACAGCCACTAGATACAGAAGCTAGAAAATAATGGCACTCACGCCTTTAATCCTAGCATTCCAGAGGCAGATATCCCTCTGGATCTCTGTGTTCAAGGTCACATTAAAAAACAGCCTGGCATGGTGACACACACCTTTAATCCCAGGGAGTGATGGCAGAAAGTAGAAAGATATATAAGGCATGAGGACCAGAAACTAGAAGCATTTGGCTGGTTAAGCTTTTAGGCTCTGAGCAGCAGTTCAGCTGAGATTCATTCTGGATGAGGACTCAGAGGCTTCCAGTCTGAGGGAACAGGATCAGCTGGGGAACTGGCAAGGTCAGGTAGCTGTGGCTTGTTCTGCTTCTCTGATCTTCCAGCATTCACCCCAATACCTGGCCTCAGGTTTGATTTCATTAATAAGAACTTTTAAGATTCCTGCTACAGCTCTGTCCATTGGTGTATTGGGAGGGGGTTGTTTATTTGATTGGTTGTTTCTGAGACAAGCTACCATGTTGCCCTTGCTGACCTGACCAAGCTGGCCTCAAAATCAGAGAGTCCAGCCAGAAAGTGGTGGTACACTGCTTTCACCCCAGCACTTGGGGAGGCAGAGGGGATGGGTCTCTGTGAGCTAAGACTAGGACTACACAGGGAAACCCTGTCTTGGGGCGGGGAGGGGAGTGTTGGGGGGACCCTCAGCAATTGCCCCTGCTCCTGTCGCCTGAGTGCTGGGATTAAAGACAAGGACCACTGTGCCCTGCCTGTCCATTGGTTTTTATCAGTTCCCCACGCCTGCCCTCCTTCCCTGGGGATGTAAAACATGCTTAGACCGTAACTCAGGCGTGACCACTCTCTTAGGTAGCTTCCCTGAGGAAAGTCAGTCACCCACCTTGAAGTGGAGAGGAGTGGTGCTCTGAGGCTGTCTCCAGATGACCATGACCATTCCAACACTGAGAAGCAACAGCGAAACAGCCACAGCTATCAAAACTGGGTCTCCAGAGAATAGCTGACCAGGCCACTGGGCCAGGACCAGGCACAGGAACTTCAGAAGAAAGACTGAAAAGCAATTGGGGAGAAGCATATCAGGACCCTGGGCCACAACCCACCAAATCTGTCTATACTGTGTCTCCCCCTCTGCTAATGATGTCTCCCACATGCTGTCAGCTTCCAAATGCCCAAGGGGAAAGTCCTGGCACTCACCAAGCAGGGAGGCACATACGTAGACAATCTGTCCAGATCTCAGAGTTGGGATGGTGTCTGTGGGGATACAGAGGCTCCTTGCGATTCCTGGAGTCCCTGCTGCGGAAACAGGCTCCATGGATGAAGAAAATTCAAGAGCCAGCTCCATCTCAACAGCTCCACTCTCAGACTTCTCCTTCTTACAAGAGTTTAAGCTCTGGTCTGGCTGGTACCTGAATGAGTAAGATAGCATGGGAACACGACCCACTGCCCTCATGCATCCAACCAACAGCCAGGATAAGCATCTGGCTGTCTTCATGGCCCTGTAACCCTCAGCCAAAGTGTGAATGAAGGAGTCTCACCTGAGGACCAGAACAGAGAAGGCCACCAAGGAATAGGAGAGCAGGGTTCCTATGGATGTGAGGTCTACCAGGTCACTGAGCTCAACAAGGAAAGCCATAAGTGCTAAAATGATCAGAATGAAAAATCGGTGTAGATACTATGAGGAGTGTTGGCTAGTGGACACAGCCAAGCTGAAATTGATAAGGCTGGTTGTCTACCTGCGATAATTCCACAAAGGACAGTGGCTAGGACAGGGGTATGTGTTCGAGGATGAACACGGGCAAGTCTTCGAAACAGGAGCCCATCTTCTGCCATGGAATAGACCACCCGAGGCACGGGAAAAATGGCACCTATGAGGCTATAAGGGAAAAGGAGAGTCTAGATAGTGACAATAGGCAGGCCCTGCTCCTTTAGACATTTCCCCTCCCTCTCTTCTCTCCATCTCAGGGACAGATGAGAATCCAGCTACCAACCTGGATGAAAGGGCACATAATGTTCCCACAGCCACTGCATACTGAGCAGGACCCAATCCAACGTGGATAAACGCCTGGGGCAAGGGACTGTCGGTGTGAATTTGGTAGTAGGGCATCATGAGGGTGAGTGCCGCGGAAACACCAAAGTACATCAGAAAGCAAACAAAGAGTGAGGTCACGATGCCCAGTGGGATGGCACGCTGAGGGCAGCGGACCTCTTCCCCTGCAGGGACGAAACAGACTTTGAGTCCGAAACATTCGCAGACCACCACACAAACCCTCTCCCCCTCCCACATTCCCAAAAGCAGGCTGACCCTCCACCAGCCCTGTGTCCAAGGGTAGTCCAAACCATGACCATGCTTTTGATAGAACAGAGAGGCTACCACACCTGTCGTCGCAATACAGTCGAAACCAATGAAGGCAAAGAAGCATGTTGCTGCACCACGGAGAATCCCATTCAAACCAAAAGGCACGAACCCTCCAGAGCCCAGAGGTCCCAAGCTGTAGCAAGAGAAGAAAGGAGGAAAATACTGCAGGGAATCAGGGCATGGTGGAGCATGCCTATAATCCCAGAACTCAGGAACTGGAAGCTGAAGCATCATGGGTTCACAGCCAGCTCTGACCACATACATACCTCAGAGCCAGCCTGGGCTACATAGCAAGACCTTGTCTCCAAAAACAAAAACAAAAGCAGTGAAGATTCTGGACACAGGATGCCAAGATACAACTGAGTTGGTAGATGTTATACATAAGGCTCTGGTTTGATCCCAACACTGCTTTGTGCATGTGTAATCCTGGCACTTGGGAAGTAGAAGCAATCATATAATGAGTTGGATGCCAGGCTGGAGTCTATGATACCTGCCTGGGAAAACACTGTAAATGGGGACTAGAGGGATGGCTCAGCAGCTTAGAGCACTGGCTGCTCTTCCAGAGGACCTGGGTTCAATTCCCAGCACCCACATGGTGGATCACCTCCATGTTTAACTCCAGTTATAAGGGCTCCGAGGCACTGTCCTCCAGGCATGCACACAGTGCATGTACATATATATTTCAGCCATCACTCATATACAAATATGAAAAATTGCCAGGCACAGTGGCACACGCCTTTAATCCCAGCACTTGGGAGGCAGAGGCCAGTGAATCTCCGTGAATTCAAGGCCAGCTTGATCTACATAGGGAGATCCAGAATTGCTTGAGCTACATAGTGAGACTCTGTCTTGAAAAAAAAATGTAAAATAAGCAAGTCTTAAAAAAATTTTTAATAAAAGTCCAGGGTTATTTGAAACTGGAAAATATTTTCTCTTTAGAAAATAGTAAAAATGATAACATTTCCCAATAAGCCCTTTTAAGCCAAATAATAGCTGAATTATACATTTAAATATTGATTAGATTCTGGGACACAGAAGAACCTATTTTTATGTTCAAGCTTTCTGTGTATTATTTCTTCTGCATCTGTACATAAAATGGTTTTACATTCCAAAAAAAAAAAAAAAAGGACAGGGTTGGGGATTTATCTCAGTGGCCCTGGGTTCAATCCTCAGCTCAAAAAAAAAACCAAAAAACAAACAAAAAAAAAGGACAAATACTATAGAATTGTATTACATGAAATATATAGAATATACAAATTCATAGAGACAGATTATCTCAAGATGGAGAAGAAAGGAATATAGAACAATGATTTCCTAAGTACAGAATTTCTGTTTTGTGTGATGGAAAAAGCCCCACAGAGAGTAGTATCAGGACATAATATGAATATAATAATCAATACAATTAATGTAATTAATGAATATCATAAATATAGTTATTGAATAAATACTGCAAATGTAATCTATGAATACCACAAATGTAATTAATATCATGCATGTAGTTAATGAATGTGATTAAATAAATAAATAAATAAATGATAGATAGATAAATAGATAGATAGATAAATAAATAAATAAAAATGAGTTATACGCAATTTCCACTGTATCCCTCTGTTAGCCCACAGTTCTGTGCTGCTATGTGCCTCATTTGGGCCCACTAGCCAGACCCCTTACTCCCCACATGGTCCTGGCTTGGGCTAGCTGTGTCCTGCGGGGCGCTGACCTGTCAGTGCCGTTGGGCCCCGTTGTTGCGGCCAGCTTGTAGTCCTCCTCTGTGAGCTGCCAGTTGTGTAGACTGCCCTTCACGAAGCCAGAGAGGGAGACAAAGCACAGGACCAGGAGATTCACTCCTGTGAACACTCTGGTGACCAGGGCTGACTCGCGCGCTCCCAGGGCCAGGATTCCTGCAGGAAGACCGGACGCACGGGAAGGAGGCGGTGAAAAGAAATCCATCCTAACATGACTGCCGTGGCACAAACCTGGACTACCAGGACCCAAGTGGTGGAGTTAAGAGTCTCACCAACCCGGCTACCCAGGAAAGAAGAGCGTGGGTCAAAATCAAAATCTCAGGCTGGAAAGATGGTTCCCCGATTAAGAGTAACAGCTGCTCTTAAAGAGGTACTCATATGGTGTCTTACCACCATCCATAACTCCTGTGTCAGGGGATGGGATGGGATGCCTTGGTGCACATACATACATGCAGGCAAAACAAACACATGAAATAGGTAAATCTTTTTTTTTTTTTTTTTTTTTTTTAGTCTTCATACAGAAAAAAGGCTTGCAAGATGGCTTATCAGGTAAAAAGCCTTGCCGCCAGGCAGCAGTGGTGCACACCTTTAATCCCAGCACTTGGGAGGCAGAGGCAGGTGGATCTCTGTAAATTCGAGGCCAGGACAGGCTCCAAAGCTACTCAGAGAAACCCTGTTTCGAAAAACCAAAAAAATAATAAATAATAAAAAAAAAAAACCTTGCCACAATGACTGGCATCCTGAGTTCCGTCTCCAGGCCCTTAAATAATAGAGAGAGCCATCGCCCACAGTTAGTCCTATGACCTCCATATGTATGCACCCACATGCATACACATAAATAAATGTAATCACAGAAGTAGAAGCTAATTCTGTGTTGGTGGATCTTAGCAGAAGATTGAGGCCGAGGAAGGGTGTACCTCATACATCCAGTGGTTGAGAGCTAGGCATGCTGTTACCCAGCCTCCTACTACATACCCACAGCTCCCAGTACAGGGGAAGCCCTTGCCTCTTCCCTCTGCCCTCCTGTGCCTTGTATCTCACAACTTCCACCCACCATCATCCTCCCCCAGAGCCTCACAGCCCCGCTCCGGCCTGTCTCACCAGTGAGGAGCAAAACCAGACCAAATGCAAAAAAGTCTGGATACTCAGCCAGGAAGCTGGGCACTTGAATGGGGATGGCACGCTGCAGGGCTTGGGAGATGCAGTTCCCTATGAGGTTGTCAAAAGCTGCACTCCAGGCCCGGGCCACGCTGGCCGCACCTGCGGGAGGAAGAGGAGCATTCATTTACAAGCAGAAAGTGAACCCTTAGCATACAGAGAGAGAGAAATATCTAATCTCAAGCACTGCTGGGGTGGGGGACAGGAAAGATACATAATCTCAAGAGTTTCTTGGGTGAGGCATTTAGCTAGGTGGCAGAGTACTTGCCCAGCACACAAAGGCCCTGGGTTTGAGCCCCAGCACTGCAAGAAAAAACAAAATGGTGGTCTAGGAAATTTTCAACAACGTAACAGATGACCAAAATGACCAAGAGCATGCAAAACTTTATCTGCCTGGCATATACAAAGAATTCCTAGCCCAGCCTGCAGGCCATCAATCCCAGCACTCAGGAAGAAGAAAGGCAAGTGTGTAGAGAGAGTTGCATGACAGCCAGGGCCACACAGAGAAAGCCTGTCATCAACACACACACACACACACACACACACACACACACACACACACACACACAAAGCCTGTCATCAACACACACACAACACACACACACACACACACACACACACACACACACACACAGAAAGCCTGTCATCAACACACCCACACACACACACATCAACACACACACACACACACACACACAAGAATTCCTGGCAGGCTGAATGTGGTGACTAGGCCTGTGATCCCAACCTTTAGGAGGTCGATGCTGGAGGATCAGGAGTTCAAGGTCATCCTCAGTTACAGTTCAAAAGGCCAACCTACATAAAACCTAGACAAAAAGAAAAAGCCAGGCATGGAGGTGCACACCTTTGATCCCAGCATTCAGAAGGCAGAGACAGGGAAACTCTGTGAGTTCAAGGTCATCTTAATCTACTTAGTAAGCTCCAGGTGAGCCAGGGCAATAGAGTGAAACCCTGTCTGAAGCAGATGTGGCTGGAGAGGTTGCTGAGGGATTAAGAGTGTGTTGCATAGCTCTTGCATGAGACCTGAGATCGGTTTCCAGTGTCCATAACAAGTGACCTGTAACTCCTGCTCCAGAGGGCCAATGCCTCTGGCCTTTGCAGACATCTGCGCTCCATGTACACACATATACATAATTAAAAATAAAACAAACCTTAAAAACAGAAAAGGAACTAAGGGATGGGGGACCAGGCCAGGCCAAGTGGCACATGTCTATAATCCCAGCACTTGGTATGTGGAAGCAGGTATATCCGGGATTGAGATCTGTCTTATGCTATATGGCAAGTTCAAAGCGAGTCTGGGCTACGTGAGACCCTGTATATCCATAAAACCAGAACTCCTGTAAGGCATGGTGAGTCTCACACCTATTTTCCTAGTGCTGGGGAGGCAAAGCTAGGAGTATCTCCACAAACCTGAGGACATCCTGATCTCCTTAGTGAGACTGTCTCAAACAAAAGGAAATCTGGAAAAAGAGCCATTCACTCTACAAATCATTTCTCCCAGATTAATCCCTTAAGGAAGAGAGAGAATGGCATCTGGGGTCCTACACTACCCAAGTCCCACCACCCAAGTGACAATGCTTGTGAAAAAGGGTAAAAACCCACTTTGCCTCATCCCCATGCCCATTGGGAGACCCTACACCTACTCACCAATGATGTACGAGAGTATGAGGTTCCAGCCAGTGATGAAAGCCAACAGCTGGCCCACTGTGACATAGCTGTAGAGGTAGGCGGAACCTGAACACGGCACCCTGGCCCCAAACTCCGCATAACAGAGTCCAGACAATACTGAAGACAGAGCAGCCACTAAGAAGCAGATGATGATAGATGGTCCCGCTTTCTCTCTGGCTACCTCCCCAGCCAGGACGTACACGCCTGCTCCCAACGTGCTGCCCACACCCAAGAACACTAGGTCCAAAGTGGTGAGACATCTGGACAAGGGAGACTCAGACTGTTCATTTGCTGTCAGTGGCCGTCGGCGTACCAACTTCTGGCCAAACTGATGGATCTTCCGCCACGACATCCTTCCTAGGTGCCTGGTGGAGGGATCCAAACACTGCTGGGGAAAAAAAAAAAAAGAGAGAGATGAGATATCAAGAATGATCACCTGACAGATGGCGCACACCTTTAATCCCAGCATTTGGGATGCAGAGGCAGGCGGATCTCTGCGAGTTCAAGACCACTATGGTCTATATAGTGAGTTCCACAACAGCCAGAGCTACCTAGTGAAATCCTGCCTCAAGAAAAACAAAACTGGCCGGGCAGTGGTGGCACACGCCTTTAATCCCAGCACACGGGAGGCAGAGGCAGGCAGATCTCTGGGAGTTGGAGGCCAACCTGGTCTACAGAGCAAGATCCAGGACAGGCTCCAAAACTACACAGAGAAACCCTGTCTCAAAAAACCAAAAGATATAAGAAAAAAAAAGGAAGAAAAACAAAACTAAGCAGAACAAAATAATAATAATAAAACCATGTGTCTTCAAACAGAAATTAAAATTCCACCAACGCTCTTCAAAAACAACCCACTCTGCTTCCAAGTCAAACTACAGAAAAATAGCTATAACTTAGCTAGGCATGGTGACCTCTCTAGAGGCAGAGGCAGGCAGATCTCTGTGAATTTGAGGCCAGCCTCATCTACAAAGTGAGTTCCTGAACAGCCAGAGCTGTTATACAGAGAAGCCCTGTCTCAAAAATAAAAATTTAAAAATAAATAAATAAATAAATAAAAATGAATGAATTAGCTGTAACTTGCTGGTAGCTGTGTGTTTACTTGTCACCCAACCCCCTCTAAGTGCACTCAATCTTCATCCTGCAGAAAGGTTGGAAGGTTGAGGCCCCTCACTGTTCCAATAAAGCAGTCTCAGCCTGTTGAGATCAAATCACTCTGCCTCTGGCTGTCCAGGAACTCACTCTGTAGACCAGGCTGCCTCAGACTCCGAGTTCCACCTGCCTCTACCTCCCAGGGTGCTGGGATTAAAGGTATGTGCCCTCACCACTGCCCAACCTAAAAATGAGATCTTTAAAAAGGAATGATTTCTATTGCACCTGGGGATACAGGCGAACCTTGAAGTTTAGATAAACTGTTCACAAGACAGTTTCAGCCAGTGAGGTGGCAAGAGTGTTGAGTTCCAGAATGATGACTCATACCTCTAATCCCATCATTCTGGATGGTGGGTCAGGAGTTTGTGACAAGTTTTCCTGTTATTGTTCTTTGTTTTTGTTGTTGTTTTGTGGGTTTGGTTTTTGGGGGGAGATAGTTTTGTTTTGTTTTGTTTTTCCGAAACAGGGTTTTTCTGTGTAGTCCTGGATGTCCTGGAACTCACTCTGTAGACCAGGCTGGCCTCAAACTCAGAAATCCGCCTGCCTCTGCCAATCAAGTGCTGGGATTCAAAAAGGTGTGTGCCACCACTTCCCAGCATGTGGCCAGTTTTAACTGCACAGAGTTGTGGCCAACTCAGTCCACTTCTACCAGTGGCACCAAAGCCAGCCACACAACATCACTGGCTACAATAAACTACTCACCATGCCTAGTCTTACCTCAGTGTCCCAAGGAATTGTTTCCAGGACCCTCTGCAGATACCAAAATCCATAAATGCTAGTCTTTCACAGAAAATGGCTGTTTGCACAGAGCCTACCTACTTAGAAGCTTACTTTTATTACAGTCGTTTTTGACAATCCTGAGGAACAAACTCTGAGTCTCACAAATGCAAAGTACACACTCGACTGCAGAGTATCATGCCCAGCCTAATTTTTTTCAGCCCTCACAGATCTATACTTTGGAAAGATCTCTAGGGGCTGGAGAGATGGCTCAGTCTTCCAGAGGACCCAGATTTAATTCCCAGCACCCACATGGCAGCTCATACCTGTCTGTAACTCCAGTTCCAAGAGATCTGACACCATCACACAGACATACATGCAGGTAAAACATCGATGCCCATAAAATTAATTTAAATTAAGAAAATCTCTATCTATATAGACCTAAGCTCAATGTTGTTAGAACATACAGGCTTGGGAGATGGCTCAGTGGTTAAAACTGCCTGCCTCCCAGTTCTAAGGACCAGAATTCGAACCCCTAAATCTTATGTAAATGCCGGATGAATGCAGCAGCTCACCTTTAACTCTAGCCTCCAAAGGAAACAGAGGATCCCCAAAGTAAGTTGCCTAGGAAGACTAGCCACATCAGTCAGTTCTGGGTTTGACTAAGAGACCCTGTCTCAGTGAGTAAGACAGAGGAGTGATAGATGATTCTGGACCTCAACCTCCACATACACACAGCCCATCCATGTTCCCACACACGCACAAACATACATACACAGGTGTACACACACACACAAATGGAAAAAGAAAACAACACTCTTTTAGAACGAACCATGTAAAAGCACAGCTCTCACCTCAAACAGGGTAAAAGAGTTTACTCTGGAGCCAAATGTGAGCAACTATGAACATAGATTTAGGTTATCCCTAGTCCCGTGTTCCAATGTAAAAGCAGTTTCATTTAGTTTTTATACTAAGGAGTTTGAAGTCAAGGTGCTTTTCAAATCTATTGGTGGAAATTTTAAGTAGGTAGTTTTAGCAAAAAGAAATCTCAGCCATAGGCCTCAGATGTTATCTGGAGGCTCAGACCTCTGGTTGTCAGAGAATGAAGTTTTGCTAAATTAATGCATTCCAAAGGGTCTTTATCTGCTAAATCATGGTATGTCAGGTTCAACGGAGAGCTATTTAAGAAATGGCCACTTAGGGGATTCACGATAAATAACAGCCCAAGATAAACTCTAAATTAGACTCGGGACCTGCAACATGCCAACCCCTTCACAATCATTAAGGTTCTAATCTGTCATCGGTGTAAAATGTTCAATTTGAAGATACAGTTTCTTTCCTGAAACTTCTGTTCAGAGAATGAAAGCCAAGAAAAGAACCTCATAGCATCTAAACATATCCAGTCCCAACCTCTGACGACATAAAGTGAACACTCACGTTTTTTCCCTACTGTACTCACAGCACAAATCACTTCTCTGACCCCAAAAATGTGTTAAGTAACCAGAATGACTACTGCTGTGATGAAACACCATGACCAAAAAGCCAGTTGGGGAGGAAACAGCTTATTTGGTTTACACACAGCACTGTTGTTCATCACTGAAGAAAGGACAGGAACTCAAACAGGGCAGGAACCTGAGGCAGAAGCTGATGCAGACACCATGGAAGGATACTGTTTACTGTCGTAATTCCCCATGGCTTGCTTAGCCGATTTTCTTATAGAACCCGAGATTACCAGTTTAAGATTGGTACTACCCACAGTGGGCTAGGTCCTCCCCCATCAATACTAATGAAGAAAATGCTCTACAGGTGTAGCAACAATCTTAAAAGTCTTATTAATAAAATCAACCCCGAGGCCAGTTATTGGGGTGAATGCTGGAAGATCAGAGAAGCAGAACAGGCCACAGCTACCTCACCTTGCCAGTTCCTCAGTTGGTCTTATTTCCTCAGGCTGGAAGCTTCTGAGTCCTCATCCCAATGGCTCTCAGCTGAACTGTGCTGCTCCAAAGCCTGAATGCTTAACCAGCCAAATTGCTTCTAGTTTCGGGTCTTCATGCCTTATATAATCTTTCCCTTTCTGCCTCCACTCCCTGGGATTAAAGGTTTACTTTCTAGGATTAAAGGTGTGCGCGTGTCACCACGCCTGGCTGTTTCCAATGTGGTCTTGAACTCACAGAGATCCAGAGGGATTTCTGTCTCTGGAATGCTAGGATTAAAGGCGTGTGCTACCACTGCCTATCCTCATGTTTAATATTGTGGCAGTTCTGTCTCTGACCCCCAGATAAGTTTATTTCGGGGAACACACAATATTTTGGGGAACAATACCACCACATACAGGCTTGCATACAGCCTGATATTATGGAGGCGTTTTCTCAACTGGGGTCCCCTCCTCTCAGGTGACTTTAGCTTGTGTCAAGTTGACGTAAAATCGTCCATCACACCCTGTCACCCTAAAATGGCAGATACCAACTAAATGTCCATGCACCAAATCCAGTTCTGACACTGTCTATCTGGAGTTCACAGTGAATCCATGAATTCAAGGCTCCAACCCCCAAAACTGGCCCACTTTAGACACACCTACAACCCCAAGCCTCAGGAACTTCTGACCTATCAGCTACAAATTGGCATCCCAAGACTCCCCACTTCCCAAATTTTATGAAAGAGCTAAATTGTCTCACAGAAATCAAGGGAACACTATTCTTACATCAATTATTTCTAGGGTTGCTTTAATTTTCATTTTGATTTTTTTTTTCCATACAGGGTCTCATTGTGTAGCCCTGGCTATCCTGAAACATACTCTGTAGACCAGGCTGGCCTCAAACTCAGAGATCCTCCTGCCTCTGCCTCCTTAGTGCTGGGATGAAAGGTGTGCACCTCTATGCCTAGCTTGCTTATTTCATTTATTTGATTTGAATCTCGTGTCTCTCAGATCGGGTTCAAACTCATTAGGTAAAAATGGCTTGAACATGTGATCCCCCTGCCTCCCCTTCCCATTGTTGGTAATATGCATAGGTTTAAGTAGTGCTGGAGATGAAACCCAGGGTTTCCATGGTAACCAAGCACTCTATCAACTGAGCTACATCCCTAGAACTTGAACTGGTTCACTATAAAGGACATTTTAAGCCTGGCATGGTGGCTCAGGGCTAAGATCAGAACTCAGGAGGCTGACATGAAGGTTTGCCAGGAATTTGAGGCTAGCCTGGGCTACAGACTGAAACCCTGTCCTGAGAAAACTAAGCAAGTTAAAACAAATAAAAGATATTTAAGCCGGGCGATGGTGGTGCACACCTTTATTCCCAGCACTCAGGAGGCAGAAGCGGGAGAATCTGTGAGTTCCAGGCAGCCTGGTCTACAGAGTAAGTTCCAGGACTGCTAGGGCTGTTACTCAGAGAAACCTTGTCTTGAAATACCAAAAGAGAAAAAAGAGGCAGGGGTGGGGAGAGAGGAGATTAAGCCAGGTATAGTACTTCAAGCCTGTAATACCAGCACTCAGGAGGCTGAGGTCAAAAAAAGAAAGACAAAAAAGAAAACCTGGGCTACAAAATGAGTTTCCCACCCTCCTGTTGTATAGACTTGAGACCCTGTCTTAAAACCAAAAGAAATACAAACAGGTAAGCAAATGGATTCATTTTGCTCGTCTGTTTTCTGTTTTGTTTGTTTTTCAAGACAGGATTTCGGTGTAACAGCCCCGGCTGTCCTGTACCTTGCTTGGTAGACCAAGCCGGCCTTAAACTCACAGTAATCCTCCTGCCTGTGATTCCAGAGTGCTGGGATTAAAGGCGTGCAGCACCACCACCCTGCCGGATTCTTTTTTTTTTTTTTTTTTTTTTTTTTTTAAGGATACAAAGACAGCAAAGGAAAAGTAGGATGCCACCGGGAGGGGGGGGGTTGAAGGGGGAGGGGCTGGGGGAGGGGCTGGGAGTTGGGGGAGAGGCGGGGACATGCATTTGGGGCTGCCATTCTCCCAGCCACTTGATTAAGGCTTTCTTTACTTGCCTCCAAGACTCTGTTTCCAAAAGCCCTCTTAACCCTGCGCTCCTGGATCCTATGAGGAGTAAAACTGAGTGCTGAGAAGGTAACCAGAAAGGCTTGTTTGTTTGGATTCCTGAACGCCTCTCAGTCAACATTCCTCCCAAACTTGGGGCGGACTCTATTCTGTAACTCACTTCTATCTCCAGACTTGGCCCCAGGTGATGAAGTAGAGACAGAAACTGCCAATAAAAGCTAAAAGAAAAAAAGGCCCAGGGGATGGTAATGCACACCTGGGATGCCAACGGAAGATATAGCCATAATTTGGAGGCCAGGCTGAGCTACCATGGGTTCTAAACTGACAAGGCAGCCTGGTTTACATGGAGAGTTCCTGGCCAGCCAGGGCTACATACTGAGACCCAGTTTGAAAAATAAAGGGGGGGGGGGGGTGGGGGGGGGAGCACCATCTTGGGCCAGTAGGATGGATCAATAGTAAAGGCACTTGCCACCAAGTCTGACCACACAAGTTCAAATCTCAGTCCTGCAGGTTGTACACCCGCAGGACTCATGTGTCCACATGTATACACACTCCTACACAAAGAAAAGCTTTTTTCCCCTTATCATCCAATTCTCCAGCTCCTTATCACACGTATTTCCACCCACAGCAAAGCTGTGAGAAATACTCTTCCAAGAAAGTGCCCAAAGACTTACCAGAGCCACTGTTGGAAACCCTGGAGCTTTGGGTCTGTTCCAGAGGCCGAGGATGGGACATGTGCCGGTCAGAAACTGAAGGTTCTCTAAGGCAGCAGGTAGGAGTCAGAGCATTCAAATAAGTCCTGGAAAGTGCCTGCCAGGTAGGGTGGGGACGGTAAGGGAGGGACAGAGATCACCTGTCTTAAAGCAATCGAAGTGTGTCCCTAGTTTGTTTTAGGCAGGGTCTCTTGTTTTGTTTTGTTTTTCGAGACAGGGTTTCTCTGTGTGGCTTTGCACCTTTCCTGGATCTCACTTTGGAGACCAGGCTGGCCTCAAACTCACAGAGATCCACCTGGCTCTGCCTCCCAAGTGCTGGGATTAAAGGCGTGCGCCACCACCACCCAGCTAGGGTCTCACTTTATAGACCAGGCTGGCTTCGAACTCACAGGAATCCCCTTGCCTATGCTTTCAGAATACTGGGATTAAAAGTGCCTCTACACTTTTAAAATTATACTTAAAGTAATAATAATAATACAAAGCTGGAGGGATGGTTCAGTGGCAGTTGCTACTCTCCCACGGGACAGAGGCTCTGTTTCCAGCATTTATGCCTGGCCCCCTGAAACCGCCTGTCACTCCAGTTCCAGGATATCTGACACCTCAGACTTCTGTGGGCGCCTGTACTAATGGGCACATACCCCACCACACACAAATTCATATAATTTAAAATAATAAATCTTTAAAAAAAAAAAAAATAAGAGCCAGGCATGGTGGCCAGCCAGGACAGACAGGGCTGTACAGAGAAACCCTGTCTCGAAAAGCAAAAGAGAAAAATACATGCCTTTAAGTCAGCACTCTGGAAGCTGAGGCTGGCAGACTTCTGTGAGTTTGCGACTAGCCTGGCCTATAGGTCCAGGCCAGCCAGGGCTGCATAGTAAGACCCTGTCTCTCCTCCTCCTCCTCCTCCTCCTCCTCCTCCTCCTCCTCCTCCTCCTCCTCCTCCCTCTTCCCCCCTCCCCCTCTCTCACTCTGTTTTTTTGAGACAGGGTCTCACTGGTACTTTCCTAGTACTCCTGTGTAGCCCAGGCTGGCCTCAAACTCACAGAGATCTACCAGCCTCTGCCTTCTGAGTGCTGGGATTAAAGGAATGTGCTACCACAAATGGGTGAGACCCTGTCCAAAAAAAAAAAAAAATTAGGAAAGAAAGAAAGAAAAAAGATGTAAAAATAATAAGAAATAAATAGGCTGGAGAGATGGTTCAGTGGTTAAGAACCACTTGCCGGAGTTGGGGATTTAGCTCAGTGGTAGATTGCTTGCCTAGCAAGAGCAAGGCCATGGGCTCAATCCTCAGCTCCACCAAAAAAAAAAAAAAAAAAAAAAAAAAAAAAACCACCACTTACCATTCTTCTAGAAGACCTGATACAATTCCTAGCGCACACGAGGCAGTTCCCAACCACCTGTAACTTCAGCTCTGGGGGGATCTGATATTTCTGACCTCTGAGGGAACCTCACAAGCACCTATACACATAAAGAGAATTTTTTGTTTTTGTTTTTTTCGAGACAGGGTTTCTCTGTACCTTTGGAGCCTGTCCTGGAACTCGCTTTGTAGACCAGGCTGGCCTTGAACTCAGAGATCCACCTGCCTCTGCCTCTGCCTCTGCCTCTGCCTCTGCCTCTGCCTCTGCCTCTGCCTCTGCCTCTGCCTCTGCCTCTGCCTCTGCCTCTGCCTCTGCCTCTGCCTCTGCCTCTGCCTCTGCCTCTGCCTCTGCCTCCCGAGTGCTGGGATTACAGGCGTGCGCCTCCAGCACCCAGGCAGAGAATTTCAATTAATAAAAATAAATCTTAAACAAATAGGGGCTGGAGAAATGGGCGAGTGGTTCAGAGCACAGGCCGCTCTTCCAGAGGACCCGAGTTCCAGCACCTACATCAGGCAGCTCACAACCATCCGTAACTTGAGTTTTAGGGAGAACGAACACCTTCTTCTGACCTCTGTGGGCAACAAATGCACATGTTGCACAGATATATATGCAGACAAACACCCACTTCACGAAATAAAAATAACAAATTTTAAAAAATAAACAGCATAAGGCCAGCAAGATAACTCATCAGGTGATGGTGCCTGTTGTTAACCCTGAGGGCCCGAGTTCTATACACAGGCTCCGTCTGGTAGAAGTAGAGAGCCAACACCTATAGGCTGTCCTTATGCCAACATACACACACACACACACACACACACACACACACACACACACACACACACACGCATGCAAAATGTATAAAAATGTAACATAAGAAAAATTTTTGAGAGGCTGGAGAGATGGCTCACAGCTTCAGAGCACTGGCTGCTCTTCCAGAAGTCCCAGAAACCCCAGGGTGGCTCACAGCCATCTGTAATGAGATTTGATGCCCTCATCTGGATTGCAGGCATACATTGTATACATAATAAATAAATCTTGTCGGGCGGTGGTGGCGCACGCCTTTGATCCCAGCACTCCGGAGGCAGAGGCAGGTGGATCTCTGTGAGTTCCCGGCCAGACTGGTCTAAAGAGCGAGATCCAGGACAGCCAGGCCTACACAGAGAAACCCTGCCTCGAAAAAACAAAAACAAAAACACAAAAAAGGAAATCTTAACCAGCAGTGGTGACGCATGCCTTTAATCCCATCACTTGGGAGACAGAGCCAGGCGAATCTCTGTGAATCCCAGGACAGCATGGTCTACAGAGCAAAATCCAGGAAAGGCACCGAAATTACACAGAAAAACCATCTTGAAAAAGCAATAATAATAATAATAATATTAAAGGGTGAGGTATAGCTTAGTGTTAGAACCTTGTACAGCACACAGAAGGGTTACTGTTTGTTTATTTATTTTTAGGCAAGGTTTTTGTTTTGTTTTGTTTTGTTTTGTTTTGTTTTTAATGTGGTTCTAGGTGTTTTAAAACACACTATGTAGACCAGGCTGCCCTTGAACTCACAGAAGATCCACCTGCCTCTGCCTCCTTAGTGCCGGGATTAAAGGTACATTCCACTGTACCTAGCTGAACTTGAAGGTCTTGATCTTCATTCAGCAACAGAAAAAAAAAAATTTTTTTAAGTCTCCCCAGTTTTTGTTTCTGCTGGGGTTTGTTGTTGTTTGTTTGTTTGTTTGTTTGTTTGGGGATTAGGTGGTGGTGGTTTTTGTTTCTTTGTTATTACTTTTCATTTGTTTTACATTTTTAGCTATCCATGGGGATACTGCATGCATCCAGCAGCACAAACACAGAAGTGAAAATTTGCAGGAATCTGTCCTCTCCTTCTACTGTTTGTGTTCTAAATATCACACCAAGTCCTCCGGTTTGGTAGCCAGCCTCTTTACCCCATGAACCATCTCTCCTCAGCCCCTGATTTTGTTGGGTTTTGTTGTGGTGGTGGTTGTGCTTGTGGTTGTTGTTATTGTTTTGTTTTTTGTTGGTGGTGGTTTTGGTTTTTGGTTTTTGGTTTTTGGTTTTTTTGGTTTTTTGTTGTTTTTTTTTTTTTTTTTTAGACGGGATCTCTCTGGGTAGCTCTGGCTGTCCTACAACTAGCTCTGTAAACCAGGCTGGCTAGAACTCAGAGATCTGACTGCCTCTACCTCCCGAGTATTGGGACTACCCACACTTTGCTCTGATTTTATTTATTTATTTATTTTTCAACGTACATGGGTGTTTCTTCCATGAAGATAGCTGCGCACCACATTCATGAAGACTGAGTCAGATACTCAAGAACTGGGGTTAAACAAAAAAAAAATTCAGGCAGTGGTGGTGTAGGCCTTAAAGTCCCATCACTCAGGTGACAGCCAGGGGATCTCTTTGAGATCGAGGCCAGCCTGGTCTACAAAGTGAGTTCCAGGAAAGACACAAAGCTACACAGAGAATCCCTGTCTCAAAAAACCATTAAAAAAAAAAAAAAAAAAAAACCCTGGGGTTAACAGATGGCTGTAGGAACTGAACCAAGGGCTGGAGAGATGGCTCAGTGGTTAAGAAAATTGACTGTTCTTCCGGAGAACCTGGGTTCACTTCCCAGCACCCACATGGCAGCTCACAACTGTTTGTAATTCCATGCAGTTCCAAGGGACCTGACATTCATAATGGACATAAAAAATAAATAAATAAAATTTTAAAAAAAGGAACCGAACCAAGTTCCTCCATCAGAGCAGTCAAAGCTCTGAAGATATAAGCCACTATCCAGTCCACCGCTCATCCCTCTTCCCTCCCCTTCTCCCACCCTCCCTCCATCTTTCTCTTTCCTTTCTTTCCTTCCTTCCTTCCATCCTTCTTTCCTTCCTTCCTTCCTTCCTTCCTTCCTTCCTTCCTTCCTTCCTTCCTTTCTTTCTTTTGTCAGAGCTAAGGATCAAACTCAAGGCCTTGTGCTTGCCAGGCAAGCACTCTGCCACTGAGCTAAATCCCCATCCCCATTTATTTCTTAAGAAAGGTTTCCTCCTGTTGTGCCCTGTAGCAAGACCCCCAAGCAGACCACTACAGAGCCAATATCCCATGCATGTACAAAGGTGTTTATTAAAACAGGCAAGCCCGGGCTTGGTCCCTGTCCAACACA
This sequence comes from Onychomys torridus, assembly GCF_903995425.1. Classification (NCBI taxonomy): domain Eukaryota; kingdom Metazoa; phylum Chordata; class Mammalia; order Rodentia; family Cricetidae; genus Onychomys; species Onychomys torridus. Next base: position 135,132 of record NC_050443.1, read on the forward strand.
CTGGCTAGCCAGGAGAAGGAGAATGGCCCTGAGCTCTCAGAGTGAAGGGTTTTTAAAGGGATAACCACAAGCTGGGGGTACAAGCCTTTGCATTTCAGGGTCATACATCAGTTCACAGGAACATTTAGCCAAAAGAAGAAAGAACTACAGAAACTAAATACATTTGGAGACTCTACCAGTACTATGAGAGGCTTTGATGGATTAAGCCTTTGTTTTAGTTTTCAGGCTATTTCTTGGCCAGCAGCCTAAGCCCTGACTGAAGTCTTAGCTGGGTGTCTGTGTCTCTGGAACTTGATTCAACTTTTACTTGAGTATTGCTAGAAATGAAGTTTTCTTTAAAATGGGGTTTGCCTTGCTCTCTCATTCCCACAGAGACAGCTGACTGGAGCTCCTGGGAGCTGATGGACCCCAGACTGACAGCTAGGGATCCTGCATGGGACTGACCTAGGCCCTCTGCATGTGGGTGACACTTGTGTAGCTTGGTCTGTTTGTGGCCCCTAGCAGTGGGACCAGGACCTGTCCCTGGTGCATGTGCTGGCTTTTTGGAACCTATGTCCTTGGGTGGGATGTCTCAGTCAGCTTTCATGTGTTGTTGACTCCCATGGGAGGCCTTATCCTTTCTGAGGAGTGAATGGGGGGTGGAGGTATAAAGAAGGTCAGGGGTAGGAACAGGAGGAAAGGAGGGAGGGGTAACTGTGGTATGTAAATAAATAAATAAATAAATACATAAGCAGGATTTCCTGCTGGCCTCCACCTCAATATGCAGTTGAAGACAATCTTGAACTCTGGATTATCCTCCCTCCATTTCCCAAGTCCTGAAATTGCAGGTGTGGAACACCATGCTTGACTTAAAACTAACCATTTCTGAGCCAGGCAGTGGTGGCTCACACATTTAATCCCAGCACTCCCGAAACAGAGGCAGATGGATATCTGAGTTCAAGGCCAGCCAGGTCTAGGGACTGAGTACCCTGACAGCCAGGGCTACACAAACCCTGCCATGAAAAACAACAAAAAGAAACCAACAATTTCTGTTGCAAAATGAACCTTCTTTTGTGAGAGGTGAGAGGTACATTTTTCAGTCTGGACAGGAGCCCAGGATGTCTGACCTTGAATTTGACTCTCCAGCACCTTCTGGATGGCAAGAAAAAGCCAACTCCCAGGGCTGGAGAGAGGGATCAAAGGTTAAGAGCAATTGTTGCTCTTGCAGAGGACCAGGGTTCAAATCCCAGCAACCACATGGGCTCACAATCATGCAAAACTCAAATTCCAGGAGATCCCATGCTCTCTTCTGACTGCTGTGAGTACCAAGCACTCTCCCAGCACATACATACATGCATTCACACATGAAATAAAATAGTTAAACCTAAAAAATAAGAAAATAAAAAGAGCCAATTCTTACAAGTTGTCCTCTAAACTCAACATAGGTATATAGGTGTGACAGCACATGCCCTAAACACACACACAGACACACATACCAAACACACACACACACACACACACACACACACACACACAGGATTAAATAAATATATAAATGTAATCTTTAAAAGTCAAATTGGCTGTTATGATTTCATCAAGGAAAGGCAGTAGCTGGGACAGTGTGAGCAAAGGTCTCTCTTTGTTAAAAATTAGATTTTATTTTTCATGTGTGAATGTTTTGCCTGGATGTACACTTGTGCGCCACATGCATGCCTGATGCCTGTAGAGGTCAGAAATAGGTTTTGGATCCCCTGAAAAGAGTTACAGGGGGATGTAAGAGATCATGTGGGTGCTGGGAACAGACCCTGGATCCTTGAGAAAGCCACCAGACTCTCAACAAGGGTCCTTAAACTTTAGAGCTACTACAACTCTCCCCTTTTGTCTTTTCAAATTTTATCATTATTTTTGTTTGTTTGTTTGTTTGTTGAGACAGGGTTTCTCTGGGTTTGTTTGTTTTTTGAGACAGGGTTTCTCTGTGTAACAGCTCTGGCTGCCCTGGAACTCAATCTGTAGACCAGCCTGTCCTCAAACTCACATAGATCTACCTGCCTCTTACTCCCAAGTGCTGGGATTAAAGGCGAGCACCACCACCAGCCTCTTATTATTATACTTTTTAATTTATTTATGTATGTATTCGTTTTAAGGTATGAATGCTGTCTGCATGTATGCCTTCATGCCAGCAGAAGGCATCAGATCTCATAATACATGGTGATGAGCCACCATGTGGCAGCCAAATGGAGGTCACATGACACCTTGTACCAGGCACTCCTGCCTTCCCCCATGGGGTCCTTAATGTTGGAGCTCAGGTTGTCAGGACTAGCAGCAAGAGACTTTACCTCATGGGTCATCTTACCAGGAGGGACCTGGTGACTGATTGGAGGATGGGGTGTCCTGAAGGAGTTAAAACTGACTGATTGCAATAATTAAATAAAGTGTCCTCAGCCCCTTTGTCATGGACTGTTTCTTATCTCAGCCCATTGAACCATCTGAGACATCCTTTTAATTGCTTTTGTGGTTTGGTTTGGTTGGTTTCTGGAGACAGATTTCTCTGTGTGATAGCCCTGGCTGTCCTGGAACTCACTCCACAGGCCAGGCTTGCCTCTGCCTCCCAGTGTCTGGATTAAGGGCTGGAGCCACACCCCAGCAGTTGATTGGTTGGAGGTTCTTATCCTTCTTTCCTTACTGACAGGCTCTCTGCCTCCCACAACTGGACACAGAGCAACAGCACCTCCATGACCACAGCTAAAATCAGCTTGGTAATGCAGGCCATAGTCCCAGCTTCTTAGGTTGCTGGAGCATAAGATGAATTCCATGCCTGCCTGGGTTACAGGATTAAAGCTACACTGCCTTTAATCGCAACATTGAGAGGCAGATACGGGTGGATATCTGTGAGTTTCAGGCCAGTGTTGTCTACATCCTGAGATCCAGGAAAGCCAGAACTACAGAGGGAGACCCTGTCATGGGGGTGGGGAGGTTGGAGAGGGGGAGCTAGCAATGGGTAAGGCAACCACCTCTGGCACTAACTAGTGTCACAAAGTCAATTAAACTCTTTCTGAAGGTTAAATATATATAAGGATATGTGATGAGCTAAATAAATTAGGATATGCAAGGAGCCAGAAGAATTGCTCAGCAGTTAGGAACACTTTTTGCTATTGGCAGAAGACCAGGGTTCAATTCCCAAATGGCATGTAGATCTGCTCACAACTGCAATAGGAAATCTGACGCCATCTTCTGGCCATCATCAAATGTACATACAGACTAGAGGCCCACATGCATACTTATTTAAACATCAGGAAGTATAGGGTGACAGGGATAGATCAGAGGTCAGGAGCACTGGTGCTCTTGCGGAGGACCATAGGTTGGTTTACAATATATCTTTTTAGCACTATTTCTTCCAGGATACCCTAACTCCAGACCCAGGGAAACTGATACTCTCTTCATAACTCCAAAAGAGCACCAAGCATGCACATATTGTATATGTACACAAGCAGGCCAACCATCCATACACATGAAATAATGTCTTAAATAAAAATCAGGATACAGGCAGAAACAGGCAGATCCCTGTGAGTCTGAGGCTAGTGTGATCTACACAATGACTTCCAGGACCACAGAACTATCTGGTGAGCCTCTGTCTCAAAACACAGGAGTTCCTGGAGAGATGGAACAGCAGTTAAGATCACTGGCTGCTCTTCCAGAGGGACAGAGTTTGATTGCCACAACCCACTTTGTTCACAACCACCAGTAACTCTAGCTCTGGGGATCCCATGCCTCTGGTTTCATGGACACCTGCATTCAAGCTCCAGTGCTGGAATACACAAATACACACACACACACACACACACACACACACACACACACACACACACACAAATGCATGCAAAATGATTAAAAATGTAATGTAAGAATGTGGTGGTATTGTGTTCCCCACAATATTGTACACCTTAATAAATTTATCTGGGGTCAGAGAACAGACAGCCACTAGAACAAACCCAAAAATGGTGGCTAGAAAATGGGTCAGAGCAGCCAGGCCATGGTGATGCACGCCTGTAATCCCAGCACTCGGAAGGCAGAGCCAGGCGGATCTCTGTGAGTTCGAGGCCAGCCTGGGCTACCAAGTGAGTTCCAGGAAAGGTGCAAAGGTACACAGAGAAACCCTGTCTCGAAAAACCAAAAAAAAAAAAAAAGAAAAGAAAAGAAAAGAAAGAAAGAAAGAAAGAAAGAAAGAAAGAAAGAAAGAAAGAAAAAAGAAAAGAAAATGGGTCAGAGCAAGCCATAGCAGAAGTTGGGTGGTGGTGGTTCACACCTTTAACCCCAGCACTTGGGAGGCAGAGCTAGCAGGATCTCTGAGTTCAAGGCCGCTTTAGAAACAGCTAGGCATGGTGGCACACACCTTTAATCCCAGAAATCCAGCCTTTAATCCCAGGGAGTGATAGCAGAAAGCAGAAAGGTATATAAGGCGTCAGGACCAGGAACTAAGTTAGTTAAGCATTTAGTTAGTTAAGCATTTGGCTGGTTTAGCATTCAGGCTTTGGAGCAGCACAGTTCAGCTGAGAGCCATTGGGATGAGGACACAGAAGCTTGCAGTCTGAGGAAACAAGGCCAGCTGAAGAACTGGTGAGGTGAGGTATTTGTGGCTTGTTCTGTTTCTCTGATCTTCCAGCATCCACCCCAATAACTGGACTTGGGTTTGATTTCATTAATAAGACTTTTAAGATTCATACTACATAAGAAATTTTTGGGGAAGCTGCTGAGATGGCTCAGAGGTTAAGAGCACTGGCTACTCTTCCAGAAGTCCTGAGTTCAATTCCCAGCAACCACAAGGTGGCTCACAAGCATCTGTAATAAGATCTGGTGGCCTCTTCTGGACTGCAAGCATATACGCAGGGAGAAAACTATACTAATTAAATAAACAAATCTTTTTTAAAAATTATTTTTTGGCTGAGTATTATGTTGACTGTCTTTGATTAGAGTACTCCAGAGCAGAATCAGAGGCAAAAGAAAAGAAAACATAGCCTTCATTCAGAGGACCTGGGTTCGGTTCTCAGGCAATTCACACTGCTTGTTGTCAAGCCTGAAGACCAGAGTTCTATATCCAGCTCCTACAAGCCAGCTCCAGGGCATCTGAGCCAGGCAGATCGCTGTGAGTTCAAGGCCAGCCTGGTCTACAGAGTAAGATCCAGGGAAGGCACAAAGCTACACGGAGAAACCCTATCTTGAAAAAAAAATTAATATTAAAGGGTGAGGTATAGCTTAGTGTTAGAACTTTGCACAGCACACAGGAGGGTTGTTGTTTGTTTGGTCATTGGTTTATTTATTTTTAGGCAAGGTCTCATTATGTAGCTCTAGTTGTTCTAAAACTCACTATGCAGACCAGGCTGGCCTTGAACTCACAGAAGATCCACCTGCCTCTGCCTCCTGAGTGCTGGGATTAAAGGTACATTCCAGCATGCCTGGATGAACTTGAAGGTCTTGATCTTTATTCAGCAACGGAAAAAAAAATTTTAAGACTCCCCAATTTTTGTTTCTGCTGGGGTTTGCTGTTGTTGTTTGTTTGTTTGTTTGTTTGGGGATTAGGAGGTGGTGGTTTTTTGTTTCTTTGTTATTACTTTTCATTTGTTTTACATTTTTAGCTATCCATGGGGATACTGCATGCATCCAGCAGCACAAACACAGAAGTGAAAATTTGCAGGAATCTGTCCTCTCCTTCTACTGTTTGTGTTCTAAATATCACACCAAGTCCTCGGGTTTGGTAGCCAGCCTCTTTACCCCATGAACCATCTCTCCTCAGACCTTGATTTTGTTGGGTTTTGTTGTGGTGGTGGTGGATGTGGTTGTTGGTTTTTTTTTTAAAGATTTATTTATTTATTATGTATACAGTGTTCTGTCTGCACATTCCCCACAGGCCAGAAGAGGACACCAGATCTCATTACAGATGGTTGTGAGCCACCATGTGGTTGCTGGGAATTGAACTCAGGACCTTTGGAAGATCAAACAGTGCTCTTAACCTCTGAGCCATCTCTTCAGCCCGGTTGTTGGTTTCTTTTGGTTTTTGTTTGTTTGTTTGTTTGTTTGGTTTTGTTTTTTTTGTTTTTTTTTTTTTAGACAGGATCTCTCTGGGTAGTTCTGGCTGTCCTACAACTAGGTCTGTAAACCAGGCTGGTCTTGAACTCAGAGATATGCCTGCGTCTGCCTTCCCAGTGCTGGGACTAACCATAACTTGCTCTGATTTTATTTATTTATTTATTTTTCAACATACAAGGGTGTTTCTCAAATGAGGATAGCTGCGCACCACATTCATGAAGACTGAGTCAGTTACTCAAGAACTGGGGTTAAACCAAAAATAAAAATAAAAAAATAAAAATTTAGGCGGTGGTGGTGACGCCTTTAGTCCCATCACTCGGGAGACAGAGCCAGGAAGATCTCTGTGAATTCGAGGCCAGCCTGGGCTACAAAGTGAGATCCAGGAAAGGCACAAAGCTACACAAAGAAACCCTGTCCTGAAACACCAAAAAAAAAAAAAAAAAAAAAAAAAGCTGGCGTTTACAGATGGCTGTAGGAACTGAACCAAGTTCCTCCATGAGAGCAGTCAAAGCTCTGAAGGAGTAAACCAGTATCCAGTACTCCCCTCATCTGTCTTCCCTCCCTTCTCCCTCCCTCCCTCCTTCTCTTTCCTTGTTCCTCTCCTTCATTTCTTTCTTAAGAAAGGTTTCCTCCCGTTGTGCCCTGTAGCAAGACCCCCAAGCAGACCACTACAGAGCCAATATCCCATGCATGTACAAAGGTGTTTATTAAACAGGCAAGCCCAGGCTTGGTCCCTGTCCAACACACTGGCTAGCCAGGAGAAGGAGAATGGCCCTGAGCTCTCAGAGTGAAGGGTTTTTAAAGGGAAAAACCACCTGCTAGGGGGTACAAGCCTTTGCATTTCAGGGTCATACTTCAGTTAACAGGAACATTTAGCCAAGAGAAGAAAGAACTACAGAAACTAAATACATTTGGAGACTCTACCAGTACTATGAGAGGCTTTGATGGATTAAGCCTTTGTTTTAGTTTTCAGGCTATTTCTTGGCCAGCAGCCTAAGCCCTGACTGAAGTCTTAGCTGGGTGTCTGTGTCTCTGGAACTTGATTCAACTTTTACTTGAGTATTGCTAGAAATGAAGTTTCTTTAAAATGGGGTTTGCCTTGCTCTCTCATTCCCACAGAGACAGCTGACTGGAGCTCCTGGGAGCTGATGGACCCCAGACTGACAGCTAGGGATCCTGCATGGGACTGACCTAGGCCCTCTGCATGTGGGTGACACTTGTGTAGCTTGGTCTGTTTGTGGCCCCTAGCAGTGGGACCAGGACCTGTCCCTGGTGCATGTGCTGGCTTTTTGGAACCTATGTCCTTGGGTGGGATGTCTCAGTCAGCTTTCATGTGTTGTTGACTCCCATGGGAGGCCTTATCCTTTCTGAGGAGTGAATGGGGGGTGGAGGTATAAAGAAGGTCAGGGGTAGGAACAGGAGGAAAGGAGGGAGGGGTAACTGTGGTATGTAAATAAATAAATAAATAAATACATAAGCAGGGTTTCCTGCTGGCCTCCACCTCAATATGCAGTTGAAGACAATCTTGAACTCTGGATTATCCTCCCTCCATTTCCCAAGTCCTGAAATTGCAGGTGTGGAACACCATGCTTGACTTAAAACTAACCATTTCTGAGCCAGGCAGTGGTGGCTCACACATTTAATCCCAGCACTCCCGAAACAGAGGCAGATGGATATCTGAGTTCAAGGCCAGCCAGGTCTAGGGACTGAGTACCCTGACAGCCAGGGCTACACAAACCCTGCCATGAAAAACAACAAAAAGAAACCAACAATTTCTGTTGCAAAATGAACCTTCTTTTGTGAGAGGTGAGAGGTACATTTTTCAGTCTGGACAGGAGCCCAGGATGTCTGACCTTGAATTTGACTCTCCAGCACCTTCAGGATGGCAGAAAAGAACCAACTCCCAGGGATGGAGAGAGGGCTCAAAAGTTAAGAGCAATTGTTGCTCTTGCAGAGGACCAGGGTTCAAATTCCAGCAAACATATGGGCTCAATATCATGCAAAACTCCTATTCCAGGAGTTGCCATGCTCTCTTCTGACTGCTCTGAGTACCAAGTACTCTACCAGCACATACATACATGCATTCACACATGAAATAAAATAGTTAAACCTAAAAAATAAAAAAATAAAAAGAGCCAACTCTTGCAAGTTGTCCTCTAAACTCAACATAGGTGTATAGGTGTGACAGCACATGCCCTAAACACACACACAGACACACATACCAAACACACACACACACACACACACACACACACACACACACACACACACACACACACAGGATTAAATAAATATATAAATGTAATCTTTAAAAGTCAAATTGGCTGTTATGATTTCATCAAGGAAAGGCAGTAGCTGGGACAGTGTGAGCAAAGGTCTCTCTTTGTTAAAAATTAGATTTTATTTTTCATGTGTGAATGTTTTGCCTGGATGTACACTTGTGCGCCACATGCATGCCTGATGCCTGTAGAGGTCAGAAATAGGTTTTGGATCCCCTGAAAAGAGTTACAGGGGGATGTAAGAGATCATGTGGGTGCTGGGAACAGACCCTGGATCCTTGAGAAAGCCACCAGACTCTCAATAAGGGTCCTTAAACTTTAGAGCTACTACAACTCTCCCCTTTTGTCTTTTCAAATTTTATCATTATTTTTGTTTGTTTGTTTGTTTGTTGAGACAGGGTTTCTCTGGGTTTGTTTGTTTTTTGAGACAGGGTTTCTCTGTGTAACAGCTCTGGCTGCCCTGGAACTCAATCTGTAGACCAGCCTGTCCTCAAACTCACATAGATCTACCTGCCTCTTACTCCCAAGTGCTGGGATTAAAGGCGAGCACCACCACCAGCCTCTTATTATTATACTTTTTAATTTATTTATGTATGTATTCCTTTTAAGGTATGAATGCTGTCTGCATGTATGCCTTCATGCCAGCAGAAGGCATCAGATCTCATAATACATGGTGATGAGCCACCATGTGGCAGCCAAATGGAGGTCACATGACACCTTGTACCAGGCACTCCTGCCTTCCCCCATGGGGTCCTTAGGGTCGGAGTCAGGTTGTCAGGACTAGCAGCAAGAGACTTTACCTCATGGGTCATCTTACCAGGAGGGACCTGGTGACTGATTGGAGGATGGGGTGTCCTGAAGGAGTTAAAACTGACTGATTGCAATAATTAAATAAAGTGTCCTCAGCCCCTTTGTCATGGACTGTTTCTTATCTCAGCCCATTGAACCATCTGAGACATCCTTTTAATTGCTTTTGTGGTTTGGTTTGGTTGGTTTCTGGAGACAGATTTCTCTGTGTGACAGCCCTGGCTGTCCTGGAACTCACTCCACAGGCCAGGCTTGCCTCTGCCTCCCAGTGTCTGGATTAAGGGCTGGAGCCACACCCCAGCAGTTGATTGGTTGGAGGTTCTTATCCTTCTTTCCTTACTGACAGGCTCTCTGCCTCCCACAACTGGACACAGAGCAACAGCACCTCCATGACCACAGCTAAAATCAGCTTGGTAATGCAGGCCATAGTCCCAGCTTCTTAGGTTGCTGGAGCATAAGATGAATTCCATGCCTGCCTGGTTTACAGGATTAAAGCTACACTGCCTTTAATCGCAACATTGAGAGGCAGATGCGGGTGGATATCTGTGAGTTTCAGGCCAGTGTTGTCTACATCCTGAGATCCAGGAAAGCCAGAGCTACAGAGGGAGACCCTGTCATGGGGGTGGGGAGGGTGGAAATGGGGGGCTAGCAATGGGTAAGGCAACCACCTCTGGCACTAACTAGTGTCACAAAGTCAATTAAACTCTTTCTGAAGGTTAAATATATATAAGGATATGTGATGAGCTAAATAAATTAGGATATGCAAGGAGCCAGAAGAATTGCTCAGCAGTTAGGAACACTTTTTGCTATTGGCAGAAGACCAGGGTTCAATTCCCAAATGGCATGTAGATCTGCTCACAACTGCAATAGGAAATCTGACGCCATCTTCTGGCCATCATCAAATGTACATACAGACTAGAGGCCCACATGCATACTTATTTAAACATCAGGAAGTATAGGGTGACAGGGATAGATCAGAGGTCAGGAGCACTGGTGCTCTTGCGGAGGACCATAGGTTGGTTTACAATATATCTTTTTAGCACTATTTCTTCCAGGATACCCTAACTCCAGACCCAGGGAAACTGATACTCTCTTCATAACTCCAAAAGAGCACCAAGCATGCACATATTGTATATGTACACAAGCAGGCCAACCATCCATACACATGAAATAATGTCTTAAATAAAAATCAGGATACAGGCAGAAACAGGCAGATCCCTGTGAGTCTGAGGCTAGTGTGATCTACACAATGACTTCCAGGACCGCAGAACTATCTGGTGAGCCTCTGTCTCAAAACACAGGAGTTCCTGGAGAGATGGAACAGCAGTTAAGATCACTGGCTGCTCTTCCAGAGGGACAGAGTTTGATTGCCACAACCCACTTTGTTCACAACCACCAGTAACTCTAGCTCTGGGGATCCCATGCCTCTGGTTTCATGGACACCTGCATTCAAGCTCCAGTGCTGGAATACACAAATACACACACACACACACACACACAAATGCATGCAAAATGATTAAAAATGTAATGTAAGAATGTGGTGGTATTGTGTTCCCCACAATATTGTACACCCTAATAAATTTATCTGGGGTCAGAGAACAGACAGCCACTAGAACAAAGCCAAAAATGGTGGCTAGAAAATGGGTCAGAGCAGCCAGGCCATGGTGATGCACGCCTGTAATCCCAGCATTCCGAAGGCAGAGCCAGGCGGATCTCTGTGAGTTCGAGGCCAGCCTGGGCTACCAAGTGAGTTCCAGGAAAGGTGCAAAGGTACACAGAGAAACCCTGTCTCGAAAAACCAAAAAAAAAAAAAAAAGAAAAGAAAAGAAAAGAAAGAAAGAAAGAAAGAAAGAAAAAAGAAAAGAAAATGGGTCAGAGCAAGCCATAGCAGAAGTTGGGTGGTGGTGGTTCACACCTTTAACCCCAGCACTTGGGAGGCAGAGCTAGCAGGATCTCTGAGTTCAAGGCCGCTTTAGAAACAGCTAGGCATGGTGGCACACACCTTTAATCCCAGAAATCCAGCCTTTAATCCCAGGGAGTGATAGCAGAAAGCAGAAAGGTATATAAGGCGTCAGGACCAGGAACTAAGTTAGTTAAGCATTTAGTTAGTTAAGCATTTGGCTGGTTTAGCATTCAGGCTTTGGAGCAGCACAGTTCAGCTGAGAGCCATTGGGATGAGGACACAGAAGCTTGCAGTCTGAGGAAACAAGGCCAGCTGAAGAACTGGTGAGGTGAGGTATTTGTGGCTTGTTCTGTTTCTCTGATCTTCCAGCATCCACCCCAATAACTGGACTTGGGTTTGATTTCATTAATAAGACTTTTAAGATTCATACTACATAAGAAATTTTTGGGGAAGCTGCTGAGATGGCTCAGAGGTTAAGAGCACTGGCTACTCTTCCAGAAGTCCTGAGTTCAATTCCCAGCAACCACAAGGTGGCTCACAAGCATCTGTAATAAGATCTGGTGGCCTCTTCTGGACTGCAAGCATATACGCAGGGAGAAAACTATACTAATTAAATAAACAAATCTTTTTTAAAAATTATTTTTTGGCTGAGTATTATGTTGACTGTCTTTGATTAGAGTACTCCAGAGCAGAATCAGAGGCAAAAGAAAAGAAAACATAGCCTTCATTCAGAGGACCTGGGTTCGGTTCTCAGGCAATTCACACTGCTTGTTGTCAAGCCTGAAGACCAGAGTTCTATATCCAGCTCCTACAAGCCAGCTCCAGGGCATCTGAGCCAGGCAGATCGCTGTGAGTTCAAGGCCAGCCTGGTCTACAGAGTAAGATCCAGGGAAGGCACAAAGCTACACGGAGAAACCCTATCTTGAAAAAAAAATTAATATTAAAGGGTGAGGTATAGCTTAGTGTTAGAACTTTGCACAGCACACAGGAGGGTTGTTGTTTGTTTGGTCATTGGTTTATTTATTTTTAGGCAAGGTCTCATTATGTAGCTCTAGTTGTTCTAAAACTCACTATGCAGACCAGGCTGGCCTTGAACTCACAGAAGATCCACCTGCCTCTGCCTCCTGAGTGCTGGGATTAAAGGTACATTCCAGCATGCCTGGATGAACTTGAAGGTCTTGATCTTTATTCAGCAACGGAAAAAAAAATTTTAAGACTCCCCAATTTTTGTTTCTGCTGGGGTTTGCTGTTGTTGTTTGTTTGTTTGTTTGTTTGGGGATTAGGAGGTGGTGGTTTTTTGTTTCTTTGTTATTACTTTTCATTTGTTTTACATTTTTAGCTATCCATGGGGATACTGCATGCATCCAGCAGCACAAACACAGAAGTGAAAATTTGCAGGAATCTGTCCTCTCCTTCTACTGTTTGTGTTCTAAATATCACACCAAGTCCTCGGGTTTGGTAGCCAGCCTCTTTACCCCATGAACCATCTCTCCTCAGACCTTGATTTTGTTGGGTTTTGTTGTGGTGGTGGTGGATGTGGTTGTTGGTTTTTTTTTTAAAGATTTATTTATTTATTATGTATACAGTGTTCTGTCTGCACATTCCCCACAGGCCAGAAGAGGACACCAGATCTCATTACAGATGGTTGTGAGCCACCATGTGGTTGCTGGGAATTGAACTCAGGACCTTTGGAAGATCAAACAGTGCTCTTAACCTCTGAGCCATCTCTTCAGCCCGGTTGTTGGTTTCTTTTGGTTTTTGTTTGTTTGTTTGTTTGTTTGGTTTTGTTTTTTTTGTTTTTTTTTTTTTAGACAGGATCTCTCTGGGTAGTTCTGGCTGTCCTACAACTAGGTCTGTAAACCAGGCTGGTCTTGAACTCAGAGATATGCCTGCGTCTGCCTTCCCAGTGCTGGGACTAACCATAACTTGCTCTGATTTTATTTATTTATTTATTTTTCAACATACAAGGGTGTTTCTCAAATGAGGATAGCTGCGCACCACATTCATGAAGACTGAGTCAGTTACTCAAGAACTGGGGTTAAACCAAAAATAAAAATAAAAAAATAAAAATTTAGGCGGTGGTGGTGACGCCTTTAGTCCCATCACTCGGGAGACAGAGCCAGGAAGATCTCTGTGAATTCGAGGCCAGCCTGGGCTACAAAGTGAGATCCAGGAAAGGCACAAAGCTACACAAAGAAACCCTGTCCTGAAACACCAAAAAAAAAAAAAAAAAAAAAAAAAGCTGGCGTTTACAGATGGCTGTAGGAACTGAACCAAGTTCCTCCATGAGAGCAGTCAAAGCTCTGAAGGAGTAAACCAGTATCCAGTACTCCCTCATCTGTCTTCCCTCCCTTCTCCCTCCCTCCCTCCTTCTCTTTCCTTGTTCCTCTCCTTCATTTCTTTCTTAAGAAAGGTTTCCTCCCGTTGTGCCCTGTAGCAAGACCCCCAAGCAGACCACTACAGAGCCAATATCCCATGCATGTACAAAGGTGTTTATTAAACAGGCAAGCCCAGGCTTGGTCCCTGTCCAACACACTGGCTAGCCAGGAGAAGGAGAATGGCCCTGAGCTCTCAGAGTGAAGGGTTTTTAAAGGGAAAAACCACCTGCTAGGGGGTACAAGCCTTTGCATTTCAGGGTCATACTTCAGTTAACAGGAACATTTAGCCAAGAGAAGAAAGAACTACAGAAACTAAATACATTTGGAGACTCTACCAGTACTATGAGAGGCTTTGATGGATTAAGCCTTTGTTTTAGTTTTCAGGCTATTTCTTGGCCAGCAGCCTAAGCCCTGATTGAAGTCTTAGCTGGGTGTCTGTGTCTCTGGAACTGATTCAACTTTTACTTGAGTATTGCTAGAAATGAAGTTTTCTTTAAAATGGGGTTTGCCTTGCTCTCTCATTCCCACAGAGACAGCTGACTGGAGCTCCTGGGAGCTGATGGACCCCAGACTGACAGCTAGGGATCCTGCATGGGACTGACCTAGGCCCTCTGCATGTGGGTGACACTTGTGTAGCTTGGTCTGTTTGTGGCCCCTAGCAGTGGGACCAGGACCTGTCCCTGGTGCATGTGCTGGCTTTTTGGAACCTATGTCCTTGGGTGGGATGTCTCAGTCAGCTTTCATGTGTTGTTGACTCCCATGGGAGGCCTTATCCTTTCTGAGGAGTGAATGGGGGGTGGAGGTATAAAGAAGGTCAGGGGTAGGAACAGGAGGAAAGGAGGGAGGGGTAACTGTGGTATGTAAATAAATAAATAAATAAATACATAAGCAGGGTTTCCTGCTGGCCTCCACCTCAATATGCAGTTGAAGACAATCTTGAACTCTGGATTATCCTCCCTCCATTTCCCAAGTCCTGAAATTGCAGGTGTGGAACACCATGCTTGACTTAAAACTAACCATTTCTGAGCCAGGCAGTGGTGGCTCACACATTTAATCCCAGCACTCCCGAAACAGAGGCAGATGGATATCTGAGTTCAAGGCCAGCCAGGTCTAGGGACTGAGTACCCTGACAGCCAGGGCTACACAAACCCTGCCATGAAAAACAAACAAAAAGAAACCAACAATTTCTGTTGCAAAATGAACCTTCTTTTGTGAGAGGTGAGAGGTACATTTTTCAGTCTGGACAGGAGCCCAGGATGTCTGACCTTGAATTTGACTCTCCAGCACCTTCAGGATGGCAGAAAAGAACCAACTCCCAGGGATGGAGAGAGGGCTCAAAAGTTAAGAGCAATTGTTGCTCTTGCAGAGGACCAGGGTTCAAATCCCAGCAACCACATGGGCTCACAATCATGCAAAACTCAAATTCCAGGAGATCCCATGCTCTCTTCTGACTGCTGTGAGTACCAAGCACTCTCCCAGCACATACATACATGCATTCACACATGAAATAAAATAGTTAAACCTAAAAAATAAGAAAATAAAAAGAGCCAATTCTTACAAGTTGTCCTCTAAACTCAACATAGGTATATAGGTGTGACAGCACATGCCCTAAACACACACACAGACAAACATACCAAACACACACACACACACACACACACACACACACACACACACACACACACACACAGGATTAAATAAATATATAAATGTAATCTTTAAAAGTCAAATTGGCTGTTATGATTTCATCAAGGAAAGGCAGTAGCTGGGACAGTGTGAGCCAAGGTCTCTCTTTGTTAAAAATTAGATTTTATTTTTCATGTGTGAATGTTTTGCCTGGATGTACACTTGTGTACCACATGCATGCCTGATGCCTGTAGAGGTCAGAAATAGGTTTTGGATCCCCTGAAAAGAGTTACAGGGGGATGTAAGAGATCATGTGGGTGCTGGGAACAGACCCTGGATCCTTGAGAAAGCCACCGGACTCTCAACAAGGGTCCTTAAACTTTAGAGCTACTACAACTCTCCCCTTTTGTCTTTTCAAATTTTATCGTTATTTTTTGTTTGTTTGTTTGTTGAGACAGGGTTTCTCTGTGTAACAGCTCTGGCTGCACTGGAAATCACTCTGTAGACCAGGCTGTCCTCAAACTCACAGAAATCTACCTGCCTCTTACTCCCAAGTGCTGGGATTAAAGGCATGCACCACCAGCAGCCTCTTATTATTATACTTTTTAATTTATTTATGCCTGTATTCTTTTTAAGGTATGAATGCTGTCTGCATGTATGCCTTCATGCCAGCAGAGGGCATCAGATCTCATAATATGTGGTGGTGAGGCACCATGTGGCAGCCACATGGAGGTCACATAACACCTTGTACCAGGCACTCCTGCCTTCCCCCATGGGGTGCTTAGTATTGGAGCTCAGGTTGTCAGGACTAGCAGCAAGTGACTTTACCTCATGGGTCATCTTACCAGCAGGGACATGGTGACTGATTGGAGGGTGGGGTATCCTAAAAGAGTTAAAACTGACTGATTGCAATAATTAAATAAAGTGTCCTCAGCCCCTTTGTCATGGACTGTTTCTTATCTCAGCCCATTGAACCATTTGAGACATCCTTTTAATTGCTTTTGTGGTTTGGTTTGGTTTCTGGAGACACATTTCTTTGTGTGACAGCCCTGGCTGTCCTGGAACTCACTCCACAGGCCAGGCTTGCCTCTGCCTCCCAGTGTCTGGATTAAGGGCTGGAGCCACACCCCAGCAGTTGATTGGTTGGAGGTTCTTATCCTTCTTTCCTTACTGACAGGCTCTCTGCCTCCCACAACTGGACACAGAGCAACAGCACCTCCATGACCACAGCTAAAATCAGCTTGGTAATGCAGGCCATAGTCCCAGCTTCTTAGGTTGCTGGAGCATAAGATGAATTCCATGCCTGCCTGGGTTACAGGATTAAAGCTACACTGCCTTTAATCGCAACATTGAGAGGCAGATACGGGTGGATATCTGTGAGTTTCAGGCCAGTGTTGTCTACATCCTGAGATCCAGGAAAGCCAGAACTACAGAGGGAGACCCTGTCATGGGGGTGGGGAGGTTGGAGAGGGGGAGCTAGCAATGGGTAAGGCAACCACCTCTGGCACTAACTAGTGTCACAAAGTCAATTAAACTCTTTCTGAAGGTTAAATATATATAAGGATATGTGATGAGCTAAATAAATTAGGATATGCAAGGAGCCAGAAGAATTGCTCAGCAGTTAGGAACACTTTTTGCTATTGGCAGAAGACCAGGGTTCAATTCCCAAATGGCATGTAGATCTGCTCACAACTGCAATAGGAAATCTGACGCCATCTTCTGGCCATCATCAAATGTACATACAGACTAGAGGCCCACATGCATACTTATTTAAACATCAGGAAGTATAGGGTGACAGGGATAGATCAGAGGTCAGGAGCACTGGTGCTCTTGCGGAGGACCATAGGTTGGTTTACAATATATCTTTTTAGCACTATTTCTTCCAGGATACCCTAACTCCAGACCCAGGGAAACTGATACTCTCTTCATAACTCCAAAAGAGCACCAAGCATGCACATATTGTATATGTACACAAGCAGGCCAACCATCCATACACATGAAATAATGTCTTAAATAAAAATCAGGATACAGGCAGAAACAGGCAGATCCCTGTGAGTCTGAGGCTAGTGTGATCTACACAATGACTTCCAGGACCGCAGAACTATCTGGTGAGCCTCTGTCTCAAAACACAGGAGTTCCTGGAGAGATGGAACAGCAGTTAAGATCACTGGCTGCTCTTCCAGAGGGACAGAGTTTGATTGCCACAACCCACCTTTGTTCACAACCACCAGTAACTCTAGCTCTGGGGATCCCATGCCTCTGGTTTCATGGACACCTGCATTCAAGCTCCAGTGCTGGAATACACAAATACACACACACACACACACACACACACCCAAATGCATGCAAAATGATTAAAAATGTAATGTAAGAATGTGGTGGTATTGTGTTCCCCACAATATTGTACACCCTAATAAATTTATCTGGGGTCAGAGAACAGACAGCCACTAGAACAAAGCCAAAAATGGTGGCTAGAAAATGGGTCAGAGCAGCCAGGCCATGGTGATGCACGCCTGTAATCCCAGCATTCCGAAGGCAGAGCCAGGCGGATCTCTGTGAGTTCGAGGCCAGCCTGGGCTACCAAGTGAGTTCCAGGAAAGGTGCAAAGGTACACAGAGAAACCCTGTCTCGAAAAACCAAAAAAAAAAAAGAAAAGAAAAAGAAAGAAAAGAAAGAAAGAAAGAAAGAAAGAAAAAAGAAAAGAAAATGGGTCAGAGCAAGCCATAGCAGAAGTTGGGTGGTGGTGGTTCACACCTTTAACCCCAGCACTTGGGAGGCAGAGCTAGCAGGATCTCTGAGTTCAAGGCCGCTTTAGAAACAGCTAGGCATGGTGGCACACACCTTTAATCCCAGAAATCCAGCCTTTAATCCCAGGGAGTGATAGCAGAAAGCAGAAAGGTATATAAGGCGTCAGGACCAGGAACTAAGTTAGTTAAGGCATTTAGTTAGTTAAGCATTTGGCTGGTTTAGCATTCAGGCTTTGGAGCAGCACAGTTCAGCTGAGAGCCATTGGGATGAGGACACAGAAGCTTGCAGTCTGAGGAAACAAGGCCAGCTGAAGAACTGGTGAGGTGAGGTATTTGTGGCTTGTTCTGTTTCTCTGATCTTCCAGCATCCACCCCAATAACTGGACTTGGGTTTGATTTCATTAATAAGACTTTTAAGATTCATACTACATAAGAAATTTTTGGGGAAGCTGCTGAGATGGCTCAGAGGTTAAGAGCACTGGCTACTCTTCCAGAAGTCCTGAGTTCAATTCCCAGCAACCACAAGGTGGCTCACAAGCATCTGTAATAAGATCTGGTGGCCTCTTCTGGACTGCAAGCATATACGCAGGGAGAAAACTATACTAATTAAATAAACAAATCTTTTTTAAAAATTATTTTTTGGCTGAGTATTATGTTGACTGTCTTTGATTAGAGTACTCCAGAGCAGAATCAGAGGCAAAAGAAAAGAAAACATAGCCTTCATTCAGAGGACCTGGGTTCGGTTCTCAGGCAATTCACACTGCTTGTTGTCAAGCCTGAAGACCAGAGTTCTATATCCAGCTCCTACAAGCCAGCTCCAGGGCATCTGAGCCAGGCAGATCGCTGTGAGTTCAAGGCCAGCCTGGTCTACAGAGTAAGATCCAGGGAAGGCACAAAGCTACACGGAGAAACCCTATCTTGAAAAAAAAATTAATATTAAAGGGTGAGGTATAGCTTAGTGTTAGAACTTTGCACAGCACACAGGAGGGTTGTTGTTTGTTTGGTCATTGGTTTATTTATTTTTAGGCAAGGTCTCATTATGTAGCTCTAGTTGTTCTAAAACTCACTATGCAGACCAGGCTGGCCTTGAACTCACAGAAGATCCACCTGCCTCTGCCTCCTGAGTGCTGGGATTAAAGGTACATTCCAGCATGCCTGGATGAACTTGAAGGTCTTGATCTTTATTCAGCAACGGAAAAAAAAATTTTAAGACTCCCCAATTTTTGTTTCTGCTGGGGTTTGCTGTTGTTGTTTGTTTGTTTGTTTGTTTGGGGATTAGGAGGTGGTGGTTTTTTGTTTCTTTGTTATTACTTTTCATTTGTTTTACATTTTTAGCTATCCATGGGGATACTGCATGCATCCAGCAGCACAAACACAGAAGTGAAAATTTGCAGGAATCTGTCCTCTCCTTCTACTGTTTGTGTTCTAAATATCACACCAAGTCCTCGGGTTTGGTAGCCAGCCTCTTTACCCCATGAACCATCTCTCCTCAGACCTTGATTTTGTTGGGTTTTGTTGTGGTGGTGGTGGATGTGGTTGTTGGTTTTTTTTTTAAAGATTTATTTATTTATTATGTATACAGTGTTCTGTCTGCACATTCCCCACAGGCCAGAAGAGGACACCAGATCTCATTACAGATGGTTGTGAGCCACCATGTGGTTGCTGGGAATTGAACTCAGGACCTTTGGAAGATCAAACAGTGCTCTTAACCTCTGAGCCATCTCTTCAGCCCGGTTGTTGGTTTCTTTTGGTTTTTGTTTGTTTGTTTGTTTGTTTGGTTTTGTTTTTTTTGTTTTTTTTTTTTAGACAGGATCTCTCTGGGTAGTTCTGGCTGTCCTACAACTAGGTCTGTAAACCAGGCTGGTCTTGAACTCAGAGATATGCCTGCGTCTGCCTTCCCAGTGCTGGGACTAACCATAACTTGCTCTGATTTTATTTATTTATTTATTTTTCAACATACAAGGGTGTTTCTCAAATGAGGATAGCTGCGCACCACATTCATGAAGACTGAGTCAGTTACTCAAGAACTGGGGTTAAACCAAAAATAAAAATAAAAAAATAAAAATTTAGGCGGTGGTGGTGACGCCTTTAGTCCCATCACTCGGGAGACAGAGCCAGGAAGATCTCTGTGAATTCGAGGCCAGCCTGGCTACAAAGTGAGATCCAGGAAAGGCACAAAGCTACACAAAGAAACCCTGTCCTGAAACACCAAAAAAAAAAAAAAAAAAAAAAAAAGCTGGCGTTTACAGATGGCTGTAGGAACTGAACCAAGTTCCTCCATGAGAGCAGTCAAAGCTCTGAAGGAGTAAACCAGTATCCAGTACTCCCCTCATCTGTCTTCCCTCCCTTCTCCCTCCCTCCCTCCTTCTCTTTCCTTGTTCCTCTCCTTCATTTCTTTCTTAAGAAAGGTTTCCTCCCGTTGTGCCCTGTAGCAAGACCCCCAAGCAGACCACTACAGAGCCAATATCCCATGCATGTACAAAGGTGTTTATTAAACAGGCAAGCCCAGGCTTGGTCCCTGTCCAACACACTGGCTAGCCAGGAGAAGGAGAATGGCCCTGAGCTCTCAGAGTGAAGGGTTTTTAAAGGGAAAAACCACCTGCTAGGGGGTACAAGCCTTTGCATTTCAGGGTCATACTTCAGTTAACAGGAACATTTAGCCAAGAGAAGAAAGAACTACAGAAACTAAATACATTTGGAGACTCTACCAGTACTATGAGAGGCTTTGATGGATTAAGCCTTTGTTTTAGTTTTCAGGCTATTTCTTGGCCAGCAGCCTAAGCCCTGATTGAAGTCTTAGCTGGGTGTCTGTGTCTCTGGAACTTGATTCAACTTTTACTTGAGTATTGCTAGAAATGAAGTTTTCTTTAAAATGGGGTTTGCCTTGCTCTCTCATTCCCACAGAGACAGCTGACTGGAGCTCCTGGGAGCTGATGGACCCCAGACTGACAGCTAGGGATCCTGCATGGGACTGACCTAGGCCCTCTGCATGTGGGTGACACTTGTGTAGCTTGGTCTGTTTGTGGCCCCTAGCAGTGGGACCAGGACCTGTCCCTGGTGCATGTGCTGGCTTTTTGGAACCTATGTCCTTGGGTGGGATGTCTCAGTCAGCTTTCATGTGTTGTTGACTCCCATGGGAGGCCTTATCCTTTCTGAGGAGTGAATGGGGGTGGAGGTATAAAGAAGGTCAGGGGTAGGAACAGGAGGAAAGGAGGGAGGGGTAACTGTGGTATGTAAATAAATAAATAAATAAATACATAAGCAGGGTTTCCTGCTGGCCTCCACCTCAATATGCAGTTGAAGACAATCTTGAACTCTGGATTATCCTCCCTCCATTTCCCAAGTCCTGAAATTGCAGGTGTGGAACACCATGCTTGACTTAAAACTAACCATTTCTGAGCCAGGCAGTGGTGGCTCACACATTTAATCCCAGCACTCCCGAAACAGAGGCAGATGGATATCTGAGTTCAAGGCCAGCCAGGTCTAGGGACTGAGTACCCTGACAGCCAGGGCTACACAAACCCTGCCATGAAAAACAACAAAAAGAAACCAACAATTTCTGTTGCAAAATGAACCTTCTTTTGTGAGAGGTGAGAGGTACATTTTTCAGTCTGGACAGGAGCCCAGGATGTCTGACCTTGAATTTGACTCTCCAGCACCTTCAGGATGGCAGAAAAGAACCAACTCCCAGGGATGGAGAGAGGGCTCAAAAGTTAAGAGCAATTGTTGCTCTTGCAGAGGACCAGGGTTCAAATTCCAGCAAACATATGGGCTCAATATCATGCAAAACTCCTATTCCAGGAGTTGCCATGCTCTCTTCTGACTGCTCTGAGTACCAAGTACTCTACCAGCACATACATACATGCATTCACACATGAAATAAAATAGTTAAACCTAAAAAATAAAAAAATAAAAAGAGCCAACTCTTGCAAGTTGTCCTCTAAACTCAACATAGGTGTATAGGTGTGACAGCACATGCCCTAAACACACACACAGACACACATACCAAACACACACACACACACACACACACACACACACACACACACACACACACACACACAGGATTAAATAAATATATAAATGTAATCTTTAAAAGTCAAATTGGCTGTTATGATTTCATCAAGGAAAGGCAGTAGCTGGGACAGTGTGAGCAAAGGTCTCTCTTTGTTAAAAATTAGATTTTATTTTTCATGTGTGAATGTTTTGCCTGGATGTACACTTGTGCGCCACATGCATGCCTGATGCCTGTAGAGGTCAGAAATAGGTTTTGGATCCCCTGAAAAGAGTTACAGGGGGATGTAAGAGATCATGTGGGTGCTGGGAACAGACCCTGGATCCTTGAGAAAGCCACCAGACTCTCAATAAGGGTCCTTAAACTTTAGAGCTACTACAACTCTCCCCTTTTGTCTTTTCAAATTTTATCATTATTTTTGTTTGTTTGTTTGTTTGTTGAGACAGGGTTTCTCTGGGTTTGTTTGTTTTTTGAGACAGGGTTTCTCTGTGTAACAGCTCTGGCTGCCCTGGAACTCAATCTGTAGACCAGCCTGTCCTCAAACTCACATAGATCTACCTGCCTCTTACTCCCAAGTGCTGGGATTAAAGGCGAGCACCACCACCAGCCTCTTATTATTATACTTTTTAATTTATTTATGTATGTATTCCTTTTAAGGTATGAATGCTGTCTGCATGTATGCCTTCATGCCAGCAGAAGGCATCAGATCTCATAATACATGGTGATGAGCCACCATGTGGCAGCCAAATGGAGGTCACATGACACCTTGTACCAGGCACTCCTGCCTTCCCCCATGGGGTCCTTAGGGTCGGAGTCAGGTTGTCAGGACTAGCAGCAAGAGACTTTACCTCATGGGTCATCTTACCAGGAGGGACCTGGTGACTGATTGGAGGATGGGGTGTCCTGAAGGAGTTAAAACTGACTGATTGCAATAATTAAATAAAGTGTCCTCAGCCCCTTTGTCATGGACTGTTTCTTATCTCAGCCCATTGAACCATCTGAGACATCCTTTTAATTGCTTTTGTGGTTTGGTTTGGTTGGTTTCTGGAGACAGATTTCTCTGTGTGACAGCCCTGGCTGTCCTGGAACTCACTCCACAGGCCAGGCTTGCCTCTGCCTCCCAGTGTCTGGATTAAGGGCTGGAGCCACACCCCAGCAGTTGATTGGTTGGAGGTTCTTATCCTTCTTTCCTTACTGACAGGCTCTCTGCCTCCCACAACTGGACACAGAGCAACAGCACCTCCATGACCACAGCTAAAATCAGCTTGGTAATGCAGGCCATAGTCCCAGCTTCTTAGGTTGCTGGAGCATAAGATGAATTCCATGCCTGCCTGGTTTACAGGATTAAAGCTACACTGCCTTTAATCGCAACATTGAGAGGCAGATGCGGGTGGATATCTGTGAGTTTCAGGCCAGTGTTGTCTACATCCTGAGATCCAGGAAAGCCAGAGCTACAGAGGGAGACCCTGTCATGGGGGTGGGGAGGGTGGAAATGGGGGGCTAGCAATGGGTAAGGCAACCACCTCTGGCACTAACTAGTGTCACAAAGTCAATTAAACTCTTTCTGAAGGTTAAATATATATAAGGATATGTGATGAGCTAAATAAATTAGGATATGCAAGGAGCCAGAAGAATTGCTCAGCAGTTAGGAACACTTTTTGCTATTGGCAGAAGACCAGGGTTCAATTCCCAAATGGCATGTAGATCTGCTCAACAACTGCAATAGGAAATCTGACGCCATCTTCTGGCCATCATCAAATGTACATACAGACTAGAGGCCCACATGCATACTTATTTAAACATCAGGAAGTATAGGGTGACAGGGATAGATCAGAGGTCAGGAGCACTGGTGCTCTTGCGGAGGACCATAGGTTGGTTTACAATATATCTTTTTAGCACTATTTCTTCCAGGATACCCTAACTCCAGACCCAGGGAAACTGATACTCTCTTCATAACTCCAAAAGAGCACCAAGCATGCACATATTGTATATGTACACAAGCAGGCCAACCATCCATACACATGAAATAATGTCTTAAATAAAAATCAGGATACAGGCAGAAACAGGCAGATCCCTGTGAGTCTGAGGCTAGTGTGATCTACACAATGACTTCCAGGACCGCAGAACTATCTGGTGAGCCTCTGTCTCAAAACACAGGAGTTCCTGGAGAGATGGAACAGCAGTTAAGATCACTGGCTGCTCTTCCAGAGGGACAGAGTTTGATTGCCACAACCCACTTTGTTCACAACCACCAGTAACTCTAGCTCTGGGGATCCCATGCCTCTGGTTTCATGGACACCTGCATTCAAGCTCCAGTGCTGGAATACACAAATACACACACACACACACACACACAAATGCATGCAAAATGATTAAAAATGTAATGTAAGAATGTGGTGGTATTGTGTTCCCCACAATATTGTACACCCTAATAAATTTATCTGGGGTCAGAGAACAGACAGCCACTAGAACAAAGCCAAAAATGGTGGCTAGAAAATGGGTCAGAGCAGCCAGGCCATGGTGATGCACGCCTGTAATCCCAGCATTCCGAAGGCAGAGCCAGGCGGATCTCTGTGAGTTCGAGGCCAGCCTGGGCTACCAAGTGAGTTCCAGGAAAGGTGCAAAGGTACACAGAGAAACCCTGTCTCGAAAAACCAAAAAAAAAAAAAAAGAAAAGAAAAGAAAAGAAAGAAAGAAAGAAAGAAAGAAAAAAGAAAAGAAAATGGGTCAGAGCAAGCCATAGCAGAAGTTGGGTGGTGGTGGTTCACACCTTTAACCCCAGCACTTGGGAGGCAGAGCTAGCAGGATCTCTGAGTTCAAGGCCGCTTTAGAAACAGCTAGGCATGGTGGCACACACCTTTAATCCCAGAAATCCAGCCTTTAATCCCAGGGAGTGATAGCAGAAAGCAGAAAGGTATATAAGGCGTCAGGACCAGGAACTAAGTTAGTTAAGCATTTAGTTAGTTAAGCATTTGGCTGGTTTAGCATTCAGGCTTTGGAGCAGCACAGTTCAGCTGAGAGCCATTGGGATGAGGACACAGAAGCTTGCAGTCTGAGGAAACAAGGCCAGCTGAAGAACTGGTGAGGTGAGGTATTTGTGGCTTGTTCTGTTTCTCTGATCTTCCAGCATCCACCCCAATAACTGGACTTGGGTTTGATTTCATTAATAAGACTTTTAAGATTCATACTACATAAGAAATTTTTGGGGAAGCTGCTGAGATGGCTCAGAGGTTAAGAGCACTTTGTTTGTTTGTTTGTTTTTTATTTTTTTTTTTTTTTTTTTTTTTTTTTTTTTTTTTTTTTTTTTTTTTTTTTTTTTTTTTTTTTTTTTTTTTTTTTTTTTTTTTTTTTTTTTTTTTTTTTTTTTTTTTTTTTTTTTTTTTTTTTTTTTTTTTTTTTTTTTTTTTTTTTTTTTTTTTTTTTTTTTTTTTTTTTTTTTTTTTTTTTTTTTTTTTTTTTTTTTTTTTTTTTTTTTTTTTTTTTTTTTTTTTTTTTTTTTTTTTTTTTTTTTTTTTTTTTTTTTTTTTTTTTTTTTTTTTTTTTTTTTTTTTTTTTTTTTTTTTTTTTTTTTTTTTTTTTTTTTTTTTTTTTTTTTTTTTTTTTTTTTTTTTTTTTTTTTTTTTTTTTTGTTTTGTTTTTTTTTTTTTTTGTTTATTTGTTGTTGTTGTTTTGAGACAGAGCTTCTCTGTGTAATTTTGGTGCCTGTCCAGGATCTTGTACTATAGACCAGGCTGGCCTCGAAGAACTCTCAGAGATCTGCCTGGCTCTTCCTCCTAGGTGCTCGGATTAAAGGCGTGAGCCACCTCCGCCCAGGTGATTGTTTACATTTTATTCACATCTACTTATTTATTTTGTGTATTTGTGCTCTTGCCAACGAAGCCATGTGTACATTACATGACACCTTGTACCAGGCACTCCTGCCTTCCCCCATGGGGTCCTTAATGTTGGAGCTCAGGTTGTCAGGACTAGCAGCAAGTGACTTTACCTCATGGGTCATCTCACCAGCAGGGATATGGTGACTGATTGGAGGGCGGGGTATCCTGAAAGAGTTAAAACTGACTAATTGCAATAATTAAATAAAGTGTCTTCAGCCCCTTTGTCATGGACTGTTTCTTTATCTCAGGCCATTGAACCACTTGAGACATTATTTTGTCTCTCTCTTTTTTTTTTCTGAGCTGAGGACCGAACCCAGGGCAGTGCGCTTGCTAGGAAAGTGCTCTACCACTGAACTAAATCCCCATTTTAACTGCTGTTTTGGTTTGGTTTCTGGAGACAGATTTCTCTGTGTGACAGCCCCAGCTGTCCTGGAACTCACTCCACAGGCCAGGCTTGCCTCTGCCTCCCAGTGTCTGGATTAAGGGCTGGAGCCACACCCCAGCAGTTGATTGGTTGGAGGTTCTTATCCTTCTTTCCTTACTGACAGGCTCTCTGCCTCCCACAACTGGACACAGAGCAACAGCACCTCCATGACCACAGCTAAAATCAGCTTGGTAATGCAGGCCATAGTCCCAGCTTCTTAGGTTGCTGGAGCATAAGATAAATTCCACGCCTGCCTGGGTTACAGGATTAAAGCTACACTGCCTTTAATCCCAACATTGAGAGGCAGATTCGGGTGGATCTCTGTGAGTTTGAAGCCAGTGTGGTCTACATGGTGAGATCCAGGACAGCCAGAGCAACATAGTGAGACCATGTCATGGGGGTGGGGAGGGTGGAGAAGGGGAGCTACCAATGTGTAAGGCAACCACCTCTGCCACTTACTAGTTCTGGGATTACAGCAAAGTCAGTTCAACTCTTTCCATAGCTTTCCATATATATATTTGAAAATGTTTGATGATCTTAATTTATTTAAATTAGTATATGCATGGAGCTGGAAAGATGGGTCAGCAGTTAAGATCTCTTGCTGCTCTTAGCACAAGACCAGAGTTCAATTTCCAACTGGCACATAGATCTGCTCACAATTGCCTGAACTCTCCCACAAATGGTGCCATATACCACCATCCAATCCTACCACCGATTCCATAGCATGTATTAACTCAAGTCGTTCTTATTTTTTGTCTTTGGATGCAGATTCATACAGATGTGTGCTTTTGTAGACCTGGACCATCTTTGTTTATAATAAGAAGTCTCATATTGCTCAGGCTGGTCTGGAACTCACTAGGTTGCTGAAGATGACCTTCAACTTCAGCCTGGAGATTCTAGGTCCTGAGACAAAGGCAGAATATGGCCAAACTGAAGTCAAATCTAGGAAAATTAGGGAGATCCTAACTCCAAATAGAAATAAATGCCAAGGGGCTGGATCTGGGGCTGGGCAAATTGCCTAGCAAGAGCCTCAGGTCCAGTCTCCAGCACTGGGCACACACAGAAGCACCAAAACCACAGTGTACTCTGCTGTATTCTTGAGTGTTACACCACAACCAGATTGGTGGTGGTGGTGGTGGTGCTGGTGTTTGGGAAAAAAGACGAATTCACCTGCCTCTGTACTCTGAATACTGGCACTTCTCAAGTAAGAATTTCTGAGAACATGTAGGTAAAATAATAATAAACTGGGCATGTGGCTTCCAGTAAGACCAGTAGATTTCCATGTCAAAAGAGGAAAAGACCAGGGATTACACAGGCTTGTAATTCTACACAAGATAGAGTTCAGTGTCCAGGAGGATTTAGAAGTCAGCTGTTTTGATTTGGTCTGTGGCATGTTGAGGATGAGAACAAACAAGGACTTTGCGAGTTCTAAGCATGGAGCCTCACCATCAGCCCTGAAGAGTTCACTAACACAATGGTTCCCTAACACCAGCAGCTGCTGATCACACCCTAACCACAAGAAACGAGAAGGTAAATACAGCCAAAGACACACAGGAGTCTAGCGTGGGCTTGAAAGCCTATGAGTGACTCTATTTCATTTATTTATTTACTTACTTATTTTTTATTTTCCTCTCTCTCTCTCTCTCTCTCTCTCTCTCTCTCTCTCTCTCTCTCTCTCTCTTTGGTTTTTTGAGACAGGGTTTCTCTGTGTAGCTTTGGGCCTTTCCTGGAACTCGATTTGTAGACCAGGCTGGCCTCGAACTAGATCCACCTGCCTCTGCCTCCTGAGTGCTGGGATTACAGGCATGCGCCACCACCACTGCCTGGCTTATTTTTGATTTTTTCAAGACTGGGCTTCTCTATGTCACTGCTCACCACTGAAGCCGAAGCTTGTATTGACATAAGCCTTTATTTTTTATTTTTTTATTTTTTTCTGTCTTGGGATTCAGGTGCCTCCCTAATTCTGGGATTAAAGGAGTGCTCCACCAACGCCCAGTCTTCCCCCACAGCCGCAGGGCTTAATTCAAGGTTTCTTCTAACCATCTGTAGCTCCTATCCTAGTGAAATCTGAAGCCTTCTCTGGCCTCTTCTGATCCACTTTTCCGTTCCCAGACCCAAATCATGTAGCTCTTCAGGTGACCTGATGTCCTTTTCTCCCTTCCATGGACTTCTGCACACATATGTCCAAACCCACACTCATACACAAAAATAAAAATATAATAAACATTATAGGCAACTAGAAAGTTAGGTGCCCTGACTGCTCTTCTAGAGGACCTGGGTCCATTTTGCAACACCCACATTTCAGCTCACAACCATCTGTGACCCCCAGTTCCAGGGAGATCTATCACTCCCTTCCCGGCTTCCATGTGTACCACACATACTGTTCTACAAAGGCATTTGTGCAGGCAAAAGACCCATACACATAAAAATAAACCTTTCTTTACAATGTTCCATTGGGGGTGGGGGCTGGTGAGAAAGCTCAGAGGTTAAGATCACTGGGGGCTCTTCCAGAGGTCCAGAGTTCAATTCCCAGGAACCACATGGTGGCTCACAACCATCCGTAATGAGATCTGGTGCCCTCTTCTGGCCTGCAGGGACACATGCAGGCAGAACACTGTATACATAGTAAATAAATAAATCTTTTTTAAAAAAGTGTTCCATTCTGCCCAGCACTTGGGAGGCAGAGGCAGGCAGATCTCTGTGAGTTAGGCCAGCATGGACTACAGAGCAAGTTCAAAGATAGCCAGGGCTGTTACACAGACAAACCCTGTCTGGAAAAAAGAAACCAACAAGCACTACCACCTGTACCTGCGCTCTGGAACTTGAACTACCTATGGTCACCAGACTTTTGCAGCACCATGACACATGTGCCCTCCATCGTGTAATAATTTTTTTGCCAAAGACAACTTCGGGCTGGATTAGACCACTCAGCAACTAAGAGCACTGTTTGCTGATAAAAGCAAATGCAGAAATCCATAGGTACGCACTGGGTGGAGCTCCAGGAATCAAGTCCAAGAGGCGAAGGAGGGATCATATGAGCAAGGATGGTCAAGATCAAGTCAGGGAAAATCACGGAGGTAGCTGATCCGGGATGCATGAGACTGACCAAACCCTCTGCATGTAGGTGATAGTTGTATAGCTTCTACCTGCAGAGTCATCCCTGTCAACCCAATACAGCACCAGTGAGACATTTTGGGGATTACAACGATCAGATCATAGTAAGAAGAAGCCAAAGAGGGAAGAGGTGGGACTGTGGGTGTGGCTTAACGAGGATATCTATTTAAGCTGCACACATACCTGTATGTCTGGCAGGCCTTAAGTGGGAACAACTAGGACTGAGATGTCACCCTCTTGCATCCTCCCTGAAGGTAAGTCAGAGAAAAGAGTGCTGCCTAGGTACCAATGGAGTCAGAATCAGTCTGGGATTCCGACAGACACAGCATTGCTGGTGGAGTTCTCCACATAGACACAGAACCCAATATGGAAGCCTGGTTCTGTCTTTGGACTCTTCCTCTTTGCTTTTTCATTTTATCATCTTTAGTTTTTCAAGACAGAATTTCTCTGTGTAACAGCTCTGGCTGTCCTGGAACTGACTATTTAGACTGGCCTGGAATTCACAGATTCTCCTGACTTTGATTCCCGAGGGCTGGGATTAAAGGTATGCCACCACTCAGCATTTGTAGGCAAAGGGATCATATTATGGCAATCAGAAGACTAGTTAAAATAGGTTCTCTCCTACCATACAGGTCCCGGGATTTGAACTCCGGTAACCAGGGATGGCTGCGTCTGCTGTTGTTGCCTTTACTTATTAAGCAGTCTCTGGGTTTTCTAATCAACCTTTAGTGTTTAATCTTCTAGTTATCCTATTTGGATCTTCAGGGATGACTGAATGTTTATTGGATTTTTCTTCTTCTTCCTCTTCATTGATTAGTTGATTATGCACTCAGATACCTTGGAGTTCTGGTTACTTTGTTCATTTTGTTCTTGCTTTTACATATATATAAACTTTAAATATATTATAATTTATAGTTGAACACAGCTGGCATAGAGAAATTTTATAGAGGGGCTGGGAGGATGACACAGTGGTTACAAGCACTATATGCTCTTCCAGGGGACCTGGATTTGATTCCTAAAACCAATGTGGAGCCATCTATGATTCCAGTCCCTGGGGATTCTGGCATTTTCTGGCCTCTGTGAGTACTGTACATGGTACACAGAGACATTCAGTCAACCATTGTAGCTCTGTGCAACAGTTTTCTTTGCTTAATAACAGCATGAGAGTAACATTTTATTACATATTCATTTCTCTATCATGCTTGTGTGTATGTGTGGAGGTCCACACATGGAGATCAGAGAACAACCTTTGGCGATTATGACCATTTACACACAAGTCTTCATGTGACAGTTACACTTCTTCCAGGTACACACCTTGGAGTACGGTCACAGCTGAAACATGTGCCTGTAACCCCAGCCCTCTGAAAGGAAGCAGGAGGACTTTGCATGTTGACCTGTATCTTTAACAGTCCTTTGTCCCCTTAGTCTCCCTACATACAATCCCCCTAGGGTGAGGAAGGGCTTCAAAGTCTTGAATGTTTTCTCTTTTAAGTCCTAAGGAGATCTTTGCAAGCCCTAAGTTATATTGCACAAGCTAAATCCCCTGTCATTTTTGGGTTCTGTCTTTGAGATTTATTTTTATTATCATTATCTTTTTTTTTTCTCTAGAGAATGTTTCTCTGTGTAAGAGCCCTGGCTGTCCTCTGTAGCCTGGGCAGGCCTCAGACTCACAGAGATCCAACTGCCTCTCCCTCTTGAGTGGTACGATTAAAGGCGTGCATCACCACGCCCGGCTAATATTATTTTAAAGTGTATGTGTGTGTAGTTATGTGCACATGAGCGCAGATGCCAGAAAAGGCCAGCAGAGTTGGATCCCCGTGGAGGAGCACTTACACAGTGGTTCTCAACCTCCCTAATGTTGTGACAGTTCTCACACTGTGCTGTCCCTCAACCATAGAACTTATTTTCGTTGATCCTTCATAACTGTAATTTTGCTACTATTATGAATAGTAATGTAAATATATGATATGCAGGATATCTGATATAGGACCCTTGTGAGAGGATCATTGAACCCTCAAAGGGGTCGTAACCCACAAGTTGAGAATGGCTGACTTACAGGCAATTTGCAGCTGTCCAATGTGGTGGATACTGGGAATTGAAACCATGTCCTCTGCAATAGTGGTAGTACACACTCTTCCCTGCTGAGCCATCTCTGGGCTTTTGTGGATTTATTTGTTTTGTTTTTTGTTTGGCTTTTTTTGTTGTTGTTGTTCGTTTGTTTTTGGTTTTTACAGACAGAAGATTCTCCTCCTTCTTTGACATGGTCTTTCTATGTAACCTTGGCTATCTTGGAACTTGATAATGTAGACCAGGCTGGCCTCAAAGGGATCTACCATCCTCTGCCATGATGAAAGTCTTGTCCCACAACACCCCACTTAAGTTTCTGTTGTCATTGTTTTTAATGGTCTCATGTGTCCATCTCGCTATGGAGCCTAGGATGAGATCCTGTTGTCAAAGGCATGTGTCACCTACCACACTTGGTTTGTTTGATCGTTGTTTGGGACCCTTCTTGTAGCAGTTTCTCCCCATGCAAGGCTTGCTGCTTCTGCTGTTGCCACCCCAATTTGGGGTTTGGGGGGTTGTTCTTTTTTTTTTCTTTTTTGCTTTTTGTTTTTTGTTTTAAGATAAGGTTTCTCTGGGTAGCCATGGCTGTAAACCAAACTGGCCTTGAAATCACAGAGATCTACCTGCCTCTTCCTCCCAAGTGCTGGGTTTAAGGGCGTGCACCAACACTACCCAGAGAAGATTCCACTTTTAAATTACAGCCGAGCCAAACAATACCACTTACCTATAATTTCATCACTTGGGAGGCTGACGTGTAAAGATCTTGAGCTTCAGACCAGCCAGCCTGAGCTACACAGAAAGGCCTCTCAACCCCCACCCCACTAAGCAGGAGTCTCACTGTGTAGCACTTAGCTGACCTAGAACTTGCGGTGAAAGTCAGAGATTGACCTGTTTCTGTCTTCTGATAGCACTGGAATTTAAAAGTGTGGCTATCTTTTAAGCCCAAGTTATAATAAAAGACTTAGATAATGTAGAAGGACCAGGAGCCAAGGTTAGCCTTGGCTACATAGTAAGTTGGAGGACAGCCTGGAGTAAGTGAGACCCTCTCTCAAAAATAAGGGGGAAAGGCAGAGGCAGGCCTGATTTACATAGTGAAACCCTGTCTCAAAAAAAATAAAGGACACATTGAGAGTCTATTTTTTCCCAAGTGACATTATCAGTCTTATCTTTTTTTTTATCTCAAATTAACTTTGACTTGCAAAGATTTCCAAACTAATTTATTCTTATCCTGACAGTTGGCAGCACCACTGTTAACAAAATTAAAATTAGCCAAATATCTAAGATAATGTACAAATTAAAACTATTTGAAAAGCAATGGATACTATAATTTGCCTGTGGCTATACCATCTACATTCTCAAATGATTGTAAAATATTAAAACTTAAGATAAAAACTGTACAGTGTGAACTCTGAGTGACCCCCATTTTAAGCAAAGGTAGTCTTTCAATCTTACATATTTAGTGTCTCTGGCGGGTTAAGAAGAGAATGTTTGTACTTTTCCCTGTTGGGCATGCTGTGGTGCACTGAGGTAGCTCTGGTGAAGGTCCACGAGACAAGGCTTAAGACTTTCCAGGGTATATCCATCCAGTCTTTTGTACCAATGACTCAGGCCAACTTTGTCCTGTGACTGTAGAGAGTGCTAAATGAAAGGCAGCACCAGCAATAAGTGATACTTTAGGTGTGTGTCAGCACCAATCAAACTTAATTCTCCCAAAAACATTGCTAAGCTTTCAACTTTGCAGTTTGCAGGCTGCTGGTGCAGGAAGTATTGGGTAAGAAACTGATCTATTGTTGGCGCAGCTAAGTCAAAAGCGAGGACTTTCAATACTAGGTGCTCCATTCTCAGAGCCTGCTTCTTGGAATAGGTATCGTCTGTAATATACACAGACTCTGCTACTTCTGGGGGGTATTATTTCTTCAAACTTTGAAGCTAGCAGCATAGCAGCAGTGCCCACGAGCTCAAACTTCCCTCCTAACACAGACATGGAAGAGAGGAACCGATCAATGTAGTTCACAGCCAAATGCAAGGTCTCATTCTGTAATTTATATTATTCTCCCACTTCAACTGGCCAGTCCACAAGGATGGCCTGTATACTGTTAGTGATGTCTGACTGCTTCTTCATATAACCCACGTTAGGCTTACACTTAACCTCCATTTCCCTAAGGTATGTGTGAATATCTTCATGATAGTCGGGTACTTCATTCAAAACTGCCATCCATTGAATAGTCAAGAGGTACCAGTGGGGGGTGGATTGGGGGGGAGACAAGAGGGGGGAGGACAGGGGAATCCATGGCTGATATGTAAAATTAAATTAAATTAAAATTTTTTTTAAAAGGGGGTACCAGTGGTTTTCTTGCTCCGGGTAAAGAGACTGCAGCATTGAAAACCAGGGCATCTTCACACTGCTTTTCGTTCTTTCTTTTTGTTTGTTTGTTTTTCGAGACAGGGTTTCTCTGTGTAACTTTGGGCCTTTCCTGGAACTCGCTTTGTAGCCCAGGCTGGCCTCGAACTCACAGAGATCCACCTGCCTCAGCCTCCCGAGTGCTGGGATTAAAGGCATGCACCACCACCGCCCGGCCACACTGTGTTTTCTTTATGCTCAGCTGGCCTCTTCTGGGTCTCTTCTGCTTCATTCACATGAATAGTAAAGGCAAGCTGTTTACTGTTTGCTTTCCAAGAAGGACCAACAGCGACATGTCATCCCTTATAGGAAGGCCCTTAAGAGGTGCGACTCGCCGGGTCTTGAGTCTCTGCTGCGGCGCGTTTCCCCATGCGTTCCCGGCCTTCAGCTGCTGCCGGCCTTCAGCTCCGCCTGTGGCCGCGGCTGCTGGGCTGGCGCCACCTTCTCGAGGTTGACATTCTCCTGGTCCTCCTGCTGCAGCGAGAGCAGGGCCGAGCCCGCATCGCGATCTGACCTGTCTCGAGCTGCCCGGCAGCCCGGCTCGGGTCGGGATCCGTAGGCGGCAGAGCGTGCACTGCGCCTGCAGCTCCTGTGCAGCTCAGGACCCTGGCGGCCCTCCCGCGGCCGGCAGGAGGATGGGCGGGAGGAGCGAGAGCCCAGGTGCCAATAGCAGCCCCCAAAGTCTATTCTTGTCTTGTCTTTCTATCTTTCCCAGATGAGACCCAAAGCGATCTACATAGGAGACGAACTATATTCACTCGGAAACAACTGGAAATACTGAAGAGGTTATATGAGGAGAACCCATATCCAAACCCCAAGCTCAGGAAAGAGCTGGCCTTACAATTGAAGATGGATCCCACAGTCCTGCAGGTTGGCCAGGAGTGCCCCTTTCTATCACGTTAAGCTTCCTTCCTAACTGTTGTGGAATATTATTTTAGATGTGTCGCATTTGTTTATGCTGTGGAACATTTGTTTTAACGATGCAAAGATGTGTTGCACGCTTTTATGTTGCATTTGCTTAACTCTACTGTGCCTGTCTAAACACACCAGGTAGCTGAAGGGACAATAGCAAGGCACGAGAAAGGATAGGCATGGCTGGCAGGCAGAGAGAGTAAACAGGAGGAGGAATCTGGGAAGAAAGATCAAGAAAGGGCAAGAGGATGACTCCAGGGGCCAGCCACCCAGGTAACACAGCCAGCCACAGAGTGAGACGTAAAGAAAGGTATACAGAAATAGAGAAAGGTAAAAGGCCAAAGGATGATTTAAGAAAAGCTGGCTAGAAAGAAGCCAACCTAAGGTTGGACATTCACAAGTAAGCATAAGACTCCATGTGTATTTATTTGGAAGCTGTGTGGCAGGGCCCCAAAGAGCCAAAGGGAAAAAACAGCAGCTATACCTGGCTCTTCTAAACTCAAACACTGGCAATCATTCCAGAGTTTACTCCAATCTCAGCGATCAAAAGCCCTGGCTTTCCAAGCCACAAACCTCTGTCCAGATCCCAATCATAAGCATGTGCTAGCCTCTATTAAAAAAACAAGCAAGGTACATATTTTGGGAATACCCACCTGTATCTGAAGATCAACAGTAGAGGAGTAGACAAGGTGGAGAAACAGGGGAGGGAGAGGAAGCTTTGGTTAAGACGTTAAAAAGTTAAGGGAAGGGTTGGGGATTCAGCTCACGGATAGAGTGCTTGCCTAGCAAGCGCAAGGCCCTGGGTTCAATCCTCAGCTCAAAAAAAAAAAAAAAAAAAAAAAAAAGTTGAGGGAAAAAAAACAAGCAAGAAAGATGCTTTGTGAGCAAGTATGGCAGGAAAATGGCTGTGAGTGACAGGTAGACAAGGAGAAATACCAGTTTTCCCTCAACTCTTTTTGAGATCTCATTATGTAGCACAGGTTAGCCATTCACCACAATCTACTACTGCAGCCTCTCAAATGGTGTGACTCCCCTCCCCCGAAAATATATAGACACATAGGATTTTCACATCACAGAATGGTGGAGCTGGGGATATAGCTCAGTCAGCAAAGTGCTTGCCTAACATTCATGAAGACCTGGATCCCAGCCCCAGAACTCTATAAACCTGCTAGAGTGGGACAAGCACAGCACTGGAGAAATAAAAGAGAACCAAGAGTTCAAAGTCACCCTCTGCTATGTAGAGAGTTACATAAGACCTTTTGGCTGCTTAGGGAGTCCAAGGAAACCTCTCGCCCTGGTGTGTGTGTGTGTGTGTGTGTGTGTGTGTGTGTGTGTGTGTGTGTGTGTGTGTGCGCGCGCGCGCGCGCGCGCGCGCGCGCGCGCGCGCTCTCTCTCTCTCTCTCTCTCATATGCACATATGCAGTGTGTTAGAGTTGCACTCTTGAGTATGCAGAGGCTAACGGAAGACATCAAGTGTCTTCCCCTATGGCTGTCCACCTTGTTTCCTTGAGACAATCTCTCACTGAACTTGGAGTTCTTTTTTTTTTTTTTTTTTTTTTTTTTTTTGGTTTTTAGAGGCAGGGTTTCTCTGTAGCTTTGTAGACCTCGAACTCACAGAGATCCACCTGCCTCTGCCTCCCGAGTGCTGGGATTACAGGCATGGCCACCCCTGCCCTGCCAGAGTTCATCTTTTTTATTTGAAACAGGGTATCACTACATAGCTCTGGCTGGCCTGAAACTCATTGTGTAGTCCAGGTTGGCCTCCAACTCACAGAGATGGGGCTTTGAACTCACAGAGGTGTATGCTACCACACTTGGTCCTTCATTCCTGCTTTCTGATTCTTGACACCTTCTTTGTCCCCACAACCTCTGGTTTCTGCTCCTGGTATAGAATAAGAGTGCAGAACAGCCAGGCGGTGGTGGTGCATGCCTTTAACCCCAGCACTCGGGAGGCAGAGGCAGGCAGATCTCTGTGAGTTCGAGGCCAGCCTGGGCTACCAAGTGAGTTCCAGGAAAGGCGCAAAGCTACACAGGGAAATCCTGTCTCAAAAAACCAAAAAAAAAAAAAAAAAAAAAAAAAAGTGCAGAACAAATGTGGCAGAGGTGCAGGGTTGGCCCTTCTCACCTAGAAGTTGCCTTTTCATGGAACAACAGTCGCAGGCTTCTGAAGTCAGTCTCCACTCATTAACCCCCGGCTCACTTTTCCACTTACTTAGGTTTGGTTCAAGAACCAACGCGCAAAACGCAAGAGAGTCAAATATAACACTCAGCAGAAACAAGTACACCATTCGTCACCTCAAGTCCAGCAGCAATACCAGCAGTTACCTCAAGTCCAAGCGCAACAGCAGCAATTGGTTTACTTCCAACTTCCACAGTCACCTCAACTGCAATACCAGCCATCACCTCAGCTGCAATACCAGCAGTCACCTCAGCTGCAATACCAGCCATCACCTCAGCTGCAATACCAGCCATCACCTCTAGTCCTATTTCAGTTACCTCAAGTCCAACACCAGCTGTCACCTCTAGTCCAATATCAGCAGTCACTTCAAGTCCAACGCCAACCGTCACCTCCAGTCCCACTTCAGTTACCTCAAGTACAACACCAGCTATCACCTGAAGTCCAACGCCAGCCATCAACTCAAGCGGAACACAAGCAGTCACCTCAAGTCCAATGCCAGCCATCAACTCAAGCAGAACACAAGCAGTCACCTCAAGTCCAATGCCAGCCATCAACTCAAGCAGAACACAAGCAGTCACCTCAAGTCCAATGCCAGCCATCAACTCAAGCGGAACACAAGCAGTCACCTCAAGTCCAATGCCAGCCATCAACTCAAGCAGAACACAAGCAGTCACCTCAAGTCCAATGCCAGCCATCAACTCAAGCAGAACACAAGCAGTCACCTCAAGTCCAATGCCAGCCATCAACTCAAGTGGAACACAAGCAGTCACCTCAAGTCCAATGCCAGCCATCAACTCAAGCGGAACACAAGCAGTCACCTCAAGGCCAACACGAACAGCCACCTCAAGGCCAACACGAACAGCCACCTCAAGGCCAACACGAACAGCCACCTCAAGTCCAACACAAACAGTCACCTCAAGTCCAACACGAACAGCCACCTCAAGGCCAACACGAACAGCCACCTCAAGGCCAACACGAACAGCCACCTCAAGGCCAACACCAGCAGTCACCTCAAGGCCAACACCAGCAGTCACTTCAGGGTGGGATCAATACCAATCCATCCCAGAATAAGGAGACTATACCACCAGGGCCCCTTACCAGCATCTTGCCTATGTCTCAAATTTATACCAACACCAACCACATGATGCCATCATTCCTGCTCAGCCTGTACCCTGACCTTAAGGATGCCAAATGTCTCCCTGAGGGCCATAAAATGGTCCATTTTGGTTGTTGCCGGGACCCTGCCATATACTGGCTCCGACCCATCTTGGGGTCTCCCAATCACCTCTCAGACTTCCCATTCAAACATTGTGCCTCCTTATTCAAACAAAAAAAGAAAAAGCTAAAAACAATAATGACTAATAGTTGACATTTTTTTTTTTTTGAGACTGGGTCTTCCTATATAGTCTGCTTGGACTGATACTATGTATCCCAAGATGGCCTAGAGTTCATGGCTATCCTGCTGCCTCCAACTCCCACAGGTTGGGAGACATTCTTATATCACTTATTATCAATAGCAATCCATATTGAACCCAGCGCCGTACCATCCTAACTAGGTATTCTGCCACCAAGCTACTTCATCTGCCCCTTTTATCTTGGTGTGATAAACCCAGAGACTTCCATGTGCTAAGAACACTCTGATGTAGTAGAATATTATTTTAAGGTATGTTACCAGGAGATCACTTCCTAAATATAACACCAGCAGCACAGACACTGAGAGCAACAATTAGTAAATGGGACCTCTTGAAACTGAGAAGCTTTTGCAGGGCAAAAGACATGGTCAATAAGACAAAAAGACAGCCTACAGAATGGGAAAAGATTTTCATCAACCCCACATCTGACAGAGGGCTGATATCCAGAATATATAAAGAACTCAAGAAATTAGACATTAACTACTGAACAATCCAATTAAAAAATGGGCTAAAGAGCTAAACAGAGAATTCTCAAAAGAAGAATCTCAAATGGCTGAAAGAAATGCTCAACATCCTTAATCAATTAAAGAAATGCTCAACATCCTTAATCATCAGAAATGCAAATCAAAACGACTCTGAGATACCACCTTACACCTGTCAGAATGGCTATCATCATAAACACTAATGACAGTCAATGTTGGAGAGGATGTGGAGCAAAGGGAACACTCCTCCACTGTTGGGAGTGCAAACTTGTACAACCACTGTGGAAATCAGTATGGCAGTTTCTCAACTCATAAGTAGATTCTAGAAGAACAATCAGACTGTAGCCCACAGAACCAGGGAGGCTATATAGCATGGGGGACCCTAGAATGACTGTGGCTTATAATAAATTTTGGTTTTGCTCAATTACTGGGCAAGCCTCAATGAAACATTTCACTCTTTTTGTTTTTTGGTTTTTTTGTGTGTGTGTTTTTGTTTGTTTTTCCAGACAGGGTTTCTCTGTAGCTTTGGAGCCTGTCCTGGAACTCGCTTTGGAAACCAGGCTGGCCTCGAACTCACAGAGATCCACCTGCCTCTGCCTCCCAAGTGCTAGGATTACAGGCCTGTGCCACCACCACCCAGCAACATTTCAGTCTTAGGATAAGAGTTTATACTGTGTCAAGCTGATAAGAAAAAAAAGGTGTGTTACTTTTGTTTATGTTGCATTTGTTTAACTCTGTGAAGCTGTGTGACTGTGTCTATGTAAAACACCTGATGGTCTAATAAAGAACTGAACGGCCAATAGCAAGGCAGGAGAAAGGATAGGCAGGGCTGGCAGGCAGAGAGAAGAAGAAGAAAACTGGAAAGAGGCGATCTAGCAGCCGGAGAAGGAGGACTTCAGGGGTCAGTCACCCAGCTACACAGCAAACCCTGCAGTAAGAATTACAGAAAAGAGAATTGGAAAAGCCCAGAGGTAGATGGAATAATTTAAGTTAAGGAAATATGGCTAGAAACAAAGCTTATGTACGATTTATTTGGGAGCTAGGTGGTGGGTCCCCAAAAGAATAAAAACACCCAACAACACTCTGCTGCTGAGCTACATATCCAAGTGTGGCATACAGCCAAGAATGAACTTGACAACATGATCCTCATGCCTTTTAGGATTATGGGTGTATGACACCATGCATTGGGAATTAAAACTAGGTTTCCTATATGTTTCCTAGGATGCTGTCCTCTGAGTATAAGAGTTGTTACCATTTTAAATATAGGAGACTCTGGTTTGTTAACGATGTCTGTTTCCTCCTAGAACCATGGGA
The DNA here is from genome assembly GCF_903995425.1 of Onychomys torridus. Classification (NCBI taxonomy): domain Eukaryota; kingdom Metazoa; phylum Chordata; class Mammalia; order Rodentia; family Cricetidae; genus Onychomys; species Onychomys torridus. The sequence goes on from NC_050443.1 coordinate 175,124, forward strand.
TGAGTAAGATCATCTACCTTGACTTTGAACCCGAGACTTCGGCCAGTCTAGCTTGTGCCTGCCTCTCTGCCAGATGTATGTAATTCTGCCCCAGCTGCACCTGATCTTATGGTTGAAGGAGGTGGTACAGAATTTAGAGCGTAGAAGGGGCACTCCATCTACAAAGCTACGAGGATGTCTTTGATGTTGAATTGAGGCTTTCTGATATGTCTGTGTGGTGGTTGGACTAGGAACGGCCTCCACAGGGTCACAGATTTGAATGTTTGGTCATTAGAGAGTGGCACTATTAGAAGGTGTGGCCCTGTTTGAGTAGATGTGGGCTTGTTAGAGAACTGTCACTCAGGATGGGCTGCGAGGTGTCAATGTACCAGTCTGGCCCAGTGTCACTCTCTCTTCCTGTTGCCTGCCAATCCAGATGTAGAACACTCCATTACCAACTCCATCTGTATGTCACCATGCTTCCTGACCTGATGATAATGGACTAAACCTCTGAAGATCAGAGAACAGAACAAACCAGGAGATTAAACATAGAGGCCAGGCAGTTACTTCGTGACCTTTCAGCATTTACCCCAATATCTGGTTCTGGGTTTTGTTTTGTTTTTTTATTGTAAGACCTATTAGATTTCAAACAACAGTTGTCACGGTCCTAGTGTTTCACTATAGCAATAGAACATTGCCTAGGATACGCTGGTTCATCATTGGTGTCCTATCTGGGGAATATAGACGCCTGTTTCCTTCTCCCTGGGAGGTCAGGCAAGCCATGCTAGCCAGGCACGCAACTAACTTGAGCTACATCTCCACCCCAAACCACACACACACAGCTTTTCGTTTTGGTTCTGGGTGCTTATTTGTTAGACAGAATCAAACTGCATATGCAGTCTTGGAGAACCTCGAACTTGCTCTGTACCCAGGCTGGCCTCACACTGTGCTAGTCTTTGGGCAGCTGCCTCCCCAGTGCCGGGATTACAAATGCACACCGCTAAGCCCAGCGTGTGTGCTTTACTTTTTGGTTTTCTCTTAGAGCAGTGTTGGGGGTCAAACCCAGGGCATTGTTCATACTGAGAAAACTCTCTGCCACTGAGCAACATATACCCTCCCACAGTAAGAGCATTGTTTATATGTATGAGCACATGTCGTATGTATGTGTATCTCACATATGTATGTGTAACTCCAGCTCTGATGCCTCTGCTGGTATCTGTATTCATGTGCACATAGCACATAAGCACAAATGTAAACATGATTGGAAGATAAAATATTTAATATATATTAATATATCATATGTCTCAATATATTAAAAGAGAGAAGAGAACAGATGGGAGGGCTGGCAAGATGGTTCAGCAGGTGGGGGCGATTTGGCTGCAAATCTTGACAACCAGAGTTCAATCTCTTGAACGCACACAGTGGAAGAGGTGAGCCAATCAAGTGTCCCTTGGCCTCCACACTCATGCCATACCATGGGCATGCTCACACATACACACAAAATAAATATTTTAGAGGACTGGAGAGCTGGCTTAGTTAAGAGTAATGGCTTGCTCTTCTAGAGGACCAAGGTTCAATTCCCAGGACCGGCATGATTGCTCATGACCACCTGTAACTCCAGTTCTAGGAGATCCAACACCCTCTTCTGGCCTTAGCAAGTACCAGGCATGCAAATGGTACACAGGCAAACATGCAGACAAAATATCCAAACACATTTTAAAAATTTAATAAAATTAGAAATAAGAAGAGGCTGGGCAGTGGTGCACACACCATTAATCCCAGCACTCGGGAGGCAGAGGCAGGAGGATCTCTGTGAGTTCGAGGATAGCCTGGACTACAGAGTGAGTTCCAGGACAGGTGCAAAGCTACACAGAGAAACCCTGTCACCAAAAAAAAAGAGAGAGAGAGAGAACCAGATCACTTGGGAGACAGAGGCAGGCACATTTCTGTGAGTTCGAGGCCAGCCTGGTCTAAAGAGCGAGTTCTAGGACAACCAAGGCTGATAGAGAAACCCTATCTCAAAAATCCAAAAATAAAAAAACAGAAAAGAAAACTAAAGAGTGGCAGGGAGACAGAGATGGAGAAAAAGCAGGAGCTGGCCGGGCAGTGGTGGCACATGCCTTTAATCCCAGCGCTCAGGAGGCAGGGCCAAGCTAAGCTCTGTGAGTTTGAAGCCAGCCTGGTCTACATAGCAAGATCCAAGACAGGCACCAAGACTACACAGAGAAACACTGTCTCGAAGAAACCAAAAAAAAAAAAAAAAAAAAAAAGCAGTAGCTATACAGGTGAGGCTGCTTCCAGCTGCTTTGAAAGAAAAGCCTCCCGAGTCCTGTCTCCTCTCTCCCTGCCTGTGATTCTCAGGGCTTTTACCAAGCTGATGATTATAAAAAACCATCACGTGCTGTTAAATGCAGACTGATAGCCTAGAATTGGGGGGGGGGGGCGGGGGGGGGGAGAGACAGGTCCCAGAAAGGAGATTTAACCCAGGTTATATTTCATCAAAGGTCACAGGCCAGACAGCATCGCAGAAGCTCCACGGCTGCCCAGGTCCCTGTTCCCTTCCAGACGCCAGAAAGCAGAAATGACTACAGGCCATCTCCAAGGTGAGCCTCGGTGGGCCGTGGTGGGTGGTGGTGCTGGGGAAGGGACAGCAGGTTAGGCAGAAGATCCAGCTGTATGAGCGGTGAGTCTGCACCAACACCAGGGTGTAGCCGGAAGTTCTCCTTTCCCCTCCCTGCTCTCATGGCCTCTTGGTCCCGCACCTCAGACCCAAATGAGCGCACAGAGGCTTATATTAATTATAAACTGTATGTCCTACTGGCTCAGGCTCCTTGCTAGCTAGATCTTACATCTTAAATTAACCCATTTCTTTTCTTTGACCACTTTTAATTTCATTTAATCAAACAAATGTATGTCTTTGCATTGTTAACAAAAAGCAGAAAAAAATATGTGGGGTTGGGGATTTAGCTTAGTGGTAGAGCACTTCCCTAGCAAGCGTAAGGCCCTGGGTTCCATCCTCAGCTCCACACACACACACACAAAAAAAAAAAAAATATGTAAGACACCTTAAAATAATACTCCACAACATCAAGCCTTCCGTTTGGACAGGTGGTTTAGGCCAAACAAACGAAACTGAAGGCAGCTCCTGGGACTTCTTCCCTTCCTCCATTTTTCCCCTCCCTCCTTCCTTCCCTGGGTCTCCTATCGCTGAGATCTATGACCTTGATCCTCCTGCCTCCACACTCACGTGTTGTGCTAACTGTCTTGTGCCGCCACACCCAGGCTTCTGGCATGCTAGTCAAGCACCACCAACTCCTAGATGTTTAGGTCTGGTTTTCAAAAGTAGAAGGAACTTGGCAAAGTGTATGCAGAAATTCTAAGAACGGTGAGGCTCTGTAGGTGATGGTGATGGCTTTTCCTGGGTTCTCACCCGATGAGTGCTGTGCCCACTGTGTACCACCTTGTCATTTAAAAAAGTAATCAACTGGAGGTGACAAAAATACATTAAGGTGTTACCAGTTGGCTGAAGGTTCTTTTTTTTTTTTCTGAACATTAAAAACAGGAAATTAACCCATTTCTATAAATCCATACTTTGTCACATGGCTCGTGGCTTACCAGTATCTCTACATCTTGTTTCTCATGGCAGCCATCTTGCTTCTCGTGGTGGCGACTGGCAGCATCCTCTCTGTCTTTCTCCTTCCTCCTCTCTAGTTAGAATGTCCCTCCTAACCCTATTCTGCCTCACCATTGGCCAAACAGCTTTATTTATCAACCAATCAGAGCAACATATTCACAGCACACAAAAGGGCATTCTCCCATCACCAGGGCTCAGTGTTAGGCACCCCAGAGCGGAGGTCCCATCCTGCCTCTGTGGAAGCAGAAGGCTGAGCCCTTCATACCTAAGTTGTAATTGCATCACCTGAAGAAGAGAAATTATGGTGCATGTCTTGGGGGGGGGGGGGTCCTTGCCCTGTCCCAGTGTTTTTATTGTTCAGTAAGTTTTGCTCTCAGTATAACACAGTGAAGTCTCCAGCTCACTGTGCAATTACAACTCTCCATCCTCCTGCCTCTCTATGCCCTAAGTGCTGGTAATAAAAGAATCCACAAGCACTCTAGATTTTGTTTTGTTTGGCTTTGAGACAGGATCACACAAACAAGCTGATGCTGTCCTGAAACTTAGATCCACATGGCTCTGCCTTCAGAGACCTGGGATTAAAGGTATGTGTCATCACACTTGGCACTGTGTGTGTTTGTTTTTGAGTCAGGGTTTCTCTTTTCTTGCCTCTACCTCCAGAATGCTGAGATTCTTAGGGTTATTCTACAATACCCAGATTCCTGTCTTGTTGTTTTCAAAAGTACTGAGCATTGAACTTGGGATCTCTTGGATGCTACTGGTAATTGACATTTAATTGACAAATAAAGCAGGCCCACTGTGGCACAAACCTATACCCTATTGATGAAATTATTTAGGCCACTCCACGTAGTTAAAAGGGAGGTTTATTTTGTGGGGTAACTTACAATGAAGGGGTAGGTTGCAGGGTCTGGCAAAGGTATAGCACAGTCCGGCGGTGTTCTCTGGAGAACTCTGCTCGGTCTCCCTCCAGCATCCAGGGTCCCGGAAACAAGCGCGACCTCCTCTCCATCCTCCGTCTTCCGTTTCCTTCTCCGAAGCCTCAATTCAGGTTGGAACTTCCCGGCCAATGCTGGGATGGCTCTCCACTACAATACCCCAGCACTCAAGGCTGAGGCAGGAGTCACAGGCCAGCTTGGGCTATAGAGTGAGGCCCTGTGTCAAAAAGCAAGATGAGGAGCTGGAGAGATGACTCAGCATTTAATAGCACTTGCAGGGTTGGATTCTCAGCACACACCCATATGGAGGCTCATAACCCTCTGTAAACCCAAGTTCAGGAGATCCACCCCCTTTTATGGCCTCCAGAAGCACTCATATACACTCACACACATAAAATAAAAATTTTATCTTTAAAAAGCAAAATGGCTGGGCAGTGGTGGCGCACGCCTTTAGTCTCAGCATTCGGAGGCAGAGCCAGGCGGATCTCTATGAGTTCAGAGTCCAGCCTGGTCTACAAAGTGAGATCCAGGACAGGCTCCAAAGCTATACAAAGAAACCCTGTCTCAAAAAAAATAAAAAGCAAAATTATAACTGGATGTCAATATGTAAAAGATTACAAATAGATCCATATCTGTCACCACACACAAAATTCAGGTCCAAGTGGATCAAAGACCTCAACATAAATCCAGTTACACTGAACTTAATAGAAGAGAAAGTAACAAGTAGTCTGGAACGCATTGACACAGGAGATCACTTCCTAAATATAACACCAGTAGCACAGACACTGAACACAACAACTAATAAATGGGACCTCTTGAAACTCAGAAGCTTTTATAGGGCAAAGAACATGGTCAATAAGACAAAAAGATAGCCTAGAGAATGGGAAAAGACCTTCCCCAACCCCACATCTGACAGAGGCTGATCTCCAAAGTATATATTAAAAAAAAAAAAAAAACTCAAGAAGCTACACATCAAAATACTGAACAATCCAATTAAAACATGGGCTAAACAGCTAAACAGAGAATTCTCAAAAGAAAATCTCAAATGGCTGAAAGACATTTAAAGGAATGTTCAACATCCTTAATCATCAGAGAAATGCAAATCAAAATGACTCTGAGATACCACCTTACACCTGTCAGAATGGCTATGATCAAAAACACTAATGACAGTCAATGTTGGAGAGGATGTAGAGCAAAGGGAACACTTCTCCACTGTTGTTGGGAGTGCAAACTTATATAACCACTGTGGAAATCAGTATGGCAGTTTCTCAGAAAATTGGGAATCGATCTACCTCAAAACACAGCCATACCACTCTTGGGCATATACCCAAGGAATGCTCAATCATACCACAAAGATACATGCTCAACTATGTTCATAGCAGCATTATTCATAATAGCCAGAACCTGGAAACAACCTAGATGCCCGTCAACTGAAGAATGGATTAAGAAAATGTGGTACATATACACAATGGAGTACTACTCAGCAGAGAAAAACAATGACAGCATGAAATTTGCAGGCAAATGGATGGAACTAGAAAATATCATCCTGAGTGAGGTAACCCAGACCCAGAAGGACAAACATGGTATGTACTCACTCATAAGTGGATTCTAGATAGAAAGCAAAGAACAATCAGACTGCAACCCACAGAACCAGGGAGGCTACCTGACGGGGGGACCCTAGGATGACTGTGGCTTATAATAAGTTTAATAAGTTTTGGTTTTACTCAATTACTGGGCAAGCCTCAATGAAACATTTCACTTTTTTTTTTTTTTTTTTTTTTTTTTTTTTGGTTTTTCGAGACAGGGTTTCTCTGTGTAGTTTTGCGCCTTTCCTGGAACTCGCTTTGGAGACCAGGCCTCGAACTCACAGAGATCTGTCTGCCTCTGCCTCCCAAGTGCTGGGATTAAAGGCGTGCACCATCACCGCCCAGCAACATTTCACTCTTAGGATAAGAATTTATACTGTATCAAGCTGATAATAGACAAATAAATAAACAAAAATGAAAAAAAACAAAGAAAGAAACAGACCTGAGAGGCTGGAGAGATGGCTCTGTGGTTCGAAGGATCAGAGGTCAATTCCCAGCTCCACATGGTGGCTCATAATCATAATCCAGAGGATCCAACACCCTGTTCTGTCCCCCACCCCCAAGGCACATTATGCATGTGCTGCACAGACATATATGCAGGCAAGCAAAACACAAAACACTCTTACCATAAAGTATTCTTTAAAAAAATGTTTAAAGGGAGTTGGGGATTTAGCTCAGTGGTAGAATGCTTGCCTAGCAAGTGCAAGGCCCTGGGTTCAGTCCTCAGCTCCACATACCAAAAAAAAAAAAAAAAAAAAAAATGTTTAAAGCTATTACAAAAATAAAAAAAAGATTTGAATAAAACCAAGTACCCCCATTGTGTGTTTATATGTGTGTGTGTTATTTGTTTGTTTTTGAGACAGTCTCGTGTAGACCAAGCCAGTTCCAACATGCCATCTTTAGAGGACAGCCTTTTAAAAGAAAGGTTTTGTTGTTGTTGGAGAGTTTTGTTCTGTTTTTGTTTTTTTAGAATATTTTTTTTTCTGGCTGGCAGGCTTTTTTTAAAGGTGGGTTTTTATTCTTGTTCCTGTTTTTCATATAATATGTATGAGTGTTCTGCCTACGTGTATGTGCAACATATATGCTGTACAACACATGTGCAGCACCAATGGAAGTCCGAGAGGGCTTTGGATCCCCTAGCACTGGAATTGTGAGCCACCATGAGATTGCTGGAAATCTAACCTTGGTCTTCTGGTAGAGCCACCGATGCTCTTAACCTCTAAGCCATCACTCCAGTTCCCCCTCCCCCTTTTTTGTTTGTTTGTTTTTTCAAGACAGAGATTCTCTGTGTAGTTTTGGAGCCTGTCCTGGATCCTGCTCTGTGGACCAGGCTGGCCTGGAACTCACAGAGATCCACCTGGCTCTGCCTCTTGAATGCTGGGATTAAAGGCGTGTGCCACCATCGCCCGGCTCCAGTCCCATTTCTAAGACATATTTATTTATATAGTATGTGAGTATACACACAGGTATGTGGAGGTCAGAGGATAACCTATAGAAGTTGAATCCCTGCTTCTACTATGTGTGGATCAGACTTTGGACTCAGGTAATCAAACTTGGTAGCAAGCACCTTTACACAAGGGTACATATCAATGGAAAAAAAGGGCAGTTTTTCTGTGTGTGTGTGTGTGTGTGTATTTTTAGGACATGGGAAGTTTTGAGGGTGTTTTTATTTGCCTTCTTCCTTGCTTTTTTTTTTCTTGACACAACAATGTGTTGACACTATGTCAACAATTCTTTTTTTTTTTCACATTTAAAAAAAATTATATTATACTTGAGGAGAAAAGTAATCCACTATTGAAAGGAAATGATCCAGCAAGCACAGTTCTACAATGAAACAGGGAAGGGTGCCAGCTCACCAATGTGAACAGTCTTACGACCCGCCGACCCGGCCCCTCTCCGCCTCAGCCAGGACCTTGTCCGCGGGCCTGCGCTCGGCTCCCTGCGGCTGGAGGGGTAGAGAGGGGCCGGAGGCCAGGGGCTCGGAGCCCGGGCTGCGGAGACTAGAGGCAAGGGACGCCTCTGGCCCTGAGGACTCCAGAATCTATATGTCAACAACTCTAACTCTTGCAAGTCATGATCCTCCCTTCTCAGGCTCTCAAAGTGTAGTGGTATGTTCTTAGAATCCCAGCATGCTGGAGGCTAAGGCAGGAAGATCAAGAATTTTATTCTCAAAGGCACATAAAGGTGCACACCTTTAAACCCGGGAAGCAAGGGCAAGGGGATCTCTGTGAGTTCAAGGCTACCCTGGTCTCCAGCACAGTCAAGGCTGTTACACAGAGAAACCATCCTTGCCCATGAGCTTCTTAAACACACCTGAAAAAATTTTGATTTTGTGCTCTTCATTATTCTACTGTGTTTTGTCTAAACGAACCTTTCTACCACTGTTGGTTGTTGCTTCTAAGCCATTTTTTGCTTATTTTTCCTATGGACCTTTAGAATTGACTAAAGCAAAACCCTCCTGCAGCAATAAAGACTACGTGTCTTTCCACTAAACTTTTTCTCCAGTTCAAGAAATAGTCAAACTTGGATTTTCTGAAACCATTTCAACTGAGGAACCGTTTATAAAAATTATGATACCTTTCCGACCACCATCACCTTCCATTTTTGGCCCCGTGACATCGAGTTTCCCCAGCTGCGCCTTGAGGTCTGAGTTTGCCTCCGGCTCCAGAGGCGCTCTAGAGATGCAAGGGTCCAACAGGTCCTGCTTCGCCATGAGCCCTCAAGATCTTGGCGCTCAGATGAACACTGCCTCCCAGCTCTTGTGAGAACCGTTCTTGTCCAGTGCCAACAAAAAAAATCTCTCCTTTCCACACTTGCTTTAGGAACTGTCTTCTGTCTGGTCATAGCCATTACCAAAAGGAACCTCTTTCCCAGAAGGCACTCAGGGGAAAAAAAAACCTCTCACTGACAAGTGATCTGTACTTTTGCTATGGCGCATGCGCATTGCGGAACCCATGAAGAAGGATGGCTCCTGACTGCTGCCAGAAAGGAAATTAAAAATCAAAAGAGGGTTGGGGATTTAGCTCAGTGGTAGAGCACTTGCCTAGCAAGTACAAGGCCCTGGGTTCGATCCTCAGCTCAAAAAAAAAAAAAAAAAAAAAATCCTCCGCTCCCACCAGAGCACATCAGGCAATCACTGGTTTTGGAACTTTGTTGGTTGTCTCTTGGGGCAAAGTTTGTTTTGGTGTGCCCTGGCTCTTGTGTGTAGCATGTTAATTGTTCTTATTGTTGACTAAGACAGACGCTATGGGACAGTCTTCCTTTTCTCCCCTAAACTGTTACCTAACATAAGGCACACACTGGAAGGATGTGTGCAAGCCACTGCTCACAATAGAATGATTGAGTCACAAAGGGATTCAGTGCAGAATGAGCCTCTAACAATGTTTACTTAGCCTCTGCAGGGAACCTCTGATGCTGACCATGGAAGAATTCCCCATGGTTCCTGCAGACCCTAGTGTCTAGTGTGAGAACCGGGCTGCAAAGGTTATGCAGAGCCAGAGAAGGAAAAAAAAAGAAAAAACCACTTCCATAGATGCTTATCAGTCTGTCTGATGATTGTCCATGGGCCAGAGGCACCAACATTGACACTGGGGGACTTACAAGGAAAATATGCTTGTTATTATTACAGCTAATATAATGTTGACAAGTCAAAATACACATCCTTCTGTAACACTACAATGTAGGTATCAGAAGCACTTACAGAGACCAAGCTTTATGTCCTGGACCACCCTGGAGGCAGTTTGAGAAACCCATCACCATCCATCTTGCTACCCTCTTGCCTTATGATGACCACAAGTGCTCATCCATTAAAGTCACAGAATGAAAGATGAAATCCAGGTCCAGAGAGAGAGAGAGAGAGAGGGGGGTGATTCTGGCCTTTGGAAAATGGAAAACCTGGTGAATCAGACTGTATGCCACAGGAAGGCCCTGGTATTTACAAAACTAAGTAGACCAGTTGATCAGGACCTAAAGGTGTTAAAAGTTTCCATTTCTGTGGGCTGGAGAGATGGTTCAGAGGCTAAGAGCACTGACTGCTCTCTTCCAGAGGTCTGGTCCTAAGTTCAATTCCCAGCAACCACTGTAATGAGATCTGGTGCTGTCTTCTGGCCCGCAGGTATACATGCAGGCAGAACACTATATACATTATACATAATAAATAAATAAATCTTTAAGAAAAAAGTTTCCATTTCTGAATTAAAACAGCAGTAAGATGCCCTTGCAGACATGGTCTTGCAAAATTGGAGAGGCTTAGACATACTTGTCCTGAGATAGGAAAGTATGTATAACTTTTGGGAGAACCTGTTGTTTCTATGTTAGTTGAGCAATAATAATTAGAAAAAAAAAATCTAGCCACGGTTGGAGAAAACCATATAAAAATGAGTAAGACAAAGATGTAAATAATTATTAAATCTCTGACTGGGCCCTTAATTCTCATTCTGAATTGATTAACTGTGAGGACACTACATCTTAAACTATATAGACAATTATATATCAGTTCAGTAAAATTAATAGTCCTTAGGACCAATGGAACCTTTTAAAGCGTGAGTTGAAGATTTGTATCATTCACTAAGACCAGTGGTGAATGTGTCAGGTCCCAGTTCTTAGCACAACTGACTCCATGATGGAAGTACCATTCTGGCAGGCTGTAAAACTCAGCACATAGATAGTACTACCTACCAAAATGAAAAGAAGACCTAATCCATTAAAGTCCATAGATCTGGGAAATTTTATAAATGTACTATCCTTGCTTTTGGGTACTGTAGTTTTGCTTCTAGCTAACTGTTCATGTTAACTATAGTAGGTCAACCCAGAATATGGTTTCTGTGCTTAAAAGCTCATCCTGAGAAAGGCTTGGTGCTCCACTAGAATCCTGAATACTGGGTGTAGTTATCACACATCTAATAAACACTTTCCATGTGCTTAAATCCATGTCCAAGCATACTTCTCTAGTAGATACCACACAGCAGAACCACCATGCCCAGCTCTGATTTTTTTTTTTTTCTTTTTGAGACATGGTCTCAATGTGTAACCCTAGCTGGCCTGAAATTTGCTATGTAGACCAAGGTTGGCCTCTAACTGACAGATAAATGCCTGCCACTACTTCCCAAGTGCCAGGCTTAAAGGTTTGCCACTACCAAGCCTGGTTCAGGAAAAAAAAAAAAAAACTGTAATTATTTATTTATTGTGTGTATTTGTGCTGAAGAGGAGAGTGTGTACATGGTGTGAGTTCATATTGGAAATCCTGGAAATCTGATAACAATTTGTGGGAGTCCTGGAGGTACAAATCAGATTATTAGGCTTTGGAAATACTTTTAAGCCTTTACCAGGAGGATCTTTGTGTGTGTGTATGTCCCAGACCAGCCACAACTTCCTCTGTATCAGAATGGTGGCTTATATCTATGTCACCACACCTGGCTTTTCTGGGGTTTGTTGGTTCTGAGGTTTGTTTGTTTGTTTGTTTGTTTGTTTGTTTGTTTTGCTTATGGGGGAACTTTTTGGCAAGGGGTTTGAGGAGTCTTATGTAGCTCAGGCTGGCTTAGAGTTCCCTATGGAATCCAAGATGATCTTCTAAATGTGGACACACCTAGCCTTCTCAGTTTTCATTTCTTTTGGCTGTGCACATAGAAGTGAGCTGGAATTTCTTTTTTTTTTCCTAGCTTCTTTGTTTTATTATTTAACTGTCTTAATTTATTTATTGAACAAATACAAGTGCCAACCTTGTACAAAGCACTGTTCTAGATATTTGAGTATCCTATCACTGAACAAAATAAACTTGAAAAAATTCTTCTCCGGCTGGAGAGATGGCTCAGAGGTTAAGAACACTGGCTGTTCTTCCAGAGGTCCTGAGTCCAATTCCCAGCACCCACATGGTGGCTCACAACCATCTGTAATGATATCTGGCTCCCTCTTCTGGCCTGCAGAAATACATGCAAACAGAACATTGTATACACAATAAATAAATAAATAAATAAATAAATAAATAAATCTTTTTTTTTTTTAATTCTTGAGCCGGGAGGTGGTGGTGCACACCATTAATCCCAGCATCGAGAGGCAGAGACAGGTGGATCTCTGTGAGATCGAGGCCAGCCTGGTCTACAAAGCGAGTTCCAGAACAGCCTCCAAAGCTACAGAGAAACCCTGCCTCGAAAAACCAAAATAAAAAAAAAATTCTTCTCTTATTATAGGAGGTAGGCAGAAAACACACAAAACTAGTATATCATACAGACAGTTTTTAACATAAAAACAGGTTATAATTCAAAAGTCCAGAATTATTAGAAACTGGAAATTGTTTTCTTTGTAGAAAATAGTAAAAATTATAACATTTCCCTTTTAAGCCAAATAATAGCTGAATTATACATTATTGGTGAAATTATTTAGGTCACTCCACCTAGTTTAAAGGGAGGTTTATTTTGTGGGGTAACTTACAAATGAAGGGGTAGGTTGCAGGTTCTGGCAAAGGTATGGCGAAGTCCGGCGGTGTTCTCTGGAGAACTCTGTTCGGTCTACCTCCAGCATCCCAGAACCAAGAGAGCAACCTCCTCTTGATCCTGGGTCTTCCGCTCCCTCCTCTGCCCCGCCTTGTGGGCGTGATCATTACCGAAGCCTCAATGGGGGTTGGAACTTCCAGGCCAATGCTGGGATGGCTCTCCACTACAATACATATGAATATTAATTAGATTCTGGGATACTATTTTCATCTGTTCAGACAGCTATGTTTTACTTAAGGTGTGTAAGTGAGATTCCTATTCATCTTCCCCTTCACTGTTTGATTTACAGCAGACATTTTTCTATAGGCTAATCCATAATCTAAAAAGATGTTAGCTTCCCCTCTTGGAAGTACAGCCAGCATTTTCTTTCATCAGCTTGATACAGTACAAATTCTTATCTTAATAGTGAAATGTTTTACTAATGCTTGCCCAGTAATTGGGCAACACAAAACTTATTATAAACCACAGTCATCCTATGGGTGAGCTGGAATGTCTAGTTCATTTAGCAATTCTCTTTACCACCTTCTGTGTCTATTTTGTGTGTGTGTGTGTGTGTGTGTGTGAGAGAGAGAGAGAGAGAGAGAGAGAGAGAGAGAGACTTTCTAGCATGTGCCCAAGCACTTAAAATAGCATGCCAAAAATGGCCTATGTGGAGGTCAGAGAACACCTTGCAAGAGTCAGATCCACCCAGGCATTGACTCAAGTCACCAGGCTTGGGAGGCAAGAATGCTAGGATTAAAGGAGTGGCCTCAGCTTCCTGGGTGCTGGGATTAAAGGTGGTAGCCACCACTACCTGCTTAGATAAGGTTTACTTTTTAGAGGAACCACTGATGTGGATAATGACCCTAATAATGAACTAAACACGTTTAGCTCAGAAGAGCCCTAGAAAACCCTTAACACAGCTAGATTAAGCTGATAGATATCAAAAGACCTTAGGTAGTTAGTAATAGGTATTTAAAAAGAATGTCCCTGGGTTGTGGTGGCGCACGCCTTTAATCCCAGCACTAGAGACAGAGGCAGGCAGATCTCTGTGAGTTCAAGGCCAGCCTAGTCTACAGAGCAAGATCCAGGACAGGCACCAAAACTACACAGAGAAACCCTGTCTCAAAAAACAAAGCAAAACAAACAAATGAAAGTCTCTACAGAGTAAGGAATCCTTGAACTTGTTTCTATATTCCTGTCTCCAAAATGCCCGGACACAAGATCCACTCATCTGGTGGCCCACTGCAGGTGATGGGCTCTTTTCCAGAGATCTGACCTCCTATAACCAGTCTTGGGTTGTTTTCCTCTTGATCTGGAGATGGCCTTTGTGCATTCTGTGTGAGCTAGGCACTGGGAAATCAGAGATGAATAAGACACTGCCTTCCGCCAAGGACCTCACAATCCAGCGAGGGCCTGGATATGAGCGGTAATCACAAATCAGAATGATAAATGCTGTAGTGGAGATAAAAATGCTGGTTAAAGATTGGGCTCCCAGGGGCTGGAGAGAGATGGCTCAGTGGTTAAGAGCACTGGCTGTTCTTCCAGAGGTCCTGAGTTCAATTCCCAGCAACCACATGGGTGCCTCTCAGCCATCTGTAATGAGATCTGGTGCCCTCTTCTGGTATACAGACAGACTATATTTGTAGTAAATAAATCTTAAAAAAAAAAAAAAAAAAAGATTGGGCTCCCAAAGAAAGCATTTATACTTTCCTTTTTTTTTGGGGGGGGGGGTGTCAAGGCATGGTTTCTCTGTGTAGACCTGTCTGTCCTGGATCTCCCTCTGTAGACCAGGCTGGCCTCGAACTCACATTGGTCTGCCTGGCTCTTATAGTTTCCTTTAAGCTGGAAACTGACCCCGCCATCATAATTAATCGCGCTCGGAATGCTTTGGAGGTTTATCAGGATCCTTGAGTCAATACAGTCCTTCATGGTTATTGTCACCTCTTGCAGGCGTGATGCCCAGTGTCACTTCCTGAGCCTAGCTCGAGTTTGGCGACCTGTCCTGGGACACTCAGCACTACCCAGAGTGACCTATGCCTAGTAACTGCTGAGATGGCATTACCTCTGCTATCCTCACCCCATCCCCCAGTCACCCCAACCTATATAAGTTCACTCCTTATGCAATAAAGTGAGTTCCTGCTTCGACAAGACTCCAGGGCCAGTGTGTTTCTCTCCAGTGCACAGGGGGATTCTGGGCCATTGACACTCACCATCCCACTCAGCCCCAGGGAGAGACCGGCCCTGCCTCCGCCCTACCTGTTGGTCAGACAAACAGTCACAAAGACTCAGAAACAAAGTTACTGCTGTCAGAGGATGACATAGCAAAAGGCATGGTAATAGAGGACAAGAGATGTAATTTCCTTCTCTAGCATTTGTGAGGGCCTAAATCCAATCCCAGTAAACCCCCTACACACAGACACACAACAAACACAAACAAAATCCACAACACAATGGGATTATCTTGTCAAAAGACATGCAGAAAGAGCTGGCATGGTGGCCCACTCTCATAATCCTTGTCTCTGAGTGACAGAGGCAGACAACCCGGAGTGAAAATTTATGTCTCTGAATCCTGTTAGCCATCAGTAACCTCATGCTTATAGCTCAGCCAGTAACTTCAAGTACCTCACCCCCAGCCCCCACATCCAATCGCAAACTGCATGTAAACCTTTCCTATATAAACCCCTTAATGTAAGTGCTTGGGGCCATTCTCCTCCACCCGCTGTGTCAGATGTAGGACACAGACCAAGCCTGAGCTTGCTTATTATCAATAAACCCCTTTGTGTTTATTTATTTATTTTTTATTTTGGAGCTGAGGACCGAACCCAGGGCCTTGTAGCGCTCTACCGCTGAGCTAAATCCCCAACCCCCTTTGTGTTTTGCATCGAATATTGGTTCTGTGGTGGTCTTGTTTGGAGGTCTTTTGACCCAGGCACAACAACACAAAGTGGCAAGGAAGGAGAATATTCCACAAAGTTGTCCATAGACCTCCACGCATACACCGTGGCACGCCCCACCACAAACACACACACACAATAATATTAAGAGTTAAAATTAAAGGCTGGACAGAGGGCTTGATGATTAAGAGAATTTGCTGCTCTTACAAAGAAAGCAGCACCCATGTGTGGCTCACAACTGTATCTAACTTCTATTCCAATGGATTCAAAATCCGCTCATGGCATCCACAGGCACCAAAGGATCTATGCATGTGGTACACAGACATATACCAGGACAAAACAAATACACATTATCTAAGATTTTAAATAAATAAATAAACTTGAGCATTTAAAAAATTAAGGCGGGCAGTGGTGGCGCACGCCTGTAATCCCAGCACTCCGGAGGCAGAGGCAGGTGGATCTCTGTGAGTTCAAGGCCAGCCTGGTCTACAAAGAGAGTTCCAGGACAGACTCCAAAGCTACAGAGAAACTTTGTCTCAAAAAAAAAATAAATTAAATTAACTAGAGAAGTCTTTTCCTTAAAAAATTCTGAATGATAAGCATGGAGAAGGAGAGGGTGAATGTAAGACAAGGGCAAGAAAGTGACCTACAAAATCAGACCATGTTGTCCATTCTACAAAGCTGAGAGACTGACCAGAATTTCATGGTTACAGAGAATTGGGATGATACACATAAAGAGACAAATTAGATGAAGCTTTTGAAAATTCTATTTTCTATTTATCTTATATATAAATGAGAACAAATACCTGATTGAAATTGGGTTCTATGAGGAATTGACTTTAAGAGGTCTTCTTTACTTTTCCATCTTTTTTTCTTTCTTCTTTTCGAAGCAGGGTTTCTGTTGGAATTCGTGTCCAATGGTCACTCCCCAGCTACATGAATGAGCATGCACTGGAAAAAATGATTAGTCATCCAAGGGCCTTACCTCCTACATAATCCATAAGCTGCATGATTGTGTAATTTGCATGCAGTATGATCACGCAATCTATGCACATGCGTGGCATAGCTCAATAAGCCCATATGGCATGTGCAGGGGGAAACTGTAGAAAGCAGGTCATGTAGACTGCAACTATTCACTGAGACAGAACCTACCAATGCTGATTGGTCTAAGAGGTGAATCTTTGTCTAGGTTAGGCCCAGGCGCACAACCCTGTGCCGTTACACCACCACCCATTGCAGTCCCAGTTTCAGGCCAGTAGGGAGGTCTCCTGAAGAGAGATTGGACTACCACCCCCACACACAAGCCCTCCCCCTCCCCAAACCACGCATACTCTCTCTATATATAAACTTTGTTAAGATGTTAATGGTCATATAGAGTGTTGGCTAAGCAGCAGCGCTTATGGCTGGCCAACACCCGCAGCGGCCATGCCAGTGGAGGAAAGTGCTGGTTGTATTGGTGATGGAAGAATCAGGAGCTATGGTTACCTTTCTAGAGCTTTATTGAGAGAGAAAGGGAGAGAGAGGAAGGGAGGGAGGGAGGGAGAGAGAGACTATGTGGGGGAGGGAGAATACAGGAGAGGCAATACAGAAGAATGGGCACAGAGTCGCAGGCTGGTGACGTAATTAAGGACAGAATCCTTACATCCCAGACTTTTGCTTATTATAAAAAAAAAAAAAGCAGGTAGATGGGAATAGGGGCATCGTTTTTCTCAAAAGCTGCTTCTAGCTGACTAGTGGACGTCAGTTGGCTTTTGGAGGAATGGGAAGGGGTGTCTTCCGAGATAGAGAGACGCTGTGGGATGCTGTCTGCCATCTGTTTGCTCTGGAGACATGTGGCTGGGAACCTTCTATCTGACAAGATGCTGGTGACACAGAGAAAAGTTTAGAGAGAAAAGAATCATTATTATTTTATGTTGGTAGATCCAGCCTGTCCAGATGGATTTTGAAACCTGTTAAACTTTATCAGAGACAGATTATTTTAAAGCACCTGTTTCCTTTACTAGTTCAGCATCCAGGAGACAGGTGATCAATTGTTAAAAGCATCTCAGGGTAATAGATGTCTAAATTAAAGTCTTTTTTGTAGCACCCTGCCACACTAACTCCAGTGTCATCCATGTGACATGAACAATTGCGTCAATATGGCAGACAGGAGATAAGTGTCCACGGGACTAAGCTCCCTGGAGGTCCCTGGCAGAGTGCCCATGTTATGCTTCCTTCTCGAGGAAGATGTATTCACAGATCATGAGCTCCCTGGGCTATGGGTTCTGTATAACTGCTTTTCTGAAAATGTTCTAATTAATCTATGAATCACAGCCAAAATTAATGAATGCTTGGGTTGTGAACTATGGAGGATATGGGAAGCTGGACATGGATCTTAATCAGACTCATGATGGAGTGAGTGTTGGGCTGGGAACCAGTGACCTGGTTAGGATTATGAGAAAGAATAGTCAAGGAAAGAATTCCCTAGAAGCCCCCCCCCCCCCCCGCCTCTTCTGTAAGCTCCTACAGGAATAGAGTGGAAAGAAAATGAAACTTTTGGGGATGTGATGAATCAGATACAGCAGAATGAGCTATTTCTTAAAAACCCCGAGCCGCTAGATAAAGAAAGTATAAAGTTTAGGCACTTCCAGGGAATGAACATTCACCCACTAGGAATCCTTTGGGAATCCCAACTAAAGTGGTTTATGGTAGAGAAAGTTATCTCATAGGAGGCAGAGGGTGGGCCTCCACTGGGGAAGTTCAGCATGGGAAACTGCTGGGGTGAGATGGCTGCAACCACCAAGAGTCTGCATAAGTCTAGAAACTGTTCTAAGTTTAGAAATCATAGACGCTCTTTGGGCCATGAAGTTCCTGTGGGTGAAGGGATATGTCTAGCGCCGATTAATAATTGTGTGCTTGCTGCTTTTAAAAGATGATGTAATTGAATTATTGCCAAGCTCTTGTTCCTTGTATGACTTGAGAGTTTTCTTTTTTTTTTTTTTTTTTTTTTTTTTTTTTTTTTTTTTTTTTTTTTTTTTTTTTGGTTTTTCGAGACAGGCTTTCTCTGTGTAGCTTTGCGCCTTTCCTGGGACTCACTTGGTAGCCCAAGCTGGCCTTGAACTCACAGAGATCCGCCTGGCTCTGCCTCCTGAGTGCTGGGATTAAAGGCGTGTGCCACCACCGCCCAGCCGGAGTTTTCTTTTTTGTATAGTATATAAGCTACTGATTTGCAGAAGTAAAATTGCAGTAGATTCAAACCACTCTCAAGTGTGTTGTCTGTCATTCGATGCCTTCCTGAATACCTAAGCTTTGGTTCTCCTACGGTCGTGGTACTCCCGGTGGGCCAGTCCGTGGCAGCACCCAGACATTTTTGGGTGTGGGGTTATAAATACCTTTTAGCTGTTACAGTTTCTTATTTGATGATATCTGGACTCCGGTTCTGTGGTAGTCCAGTACCATTAGTTGAGCAGTGAGTTAGTGAAAGACCCTCTACAATAGCTTTAGCTTGACTGCTGTAACGCCATTTTGCAAGGCTTAAACATAAAGAACAGGATATCTGCGGTTCAGGGGAAGAAGGCCAAACAGGAGTTCATAACTATGGTCAGCCACCCGGCCTTGGGAGAGAAACTATTGAGTCAAAACAGGATATCTATGGTGGGCCACCTGGCCTTGGGGAATAGACAGTTGGGCTAGGAAAACACCACTGTGCCCTAGACAAGGCCAGGTCAGCCACACACATCCAAATTCCGAGATGTCCCCAAGTTCACCCTGGTCTTATTTGAATCAACCAATGGGAACCCTGTAACTATGCTTCTCGCTTCTGTAACCGTGCTTCTGCCCCTGGGATCCTATAAAAAGTCCCCCTTTCCCTAGGAAGGCGCGCAAGTCCTCGGAGAGACTTGTCGCCCCAGGTACCTGTGTATTCAAATAAACCCTCTTGCTGTTTGCATCTGATGGATGGTTTCAGCGTGTTCCTTGGGTTCGGGGTCTCTCCTGAGGGAAGATCTCCCCCGGGAATCTTTCATTAGAACAGGGAACTGGGAAGAGAAAAGCTTGTGGTGCATGATCATTTATTTTTTTGAATTAGGGACAAGGCAAAGATCAGGGCCCTGTCTGTGTTCATGTGAGAAACACAGGCAGTAGATTTGGAATGAGGCAATGAGTTCTTATCTTAGCTGGAAATCTTTTTCCACTAAGTAACTCTGAAAGTGCAATTAAATCTGGTGAAGGGGCTGGAGAGATGGCTCAGAGGTTAAGAACACTGGCTGTTCTTCCAAAGGTCCTGAGTTCAATTCCCAGCACCCACATGGTGGCTCACAACCATCTGTAATGAGATCTGGCGCCCTCTTCTATGTACATAATAAATAAATATTTTTTAAAAAATCTGGTGAGGTGGGTAAGGCTGTCCTCTGTACCCAACAATAGAGAAAGGAGAGGTGACATCCCAAAACTCCCAGGACCAAGTCAATAGTTTTGGTGTCCAGAAAGAAAGAAATGGATCACTTCCCTGCTGCGTTCTGGGTTCCCTGCCTTGTCTGTAGCCAAGCCTTGGTCTGTTGGAGGTCTTAGATTGATGTACCAATGCGTCTTGGCACCTTGGGGCAGTCAGCTGACTGGTTGTCTTTATAAGCAGCACTTTTAGCAAGGCTGTTGATGGCCTGGCATGGCATTTGCTAGCCTGAGGCCTTTTTTCCTCACTTAAAACAGGGACCCAACAGCTTTTGGGAGTCAGTGAGTGCCAGTTTAGGTCCCTGGAACTCCCAAGTTGGGTAACAGCCGCCCTGCTTGCCAACCTTGACCAGATGTCCTCCCTATGCTGATTCCCTGCTGGTCTCCACTATCCTGCATTTGTTGTAAACATCTTAGATGCCAGAATGTAGAACATTCAGTAGTGAACTTCTGCCCTCTGGTGTTCCTCCATTGTGCTGTAAGCCTGTATTTAAGGTTTCCTCCCTTCTTTAATAAATGGCATTCGGCATTCTGCTGACATGAATGACCCACTGCCTTTTGTATCTGTTTTTCAATCCGCAGCCCCTCACTTGGACACAGTGAATGGGTGGTGGTAGCGCGGGCGTTACCACAACATGCCAGCACTTGGCAATTTTGTTTTCAGGCTTTTATCTCTTCCCTGGCACACCTTAAACACCACAGATGACTCTTTGGCCTGTGGTGTCAGGGGCCTTGCTCTCCAGATGTTTAAGTTTTAGTCGGGGAGGTCTGGGGAACAAGAGACAGATTTTACTTCCTGAATTTTTTTTCTGGTGATTGTTGGCTTAAGGACAGCTTTTGGAAGATCCATCAGGAGGTAGACTATAAACCAATCCATTTGGAAGACTTGTCTGAGGCTATAAGCTGATTTTTTGGCTTAAGAGCCATCCTGACTACTGTAAATTTATTTGTATGGATCTTAGCTGCTGCCAGATCTGTCTGTGTCTCCCAAGACAGTTTGAGAATGAGTGGGTGGAGTTAAGGTGGGTTAGGGCTAAAGTCCATAGAAGCTGCCCAAGCCCACCCATTTGAGCCCACCCACTGCTGGTGGAAGTCAGACAGAAAAGGTTGCACATGGCAGAGGCAGAAATGGGGAGAAAGCAGGGTTTAGAGCTTTAGCAGAAAGTTTGGGCATAAAGTAACTCTTTTATTTGCCCGTTCGCTGGCAGAAGTTCCTGTGATGCTGTTATGCGGCCAGATTTACCAGTACCCACCCCTATCAGCCAATGCAAGTGGTAAATGTCTCTGTCCCTTTGTCCCATGGCTGTAGCCAATAGAAAAATAAAAAATTAAAATAACAAACTGGGATCAGACTCCAATCTCAGGTGTCTCCAAGGAGTGAAGAGAGATCTATGAATCAGTTCAAGTTAGCCATCCTCTTCGTCAAGGTATGGGAAGGGCTGCAGCTGTGCTGCAGTTGGTCCATGGTAGACCCGAGACAGCATTTACCCCCTCATCTGGGGCAAAAATGTGCCTGCCATTGCCAAAACAGCCCGAGGACAACCCCCAGGTGTCTGTGGCAAAGAATGTAGCTCAGACTACAGCCGTGAGAGCGGTGGACTCACTGTGGTGAAGAATCACGGTGGTAGCAGTAGTGGTAGCTGTGTGGGGGTCCAGCAGAGGTGAAGGTCGTGAGCGCACTCGTGGTCTCGCAGTCTCGCTGGATGGGGGAGGAGGCGGCAGGCGGCAGCGGTCAGGGCAGGTCCTTGAGTCACAGCACCAAATGTTGGTTAAGTGGTGGTGCTCCTGGCATGGCCAATGAAGGAGAGTGCTGGTTGTATAGGTGATGGAAGAATCATGAGCCATGGTTACCTTTCTACAGCTTTATTGAGAGAGAAAGAGGGGGAGAGAGAAAGAGAGAGAGAGAGAGAGAGAGAACACCAGAGAAACAGAGAGACCATGCGGTGGGAAGAGAGCAGAAAGAGAAAAGCCTCTCTCTTTCTCTCTCTCTCTCAATAAAGCTCTAAAAAGGTTTAAGAAGAGAGAGAGAATACAGAAGGAGAGCCTATAAGAAAGAAAGGGGACAGAGGGCCTGCCTGCTTTTTAGGCTGGGACGTCATCGCAGGCTGGTGACATAATTAAGGACAAAATCCTTACATTGAGTACTAACTAATTCTAGAAAAAAAGGCTTCAAGGGTTGGGGATTTAGGTCAGTGGTAGAGCACTTGCCTAGCAAGCACAAGGCCCTGGGTTTGGTCCTCAGCTCCAAAAAAAAAAAGGAAAGAAAAAAAAGGCTTCAATTAGCTGCCTGTACATATCTTTGTGTTCAAGTCTCTTATCAGTTTTCTGCAGGAAATCACAACCAGGCCTAACACGAAATTTGAAGACTCCAGGAAGATGAAGGGGCTCCACAACAACAATTCCACATGGACAATAGTAATACCACTAAGCTGACAAACATCATCTACAGATCAGCTTTGGACTACAAACAACTCAGAGCTATTTTGAGATGGCTAGCTGAGATGATCCAATTTCACAGACTACTTGAACAAGGACTTGAGATAAGCTCTGAACTTTGGCATTATGCACAGACTAGAAAACAAAGGATGTAGCTACCTTTCCTAGAATTTGACAGTTAACCCAAAATTTTTCTTTTCAGGATAAAGATACCTTCACCCACAAGCAGAAGGAAGCAATTTTAAGAACACAACACCCACATTCCCAAAGAGATGGTGTAGAGAGGGTGGTTTTGGGTCTTTTAGTGGGTTTTGGGTTTGGGATAATTGTCATTGTTTAGGAGGGTTGATTAAAAGTTGTTGTTGTTAATGATTAGGAAAAGGGCTAAGCAAAGGAGATTAGACTTAAGGTTCTTGTTTGAAAAAAAAGATATATAGAAATGATAGAACAGAGGGTAGATTATTGAATCTACTCTGAAAAGTAAAGAGAAGATGTAGATATGATATAGATAAAAGCTGTATTATTGAATATACTTTCAAAAGACAATTACTAGTTTTAAATACTTTACATTGGATTGGATTTCTGTATATTGTATACAAATTATATATATATATATATATATATATATATATATATATATATATATATATATAGAGAGAGAGAGAGAGAGAGAGAGAGAGAGAGAGAGATTGAGATTGTTGGAAAATGCCATACATATATTTCTAATCTTGTTCAAGATATTGTATGTATACAGTTCATTTAACAATATAATGTGGGTTGGGGATTTAGCTCAGTGGTAGAGCACTTGCCTAGCAAGCACAAGGCCCTGGGTTCGATCCTCAGCTAAAAAAACAAAAAAACAAAAAAAACAAAAAAAATGTAATGCAATTTGCTAATCCTTGAATGTTATTATTACCAACTATTAGGATATAAAGAAATGAAAGTTAGTAGTTAGACAGTACTATTGAACTGGTAGTCATATTAGGTGTGTTTTCAAGATTGAGCAGAGACATTTTAGATAGACAGGTCATTTTCAAACCCTTCAGAGATCTACAGAATATGGCATCTAAAATGTTTTAATAGCTGGGCGGTGGTGGCGCACACCTTTAATCCCAGCACTCGAAAGGCAGAGCCAGGCGGATCTCTGTGAGTTCAAGGCCAGCCTGGTCTCCAAAGCAAGTTCCAGGAAAGACACAAAGCTATACAGAGAAACCCTTGTCTCAAAAAAAAAAAAAAAAAAAAAAAAAAAAAGTTTAGTAACTAGGAACTTTTTCTTTTTTTATGACTATGAGACATGTTAGCTCCTGGCAGCACCAATACTTCAGAGAAGACATGGGCATTGAAGAAACTGCATATGGAGTGAACTTTTATTATAGCAAAAGTTAGCCACTGGACAACAAAGTATCCTGGAATCAACTGCTGACAAACAGGACAGACAGGACATGAAACAAAGGACTACCAATTCTTGTCAAGACAAGTGTGGTTGTGGCTTTAGCAACAGGCATCCTCTGAGGTCAGGACAATATAGCACCATCCCTGAAGTGGCCTTTGCAATCCAGAAAAGGTACAGTGCCCTTTTCTTCAAAGCCAGCTGACCAGACAGTGGACCAATGGCTTCTGCTGTGCAGTGGAACTGTAGCTGAAACAATGATTCTTGATAGAGTAACTAGGGTGACAGAATCTAACCTCTCTATGGTAGACTGGCATTTAATAAAGGAGATGAAGCCACCCACAAGCCAAGATGAATGGACAACTGAATTCCAAAAACATCAACAATTTCCAGAATTTAAAATCCTGAATCATGACAGGACACTAGTGGAATTCATGTGTTTCTGGTACATGGACTACTCACACCAAATGTGAGGTCGAACTGTAGGCCTTGTATACATCCTACTTCAAAAATGAGTCTGTCAGATATGCCAAGCCTATAGGCTGAAGATGATGCCCCAACGTTGCAGAGAAACCTTGGGTGACTGTCCAGGCAGCTGGCTGTTTCTGTCAATTCACAATTTTTTGGAAGCTGCTTATGTGCACTTCCTGGGTTTTTTTTAGGTAATATTACTTCTTTCTTGGGTCTCTGAGGAAGTTGAAGATTAGATAGTTATAGTGAGTTGAAGATTAGCTAGTTACAGTTATAATTTCCCTTGTTAAGAATTTCAGAAAAGAAACTCACTAAAGAGGTGTAAGTGTATAAATTTGAAAGACGTTATAAGATAGTTCTCCGTTAGAAATATGTTAGGATAGAAAGTGAATCAGGTACATTTTGGACTTACCAAAATAGGATAGATAATGGACTATTTCCTCTGAGTTTGTCAAATGCAAATGGACTAGACATTGTTTAGGTATTTATTGCTTGTATATATTGTACATAGTTATTGTTCTTATTGTATATAGTTTTTCTTATATTGGTTAAACTTCTTTTTCTTTTTTTTTCTTTTTATTAGAATAATGGGGGAAATGTGGTGATATTTTAATTGTACTGAAATGTGATTTTATTTTATTTATTTTATTTTTTCAGAGCTGAGGACCGAACCCAGGGCCTTGCGCTTGCTAGGTAAGCGCTCTACCACTGAGCTAAATCCCCAACCCTGTGATTTTATTTGTATGCTAATAAATAAGGTTTGCCTGGAGATCAGAGATCATAGCAAGCCAGCAACAGCAATCAGGCAGTGGTAGCACATACCTCTAATCCAATCACATGGCAAATTAAACAGATTAAACTCAAAGTAATTACACTAAAATCAGAAACAAGGCAAGGATGTCTGCTCTCCCCATATTTATTCAATATAGTACTTGAAAATCTAGCTAGAGCAGTAGGACAACATAAGGAGATCAAGGGGATACAAATTGGAAAGGAAGAAGTCAAACTTCCACTATTTGCAGATGACATGATAGTATACATAAGTGACCCCAAAAATTCAACCAAGGAACTGATACAGCTAATAAAAACCTTCAGCAACATAGCAGGATACAAGATCAACTCAAATAAATAAATAAATAAATAAATAAATAAATAAATAAATAAATAAATAAATAAATAAATAGGTCTCCTACAAACAAATGATAAAAGGGGCTGAGAAAGAAATCAGAGATACATCACCCTTTACAATAAGCAATAATATATAAAATCCTAGGGATAACACTAAACAAGTGAAGAACCTGTTTGATAAGGACTTTAAGTGTCTAAGGAAAGAAATTGAAGAAGATATCAGAAAATGGAAGGATCTCCCATGCTCATGGATAGGTAGGATTAATATAGTAAAAATGTCAATCTTACCAAAAGCAATCTACAGATTCAGTGCAATCCCCATCAAAATCCCAACACAAATCTTCACAGACCTGAAAAGAACAGTACTCAACTTCTTATGGAAAAAGAAAAAAAACAGGATAGCTAAAAGAATCCTGTATAATAAAGCAACCTCTAAAGGCATCACCATCCCTGACCTTAAGCTCTACTATAGAGCTATAGTAATAAAAACAGCTTGGTACTGGCATAAAAACCAACATGTGGACCAATGAAATCGAATTGAAGAACCTAACATTAATCCACATACCTATGAACATCTGATTTTTGACAAAGAAGCCAAAACTGTACAATGGAAAAAAGAAAGCATCTTCAACAAATGGTGCTGGCATAACTGGATGTCAACAGGCAGAAGATTGCAAATAGATCCATATCTGTCACTGTGCACAAAACTTAAGTCCAAGTGGATCAAAGACCTCAACATAAATCCAGTTACACTGAACTTGATAGAAGAGAAAGTAGGTAGTAGTCTTGAATGCATTGGCACAGGAGATCACTTCTTAAATATAACACCAGTAGCACACAGACACTGAGCACAATTAATAAATGGGACCTCTTGAAACTGAGAAGCTTTTGCAGGGCAAAACACGTGGTCAATAAGACAAAAAGACAGCCTTCAGAATGGGAAAAGACCTTCACCAACCCCACATCTGACAGAGGATTGATCTCCAAAGTATATACAGAACTCAAGAAACTAGATATCAAAATACTGAACAATCCAATTAAAAATGGGCTAAAGAGCTAAACAGAGAATTCTCAAAAGAAGAATCTCAAATGGCTGAAAGACATTTAAAGAAATGCTCAACATCCTACACTTGATCTTAGCCAAAAGGCGGAGAAGTGATGATGCTCAACATCCTTAGTCATCAGAGGAATGCAAATCAAAACGACTCTGAGATACCACCTTACACCTGTCAGAATGGCTATGATCAAAAGCATTAATGACAGTCAATGTTGGAGAGGATGTAGAGCAAAGGGAACACTCTTCCACTGTTGGTGGGAGTGCAAACTTGTACAACCACTATGGAAATCATTATGGCAGTTTCTCAGAAAATTGAGAATTGATCTACCTCAAGACCCAACTGCTGTGGATATCGCTCTGTAGAAATAAAATGCTGTTTGGCCAGTGGCCAGGCAGGAAGTGTAGGCGGGACAAAAGAGAAGAGAATTCTGGAAAGTGGAAGGTTGGGGGGCGGGGGGTGGGGGAGACACTGCCATGAGAAGCAACATGTAAAGACATCGGTAAGCCACAAGCCATGTGGCAAAGTATAGACTCACAGAAATGGGTTAATTTAAGATAGAAGAAGTAGATAACAAGAAGCCTGCCACGGCCATACAGTTTGTAAGCAATATAAGTTTCTGTGTGTTTACTTGGTTGGTTCTGAGCGTCTATGGGCCTGGCAGGTGAGAGAGATTTGCCCTGACTATGGGCCAGGCAGAAAAACTCTAACTACACCCAGCCATACCTCTCTTGGGCATATACCCAAGGAATGCTCAATCTTACCATAAAGATACATGCTCCACTGTGTTCATATCAGCATTATTGGTAATAGCCAGAACCTGGAAACAACCTAGATGTCCATCAACTGAAGAATGGATCAAGAAAAAGTGGTAGTGGTTGGGGATTTAGCTCAGTAGTAGAGCACTTGCTTAGCAAGCTCAAGGCCCTGGGTTCAGTCCTCAGTTCAAGAAAAGAAAGAAAGAGAGAGAGAGAGAGAGAGAGAGAGAGAGAGAGAGAGAGAGAGAGAAAGAGAAAGAAAAAGAAAGGAAAGAAAGAAAGAAAGAAAGGAAGGAAGAAAGAAAGGAAGAAGAAAGAGAGAGAGAGAGAATGTGGTACATATACACAGTGGAGTACTACTTAGCAGAGAAAAACAATGACAGCATGAAATTTGCAGGTAAATGGATGGAACTAGAAAATATCATCCTGAGTGAGGTAACCCAAACCCAGAAGGACAAATATGGTCTGTACTCACTCATAAGTGGATTCTAGATATAAAGCAAAGAACAATCAGACTGCAACCCATAGAACCAGGGAGTCTGCATAGCAGGGGGGACCCTAGGATGACTGTGGCTTATGAAAAGTTTTGGGGGCGGTGGTGGTGCACGCCTTTAATCCCAGCACTCGGGAAGCAGAGGCAGGTGGATCTCTGTGAGTTCAAGGCCACCTGGTCTACAGAATGAGATCCAGGAAAGTCACAAAGCTACACAGAGAAACCCTGTCTCGAAAAACCAAAAAAATAAAATAAAATAATAAGTTTTGGTTTTACTCAATCACTGGGCAAGCTTCAGTGAAACATTTCACTATTAGGATAAGAATTTGCACTGTATGAAGCTGATCATAGAAAAAAATAAAAAATAATAAAAATTTTTAAAAAGAAATTGGAAAGGACGAAGTGAAACCTTCACTATTTGCAGACGATATGATAGTATACATAAGTGACCCCAAAAATTCTACCAGGGAACTCCTGCAGCTGATAAACTCCTTCAGTAATGTGGCAGGATACAAGATCAACTCAGAAAAATCAGTAGCCCTCCTATATACAAATGATAAATGGGCTGAGAAAGAAATCAGAGAAACATCACCCTTCACAATAGCATCGTGGCTTTTCTCACATGGCAAACAACACGGCTTAATGAATAAGATTGTGCCACCATATAAGACCCACATGGGTGCTGAGACAAAGCAAGCTCTCCCAGCGCTCTGCGTCCGGGATCCTATACTGACATTTGTTCAATCTATGACTGCCAGCTTTTTTCATTTCTCTGCCACCAACCTGCTCCACATCAAACTGGCTGCTCCAATTGGCGAGGTTTTTCCCTTCCAGTCCCTCACCATTTCCCAGAACTGCAGCCCGAGATATATTTCTTGGGGGGTCCTCAGGCTGCACACGCACCAACTCATTCTCCAGCTGGAGGAAGCACTGAATGCTGCTGGACCCCGGGGACGGTGGTCCTCATGCTCACATGACCCAGCCCTTACCCTTCCCTTGACGAAGGGTGGGGTAACTTGTGCTGGTTCGCAGATCCGTCCTTGATCTTGGGGACACCTGAGATTGGGCCCTGATAGTTCACAGGTATTATCTGACTTCGGCCAGCAAACGGGCAAATGAAAAGAGTTACCTTATCCCCAAGCTTTTTACCTAAGCTCTGAACCCTCCCTTTCTGAGTCTTTCTCTCCTGCCCACGTGCAACCCGAACCTGTGGAGTCTCTGACTCCACAGGACCTCTGCCTGTCGGAACTCTGTTCCAACCCTGCCTCCCTCCTTCACTCTTCTGTCACTTATTCTTGAGCTGCCCTGAGAAGCACAGACGGGTCTAGGGGAAGGCTGGGATGCATGCAAATGGGTTTCCTCAAACCAATGCTGCCCACACCCCCGAGGTCCAGGCAGTTCCCAATCAGAACCAACATTGAGATTAAAATAACCCGGATGGCTCTCTAGCTAGAGACCAATTTAGAACCTGCCTCCTGGCGGGTCTTCCTAAGGCTGCCCTCAGACCAGTAAACTATCAAAAACTAAAATAACGTAATTCAAGATTAAATAAAATCCATTTCACCATGTTTCCCAGAGCTTCCTCGACATAAGGGCTAAACTTAAGCATCTGGAGAGGGGCCCCTCCCACAGACAGAAGTCTTAGCTATGGCATTTAAGCTGTACCAAGGGGGAAATGAGAAAGCCCGTAACAGAACTGCCAAATGCGGGCTCACGCTATCTGACCAGCTGCCTGCAGTATTCCAGGTCCCTGTTTTAATTGTGGTAGAGAAAGCCACTGGGTTTTTCCATGCCCTGCCCTGCAGAGTACCACAAAGAGGGACACTGGTCAGCTGATTGCCCCCCTTTCCCGTGTACCTCATGGCATCCTGAATCTGTGTTCACAGACCATGGTCACTTATGTTTGGCTCAAGAAGAAGCTGTTAGCCAATGGTGGTGTCACATCTTTCATCCCAGCCCTTGGGAGGCTGAGAGAATTGGATCTCTGTGAGTTCGAGACCAGCCTGGTCTATATAGCCAGAGCTAGGCAGTGGGTAAAACAATGTCTCAAAAATAAAAAAAAAAAAAAATTAAAAAAAGGAAAAAGTCTTTGCTGTTGTTTGAGATGAAATCTCAAATTCATAGCCTGAGTCAAAAATGGTGAGACCTATATTTCATTCCAACACTTTTTTCTTCTGTCTCAAAACAGGGTTTCTCCATATAGCATTAGCTATCTTGGATCTCTAGGCTGGGCTCAAACTCAGACATCCTCCTTCTGCCTCCTGAGCAAGGGGATTAAAGGCCTGAGGCACCACCCCACTCCACGCCACACTGATTATTCCCTCATTCCTATAGTCTTAATATAGGTAGAAGTAAAATTTGTGCCTGGTGTGGTAGCACACACAATTAATCCTAGCTTAACAACAGGGAACAGATCTTTTGAGTTTGACAGCAGCCAGAGGGGTCACATAGGAAAACCGTGATTTAAAAAGACACAAAAAGATTAATGAAATTGTGTTTGTGTGTCTGTAGCCCCTGCGGGGGGTCTGAGCCAGGTCCTGTGCACATGACTTACGGTTGTGTGGCCTCTGTGGGACTCCCAGCAACAGGAGGGGTGTCTCTGACTCTTTGCCTGTGTGTGGAACCCTTTTCCTCCTGCCGGCTTGCCTCATCCAGGATGATAGGAGGGTTTCTGACCAGTCTTATTTTGTCTTGTTAGGCCATGTTCCAGGGATATCCCTGGGAAGCCTGCTGTTTCTTCTCATTCTTCCCTTTTTTTGAAGGTAAACAGGGGAGGAGTTGATCTGGGGGAGAGAGGACATGAGGGGAGGGACTGGGACAAATGGAGGAAAAATGAGGTCTTCGTGTAATGTATGAGAGAAGAATAAAGGTTAAAAAGATTATTTTTTTATTTGTTTTTGTGTAACAAGATCTTGTGTAGCCTAGCCTACCTAGCCTAGCCTTGGACTCCTCCTTCTCCTGACTTCCCAACCCAAATGGGAGGATGATAAGTGTAGGTCAAAAAGCCTGGCTCTAGGGGAGTGGAGAGATGGCTCAGAGGTTAAGAGCACCGACTGCTCTTCCAGAGGTCCTGAGTTCAATTCCCAGCAATCACATGGTGGCTCACAACCATCTGTAATCTGGTGTCCAATTCTGGCCAGCAGTCATATATGCTGTATACATAATAAATAAAAATCTTCAAAAAGAAAAGGGGGGGCTCTATAAGACAAAACCGTTAGTAGAACTATAAAGAATTTTTTTAGGTTTTTGAAATGTTTATATGTATGAATGTTTTGTATGCATGTATTTATATACAAGCCTGGTGCTAGCAGATGCAAAACAAGGCATCACATGCCCTAGAAGTGGAGTTATAGATGTTTGCTAGGGGCTGGAGAGTTGGTTCAGAGCTTAAGTACACTGGCTGCTCTTCCAGAGGTCCTGAGTTCATTTCCCAGCCAATACATGGTTGCTCACAACCATCTATAATGAGATCTGGTGCCCTCTTCTGGCCCACAGGCATACATGCAGGCAGGATACTGTATACATAACAAGTAAATAGGGGGTTGGGGATTTAGCTCAGTGGTAGAGTGCTTGCCTAGCAAGCCTAAGGCCCTGGGTTCGATCCTCAGCTCTGGTAAAAAGAAATAAATTAATTAAATTAAATAAATAAATAAAACTTAAAAAATAATAATAAATGGTTGCTAGCCACCATGTTGCTCCTGGAAACCAAACTTGGAACTTCTGAAAGAAAAACCATTGTTCTTAAACACTGACCCATCTTCCCAGCCACCCCCAAATTTTAAAAAATACAAATGGGGCCAGGCGGCGGTGGCACACGCCTTTAATCCCAGCACTCGGGAGGCAGAGGCAGACGGATCTTTGTGAGTTTGAGGCCAGCCTGGCCTACAGAGTGCCAGGAAAGGCGCAATGCTACACAGAGAAACCCTGTCTCAAAATACCAAAAAAAAAAAAAAAAAAAAAAAAGATTTTCGGGTTGAGGATTTAGTTCAGTGGTAGAGCGCTTGCCTAGCAAGCACAAGGCCCTGGGTTCAGTCCTCAGCTCAGGAAATTTAAAAAAAAAAAAAAAAAATTAATACAAATGGTTCCCCCCAACCCTCCCTGGTTGGTTGCACACTATTGGGGAACCAGTACAGTATACTGTGGTGATCATCAGTGACATTGTTCTTGATTTCCCTTGTACTTAAAGGGAAACTCATACAATGTCCAGAGCCCTTGATGTCCTGCAGACGGACGAGGATGTCCTCAAATTCCTTGCTGCACTTAGGTGGCACCAGCCTACACTTCCAGATGGAGCAGTTCATCTCCCAAAGGAAGAGTGGTGGTATCCACGGGTTGAATCTGAAGAGGACCTAGCAGAAGCTGTGGCTAGCAACTTAAGCTATTGTTTCCACTAGGAAGCCTGCTGCTGTCAGCATCTCCAGGAACACTGGACCAGAGAGGTCTGCTAAAGTTTGCTGCTGCCTCTGGAGCCAACTGCTGGCTGGATCCCAACCTGGACCTTCACTGACAAGATCCCAGCAGCCTTCAGGGAGCCATGCTTGGGGGGGGGGGGGGTGACTCATCCCAGGGCTGACCACCAGCCCCTCTCAAAGGCCTCTTATGTCAACCTGCCCACCATTGTTCTGTGTAACACATCTCCTCGTCCAGGTCTAGTAGATATTACCATCCCAAACAACTAGAGAGTTCCCTTGGTGGGTCTGAGGGATTGCATGCTGGCCCAGGAAGGTCTCTACATGCTCAGCATCATTTCCCACGAGCACCCACGGGAATCTATGGCTGAACTCTTCTGCGGAGACCAGGAGGAAATAAAGAAGGAAGAGGAGGCTGCTGCTGAGAGAAGGCTGTGACCAAGGACAGCTGTTGAGGGTGGCATCCAAGGCCAGTTCCACAGATAAAACACTTTTCTGCAATTATCGCAGCTTTATAGAAATGACCGTCATTCCTTACGGTTTTGGTGATGACCTGTGTCTCCAGAAGAAGGGGCCTGCGGGCAGGTGGAGGACCTTGGAATGAGGCGGGGTGGGATAGGAGATAAGGTTCCAATAGTAGACAGGATCATTCATTTACAATTTCCCCTAATGCCTGCATCCAGCTCAAGGTGAGATGTTTGCTTACTTATCCTGACTTTGTATTCTCAAAACTGAGCCAACAAAGTGCTACATTACTAGCCCCTGTTTAAAAAACAGGAGACAAGGCTATACTTCCTGGAGGCAGCCTTTAATCTGCCTAGGCAGAGGCAGGTGTATTTCTAAATTCCAGCTGAGCCAGGACTCCATAGTGAACCATCTGGAAATAAAGCTGATCATCTGATGCCACCGCCCTACATCCTAGTGAGGTGGAGGCAGAAGGATCAGGAGTTCAAGGTCATCTTGTCTCAAACCTAAATGATATCCTTCCTTTTTTCCTTTTTTTCTTTATTTTTCTCTTTTTTTGGAGGTTGGGGGTATAGTGGTTGGTCTTGAACTCACTATGTGTGTGGGGGTGACCTTGAGCCTCTGATCCTCTAGTGTGCATCTCCAGAGGGTTGGGCTTACAGGTTATCCACTACTCCTGGTTTTTGTTGTTGTTTTGGGTTGTTTGTTTGTTTGTTTGTTTGTTTTGGGGGTATGCCTGCAGGCCAGAAGAGGGCACCTGATCTCATTACTGATGATTGTGAGCCACCATGTGGTTGCTGGGAATCGAACTCAGAACCTCTAGAAGAGCAGTCAGTGCCCTTAACTTCTGAGCCATCATAAAACAATTCTTGTGGTTGCGAGGGGAGGGGTAAGATCTGGAGATGCAGACCAAGGGAAGAGATAGCCAATGGGTTTGTGCATACTGGATTTCTTTAAGAAAAAAACAGTGCTAGAGGAATAGCTCAGAGGTTAAGAGCACTGCCTGTTCTTCCAGAGGTCCTGAGTTCAATTCCCAGCAACCACAAGGTGGCTCACAACCTTCTATGAGATCTGGCCCCTCTTCTGGCCTGCAGGCATGCATAAAATACATAAATAAATCTTCCAAAATGTCAGAATGTGATGGCTGTGCCTAAGTGATACAGGCATTTCACCAGAGCGTTCAGCAGAGGAGGCAGAGGCAGGCAGGTCTTTCCAAAGCCAGTTTTACGCTACCCACCCAGAGCCTCAAGCCGAGAGAAACACTGCCTGAAAAATTTTAAATGCATTAGCAAAGAAAGATGACTCAGCAGTAGAAATCAGGAAATGAGGGTGTGTGTAAGACATTTGGGGTGTAGCTCTGCAATATAGTCTGTGGTTAGCATGTGCTGGGGTCCTGAGTTCACACCCCAAACCAAAGTTATCCAAGTTTTAGGTCTCAGGGTGGAGGGAAGAAAAGGCAGCCTCAGAGGGAGCTTTGGTCACTGAGACTGCCTTCCAATGACAAGGTTCCAGACATCCTACTTAGAGAAGGAAAATTGTACCCGCCTACATCATCCAGGCCAGCAAGAAATATTAGCTGACTGTGGGGTGTCCCGTGGTGAAGCTGGAGGGTCATGAGGTGAAAGTCACCCAGGTTAACGTGCACAGTGAGAGCCCTTGTCAAATTAAAATCGAATACTAAAGCTGCTTCCAGACTCCTGCCTAGATTTCAGGGAGCTGTGGGTTCAATATTCTGTCCAAAGTTGATATTTAAAAAAAAAAAAAAAAAAAAAAAAATGTACTGTTCATTTCCAGGTTCTGGAGTCATGAGGAACAAGAGCTCAGGCAGAGATACTCCGCCCTGGAGGCCCTTTCTGGTGTCAGGACCCAGAAGTGCTGTCCCAGCTGAGGGCCCCTGATTGGGGGAGGCCTTCCAGGGACATGGAGTCGTGCGCCCCCTGCTGTCGTCCCAGGGCATTGCTGGTTAAATCAGCCACTGAGACAGAAGGCAGCTTTGGTACTGCCCAAGTCTGGGTTGAGGTCTGGAATGGTCCCTGGGGATAGACCTTGGTCAGAAGACATGCTTAAGGGCCAGCTGCCACTCCTCAGGGCCGTTTTTGAACACCCATTGGGTGGAACCAGGCTTCCTGGCTGGGCTGCAGAGTTCTCTTAGAAGAGGCTGCAAGCTGCAGGGACCCTAAAGAAGTCACGTGTTTTGACCTGCAGGAGGGAGTTTGTTCTGTCACATGGAAAGGGGGTGTCTGTGTGGGTTACCATGTCCTATGTCCCAGGAATGTTCTCCCACGGGAGGTCCTTTCACTTCAATTTTGAACAAAAGTGGAACTGGACTGTGGGGTCTTATGCCAGCCTTGCTGGTCAGCAAGGAGATACCAATGGAGCAAGCTGGGACGGGGCTCTGGTGAGCTCCACGGCTGAGGACCCTTGGCTGCCTCGGGCTGTGCTGGGGAGGGAGCCTGGCTCAGGCTGTGATTTCAAGCTGGGAGGATGTGTTGTTGTTGTTGTTGTTGTTGTTGTTGTTGTTGTTGTTGTTGTAAGAAAACATCTCAGAGGCTTGGACTTCACAATCTACGGCAAAATGTTACTCCTCGAGTTCTTTGAAAACTTTGGCATTCTTGTACAAGGCTCTTCAATCAAGCAGATGGGTCTGGGCAGAGGAGCAAGTGGGAAGGAATTGCCCTCCGTGCTTCCCAAGGGAGAGGGCTCCCTCTTGTGGGTCACTCTCTAGAAAGCAGCAGCCTGGCTTTCAGTAAGTTCCAGCTCAGGACTAGTCTCTGTTCCCACAATTTCAAGTCTTCTGCAAGGAAGGGAGTGAGGGACAGAACTAGCGTGTGCTCCATGATTTTCCTGTGTTGCTTTTCCTGTTGTTGTTGTTATTCTAATCTTTTTGGCTGCTCACAACTGTCTATAACTTCAGTTCTAGGGGACTAACACTCTCACACAGAAATACACGCAGGCAAAATAATGCACGCGCGCGCGCGCGCGCACACACACACACACACACACACACACACACACACAAATTATGAGGATACTGAGGTGTAGCTCTCTCTCCAAATTACTGGCTTCGAGTGGGAGTATGGGAAGGGAAGGACCCTGTTCTGTTTAAGGGCTGGCCACTGAGAGTTTGGCCACTGTCCAGTGAGAATATAGATCACACAAATTGGACTTTTTATTTTATTTTTTGTTGTTTATTGGGGGGGTCTCAAGGGTGGGGCACTGACATGGAAGGACTGGGAAGTGAGTGCAATTGGGGTGATGATGTGAAATTCACAAAAAATCAGTAAGGAAGGGAGGGAGGCAGAGACAGGTTGGACTCTGAGGTCAAGTGGTGTCTGGTCTCCAAGAATAATTTGAGGTTTCCCACCTTCAGCTTCATAGTGACACCCCTCTCAAAAACCCAAAATTAATGAAAGAAAGGAATGTCTCAGAGAGATCATTCCCCATTTTGGGGTGTCCCTCCGCAATATAGTCTATACCTATCACATGCCACCTCCAGGGTATGCACACCCAACATTAACAGAGGATTTAGATCTCAGAAGAGAAGGACTGATAGAATGCAGCCTCAGAAGGGGCTTTTGGTCATAGACACCCCCAGGTAAAGGTCCTCTGCCTGCCAACGAAAAGGTTTCTAGAATGATATTTTGAAGGATAATTGTACCAGCCTACACCACCTAGGCCAATAAGAAAAGTTAGCTAAGCAGGGCGGTGGTGCTGCATGCCTTTAATGCCAGCACTCGGGAGGCAGAGGCAGGCAGATCTCTGGGTGTTCCAGGCCAGCCTGGGCTACCAAGTGAGTCCTAGGAAAGGTGCAAAGCTACACAGAGAAAACCTGTCTCAAAGAGAGGGGGGGGGGGAGGGAGGGAGGGAGGGAGGAAGGAAGGAAGGAAGGAAGGAAAGAAGGAAGGAAAGAAGGAAGGAATGAAAGAAAGGAAATGTTAGCTGACTGAGGGATAAGCCACAGAGAAGCTTGAGGGTAACAAGGTGAAAGTCACCTGAGTTAATGTCCATAGTTAGACCCAAGTCAAAAGCTTATGGCAGACTCCTGACTGGCATTCAGGGATCTCTGAGTACAAATTTCTGTCCCAGAAATGTTTGTAAAGATCTGTGCTAGGGTCTGTAGAGATGGTTCAGCAGTTAAGAGCACTGACTGTTCTTGCTGAGGACCTGGATCAATTTCCGGCACCCACATGGTAGCTCACAACTATCTATAACTACAGTGCCAGGGGATCTGACACCTCCACACCAATGTACATGAAACAAATTTAAATAAATTATTTTTTTAATCTGTGCTCTAAAACATCTGTGCTAATTGGACCCATCTTAACAAAAACGTGCTTGGCATTTCCAGGTGCTGCGGTCAGGAGGAACAAGAAGAGCTCAGCCAGGAACACCCCCCCACCCCCCCCCCACCCACCCCCGCTTTGGGCACTTTCTGTTGTCAGGACCCGGAAGTGCTGTCCCAGCTGAATGCCTCTGACTGCAGGAAATCTTCCAGGAATGTGGAGACGTGCGCCACCTGCCGGCCCTCCAGGACACTGCTGTTGAAACAGCCTGTGAGGCAGAAGGCCGCCTTGGGGATACCGCCCACAGCTCTGGATTGCAGTCCACATCCAAGGAAGCCATGAAGAGGGGCGCGTTCATGGGGTGTTGGTGGGGTCTCAGTTCAGCACCTCTTCTGAAGGCTCCTGGCTGCCTGGTGCTCTGCTTGGGAAGGAGCCTGGCTCAGGCTATGATGTCAAGCAGGGAGGATGTTTCTGTTGGTTTGGAAAACACCTCTGAGGCTTGGACTTCACAATCTGAGGCATAATGCCACTCTTCAGGACCTCTGAACACTTTTCTCCTTTCTATCAGAGGTTCTTCAGTC
Source organism: Onychomys torridus (assembly GCF_903995425.1). Taxonomy (NCBI): domain Eukaryota; kingdom Metazoa; phylum Chordata; class Mammalia; order Rodentia; family Cricetidae; genus Onychomys; species Onychomys torridus. The sequence continues at coordinate 212,519 of NC_050443.1, forward strand.
AAGCAGATGGGTCTACCGAGTAGAGCCTGTCAGGGTGTGCCCCTCAAGCAGGAGGAACCCTCTGTGCTTCTCAAGGGAGAGATGACTCACTCCTGAGGGCCCACTGATTGAAAACATCAGCCTGGAGCCCAATAAAGGCATCAGTAAGTTCCAGCTCAGGACTTACCCCTGTTTTCTGTATCATAAGGCCTCAGCAAGGCTCAGTCATCAGAGCTGAGTGGTAAGAGGGCACAGGACTGGCCCTCCTTTAGTTGTGGATTTCACATTTATAGAGACTCACAGACTGATTGGGACAAGAGTAGCTGACAACATTACACTATAGTGACTTGTGGCATTAAACTCAGGTCACCCGGTGGGTGTCAAGACCTCTACTGGACATGTTGACAGTATTGTGGAAAAAAAGGTGTGTCTCCCTAAGTTCTGCAGCCTGGCCTCAGACACAGCCCACCTTCTCCAATGTGAAGCTTAGACTGTACGAGTTTACCGCCATTCTACACAATTCCGTGTTTCCGTGCCTTGTTTCTGTTTTATTCATTTTAGTATGTTGGAGATTCCATGCCTGCACGTAAATTGCTCAGAAAGTGCATCTGGGTTTTTTCAAAAGTCATATCAGGGCATCGGAACCCCTGGAAATGGAGTTCTGGGTTGGGGTGATGTACCACCTGGCTTCTAGGGTTCCTAGGTTCTCCGAAATAAAAGTAAGTGTGCTAATCCACAGAGTTATCTCCTCCTCCTCCTCCTTCTTCTTTTTTTCCTTTGTGTGTGTGTGTGTGTGTGTGTGTGTGTGTGTGTGTGTGTGTTTTGGTTTTGGTTTTCAAGACAGGGTTTCTCTCTGTAGTTTTGGTGCCTGTCTTGGATCTCACTCTGTAGACCAGGCTGGCCTCAAACTCACAGAGATCTGCCTGGCTCTGCCTCCAGAGTGCTGGGACTAAAGGTGTGTTCCACCACTGCCGGGCTTCTTTCTGCTTCTTATGTTGTTATTTCCCTTGTCCTGTGTGGCCACATTGGACTTGGTCACCTAGTGATCCTCCTGCCTCAGCTCCTGGAAGTGCTGATCCCAGGCATGAGTCGCCACTCCCAGCAGTTATTCTTTAAAGAGACCATTTTCTAGGTTGGAGCTTTGAATCCAGGCCTCAGACTGGCCTCAATGTTGGTAGGAGGCCAACTCTGATTCCCCAACTCACAATTTTCCTGTCTGCAATGCAACCGTCCTCTGTGAGCCCCGGCCACTGGTCTTTAATAAAATCAAAGAGACTTCTCCATTCTCCTTGCTTGGGGTTTTTTCATTTGGGAGTGGGGAGGGACAGGGGGCAAGGAGAAAAAGGCCCAGCCAAAGCCCATCAGCTGCGGAAGGTCTTGGTCAGCTAACTGTTGTGTCTGTGGAAAGCGGAGGCAGGATACTTTCCTTCCCAACTGGTCTCAACACTCTGCACCCACAAGAGGGTGCTGCATTTGTCGGTCAGAAGTGGTCAATAGGAGTATCCAGTGCAAGTGAACACAAGCCGATGAGGCTATTTGGGGTTAATAGGATGCTAAAATATCGGTTAGTTTCAAGTGGGAGGTCATTTTTGTTTAACAGATAAGTTCCATATCCAGTTCTGGCGTCCTGCATGCTATGGATCTGGAATTACTGTAAGCACCTCATTTTGGTGCTAGGAACTGAGCTCAGGCCTGTGCAGCAGTAGTGTGTGTGGCCTGTTCTACAGTGACTCCACTCTTGGGAGAGAAAAGATTCACATCGTTTTGATAGTATGTGCTTGGATGTACTGGGAAGTGCCACCAACAGGAAATCATGGAGGGCAGAGGTCACTCAACTGAGGAGAGTGCTTGCCTTGCTGGAGAGAGGCTGTGGGCTCCATTGCCAGTTCTGTGTGTGTGTGTGTGCGTGTGTGTGTGTGTGTGTGTGTGCATGTGTGTGTGTGTGTGTGTCTGTGTCTGTGTCTGTGTGTCTGTGTGTCTCTTTGTGTGTCTGTGTGTGTGTCTGTGTGTGTGTGTGTCTGTGTCTGTGTGTGTGTGTCTGTGTGTGTGTGTGTGTTTGCAGTTATACACATGATACTGACGGGAGACATAGAGGCAGGAGGATGACCATGAATTCATCACTACAGGCCACTAGAACTACTCACTAAGGTAAGATATGAAAATACAATCCACTGAACGTCCTTGTGTTCATTGTCCCCTTTGTCACACTGTAGAAACCATGACTGTGGACAGTTCGTGGACAGGGGAGGCTGGGGCTAAGTGTCAGCCTGGTAGAGATGGGAAACCCTCTCCCTGGGAAGGGAAGGATGTTGGCCTGGTTGAGGCTTTAGGAAATACATGATTAACTGACCTCCAGGAGAAAGGGCTGTGAATTTCAAACACATCCTGGGGCCTTAGACCTAGTTTGTGGCCAGCTTGAACATAAGCCCATGTGAGTAAAATACATGTATGTACATGTAATATATATATTTGCTGTACCTAAGTGGCATAGCATTTCACAACAGCCCTCAGGAAGAGAGACACAGGAAGGCAGAACTCTGAAGTCAAGGCTGTCCACAGTCCAAAACCAGTTTTAGGCTACCCACTCAAAGCTTCATGCTAAGACCTTGCCTCAAGAAAAAAAAAAAAAAAAAACATTTGCTCATTGGGAAACTAAGTGTGTAAGGCATTTGGGGGAGAGCTCAGCAATGTATTCTATGTTTAGCACATGCCATCTCTGGGCTTCTGAATTCACACAAACAGAAGGTTTACAAAGGTTTTAGGTCTCAGGGTGGAGAGACAGAGAGGATGCAGGCTCAAACGGGGGGCTTTGGTTCCTGAGAGCGTGCTTTCCAACGATAAGGTTCCTGAAGTGCCCTCTGGGATAGGAAAACTGAACTAGCCATACAGTGCAGGCCAGTAAGAGACGTCAGTGGACTGTGGGGTGTGCCACGGTGAGGCTAGAGGGTGGTGAGATGCAAGTCACCTGACTTAACTTACACAGTGAGACCCCAAGTCAAAATAAAATTGAACATGAAGGCTTCTGCCAACTCCTGCATTGCATTCAGGAACTGTCGGTTCAAGATTTTTGTCACAGAAGTGATGACAAATCTGTGCTCTTAGGGCTGGGGATGTAGCTCAGTGGTAGAGCACTTGCCTAGCAAGCACAAGGCCCTGGGTTCGATCCTCAGCTGCACAAAAAAAAAAAAAAAAAAAAAAAAAACAAAAAACAAAAAAAAAAAAACAAAAAAAAAAAAAAAAAAAAAAAAAAAAAAAAAAAAAAAAAAAAAAACCACTGTCTTAAGAAAAATATCAGAGGTCCAGAGTTCAATTCCCAGCAGCCACATGATGGTTACAACCATCTGTAATGAGATCTGGCGCCCTCTTCCGGCCTGCAGTGATTCAAGCATAATAAATAAATAAAATTAACAACAAAATATGTTTGTCATTTTCAGGTGCTGCAGTGGTGAGGGACAAGATCTCAACCAGGAACACTCAGCCTTGGAGGCCCTATCTGTTGTCAGGACCCGGAAGTGCTGTCCCAGCTGAGTGCCCCTGACTGGGGCAGGCCTTCCAGGAACATGGAGACCTGTGCCCCCTGCTGTCACTTCAGGACAACACTGATAATGCCGCCTCTGAGGCAGGAGACAGCTTTGGGGTCTAGATCCACTGAAGCCATGGGGGCTGGGTACAGAGCTCAGTGGTGAGACATGCACATGGTCCAGAGTCATTACTGAGGAACATTTTCAAAACGCCATGCATGGGATGGAACCAGGATCCCTGGCTGGGCTGCAGTGTTCTCTTAGCAAAGGCTCTGACCGGCAGGGCCCTAAAGCAGTACTGTTTTGATCTGCAAGAGAGGGTTTCTCCCTTGACCTGCAGTGTAAACCATTTGTCTTGAGTCACCAGGAGAACCTGGCTCTGCTCTGTGCTCTGAGGCTCAGCGTCTCCAGGAGTGCTCTCCCACAGGAGGTGCTTTCTCCTTTGATCCAATTCTGCCCAATGGGGCCCTGGCCTGTGGGGTCCTGTGAACCTTCATTGTGCTACATCCTGCGAATGCAGGGGTGCTGGTGTGTTTGAGAGGTGGTGTGGCTCAGTTCCTCACCTCTTCTGAAGGCTCTTGGCTGCCTGGGACTCTGCTTGGGAAGAGCCTGGCTCAGACTGTGATTGCAAGCTGGGAGGATGTTTCTGTTGGTTTGGAAAACACCTCTGAGGCTTGCACTTCACAATCTGAGGCAAAATGCCACTCTTCAAGGTCTCTGAACGCTTTTTTTTTTTTTCATTCCTTATTAAGTTCTTCATTAAGTAGTGATATCCATGACTGCAAATGCACATTTGAGAAAGAGGAACTTGGAAGGTTTCTGTGACAACCCCACTCCACCTCCCTGAGCCTAAACAGGAAGCCATCGAAGAAAGTGTGATAGATAAGCTCCCCCCCCCTCCCGCCCAGATGCTTAGCAATCAAGAGACCTGGGTTCAATTCCTGGCACCCTCATGGTGACACACAACTGTTTATGGATTCTAGGCGACCCAACACTCTCAAACAGACATACATACAGGCAAAACAATGCGCACGCACACACAAAAAAGGATATTAAATTGTAGCTCTCCAATCAATGGCGAGCTAAGGGAAGGACTCGGGTCTATTTAGGGGGCAGGCCACTGAGAGTTCAACCACCAGCCAGAGACAACACAAATTGGACTCTGGTTTGGTTTGGTTTTTCAGGGATTTTTTTTTTAAATTTTTTATTTTTTTGGTGTTTCAAGACAGTGTTTCTCTGTGTAGCAGCTCTGCCTGTCCTGGAACTCACTTTGTAGACCAGGCTGGCCTCAAACTCACTGAGATTTGCCCACCTCTGTAGTCCACTACAGCCCTGCTTGTGTTTTTACATAATTTTTGATGCTTTACTGGGGGTCTCAAGGGCGGGGGCTGACATGGAAGGACTGGGGAGTGAGTAGAACTGTGATCTATGATGTCATAGTCCCAAAGAATCAACACAAAAAATTACGTTGAAAAAATAAAATATGTGGGCTATTCTTAACTGTCAAGACACACCTTTCCTCACAGGACCCAGGGATGGAGGAAGGAAGAGACAGGCGGAACCCTGAGGTCATGCCCTGTCTTGCCTCCAAGAATAATTTTAGGTTCCCACCTTCAGCTTCATGGTGACACCCCTCTCAAAAACCCAAAGTGTCATTAATGAAAGAAAAGGATGGCCCAGTGGTAGACAATGGGAGACTTTCCCCCATTTGGGGGTGTACCTCAGCAATATAGTCTATATTTATAACATGGCATCTCCAGGGCTCACAGTTCACACCGAACATTAACAAAGGATTTAGATCTCAAAATGGGAGGAGGGAGAGCATACAGCCTCAGAAGGGCCTTTGGTCACAGCCTCTCCCCAGGTTAGGGCAACTCTGTCTGCCAATGACAAGGTTTCTGAAGTGCTAGTTTGAGAAGGTAAATTGTACCAACAGGCCAGTAAGAAATATCAGGTGACTACAGGGTGTGCTATTGTGAGGCCTGTGGGCCATGAGGTGAAAGTCACCTGAGTTAAGATCTACAGTGAGGGGCTGGAGAGATGGCTCAGCGGTTAAGAGTACTGACTGCCCTTCCAAAGGTCCTGAGTTCAATACCTAGCAACCACATGGTGGCTCACAACCTTCTGTAATGAGATCTGGTGCCCTCTTCTGGCCTGCAGCCATATATGCAGGCCGAACATTGTATACATAACAAATAAATAAATACTAAAAAAGAGAGAACCGAGTCAAAATAAAAGGGCACACAAAAGCTTATGCCAGACTCAATGCCTGGAGTTCTGTGAGGTCTGTGTTCAAGATTCTGTTCCAGAGTGGTTATAAAGATCTATGCTCTTAGCCGGTGTGTGGTGCTGCATGCTTTTAATCTTATCATTCAGGAGGCAGAGGCAGGTAGATCTTGTGTTTTAATTCCAGGCTGGTCTACAAAGCAAATTCCAGGATAGCCAGGGCTGTTACACAGAGAAACACTATCCCGAATAAGGAAGGAGAAAAGGTTTGGGGACTTAGCTCAGTGGTAGAGAGCTTCCCTAGCAAGCACAAGGCTCTGGGTTCGATCCTCAGCTCAAGGAAAGAAAGAGAGAGAGAGAGAGAGAGAGAGAGAGAGAGAGAGAGAGTCTGTAGAGATGGTTCAGCAGTTAAGAGCACTGACTGTTCTTGCTGAGGACCTGGATCAATTTCCAAGTAGCTCACAACTATCTGTAACTACAGTGCCAGGGGATCTGACACCTCCACACCAATGTACATGAAACAAATTTAAATAAATTATTTTTTTTAATCTGTGCTCTAAAACATCTGTGCTAATTGGACCCATCTTAACAAAAACGTGCTTGGCATTTCCAGGTGCTGCGGTCAGGAGGAACAAGAAGAGCTCAGCCAGGAACACCCCCCCCCCCCCCCCCCACCCACCCCCGCTTTGGGCACTTTCTGTCGTCAGGACCCGGAAGTGCTGTCCCAGCTGAATGCCTCTGACTGCAGGAATCTTCCAGGAATGTGGAGACGTGCGCCACCTGCCGGCCCTCCAGGACACTGCTGGTGAAATGGCCTGTGAGGCAGAAGGCCGCCTTGGGGATACCGCCCACAGCTCTGGATTGCAGTCCACATCCAAGGAAGCCATGAAGAGGGGCGCGTTCATGGGGTGTTGGTGGGGGTCTCAGTTCAGCACCTCTTCTGAAGGCTCCTGGCTGCCTGGTGCTCTGCTTGGGAAGGAGCCTGGCTCAGGCTATAATGTCAAGCAGGGAGGATGTTTCTGTTGCTTTGGAAAACACCTCTGAGTTTTGGACTTCACAATCTGAGGCATAATGCCACTCTTCAGGATCTCTGAACGCTTTTTTTGTTCCTGTCTGGGGTTCAATCGAGCAGATGGGCCTAGCCTGAGGACCCTGTCAGGGTGTGCCCCTCAAGTGGGAAGTGCCCCCTTTGCTTCTCTGGGGATAAAGGACTTCCCTCCTGAGTGTCAACCCTTTAAAGCAGCAGCCTGGAATCCGATACTGGCTCGGAATTAAATTCCAGCTCAGGACTTGCCTGTGTTTACACTATTACAAGTCTTCACAGCCAGGCGGTGGTTGTACACAACTTTAATCCGAGCCCTTTGGAGGCAGAGCCTGGATCTCTGTGAGTTCAAGGCCAGCCTAGTTTACAGAGCCACATCCAGGACAGGCACCAAAGCTACACAGAGAAATCCTGTCTCGAAAAATCAAAATTAAAAAAGTCTCACAGTTATTAGAGTTGTGTGGTAGTGGTGGGGAGGAACAGAGGACTAGTCCGTGTGCCCCCCCTCCTTTTTTTTTTTTGATTGTGGATTTACAGAGACTCACAGCCTGATATTGGGACATGAGGACAGGAGGAGCTGACAATACTACAGTCAGAGTGACTTCTAGTGCACGTGGGATCTCAGGTGACAATATTACAATCATTTAATACTTCCAGACATGCAACTCAGGCCACCACCAGGGGGGTGTCAAGACCTCTGTTAGCCATATTGCTGGTATTAGCAAAGAAAAAAGGGGTCTCCTTGAGCTCAGCAGCCTGGACTCAGACACAGCCCACCTTCTCCCAATGTGAGGCTTGGATTGTATGGATTTACCACCAATCTACACAATTCCGTGTTTCCGTGCCTTGTTTCTGTTTTATTCATTTTAGTATGTTGGAGATTCCATCCCTGCACGTAAATTGCTCAGAAAATGCACCTTGGGTTTTCCCAAAAGTCATATCAGGGCATTGGAACCCCTGGAAGTGGAGTTCTGGGTTGGGGTGATGTACCAACTGGGTTCTTGGATTCCTAGGTCCTCCGCAATAAAAAGTAAGTGCTCTGACTCATGGAATTATCTCCCAGTCCCCAGGGTTTCTGTCACTTGGGTTTTCTTTCTGCCTCTCATGTTCTTGCTTTCCTTGTCTTCTGTGGCCACACTGGACTTGGTGTTCTAGTGATCCTCCTGCCTCAGCTCATGGAAGTGCTGATTGTTGGTTAAAGCGCCGCCGCTGGTGGCTGGACACCGCCCGCGGCAGCCAGCCAGAGGAGAGCTGCTGGCGGAAGAATCTCCGCCATGGTCACCTTTCCAGAGCTTTATGGGAAAGAGAGGCGGAGAGAGAGAGAGACAGAGAGACAGAGAGACAGAGACAGAAACAGAGACAGAGACCGCGCGCGCGCGGAGGGAAGAGGGAAGGGGGAAAGGGAAGAGGGGACACAGAGGGGGCCCGCGTCCCAGAATGTTGATGTAATTAAGGACAGAACTCTTACACTGATACCATGCACTTGTCACCACTCCCAGCAGTTTTCCTCTGCGGAGGCCGTTTTCTCTCGTTCCTTTTGTTTTGTTTTTGTGTTGTGGTTGTTTTCAAGACAGGGTTTGTCTTTTGTAGCTTTGGTCCTGGAACTCGCTCTGTAGACCAGGCTGGCCTCGAACTCACAGAGATCCACGTGGCTCTGCCCCCCAAGTGCTGGGATTAAAGGCGTGCGCCACCACCGCCCGGCTGTAAAACATTTTATTTTTAATGTGTGGGGGAGTTTTTCTTGTCTGGATGTATGCCATGTGTATGTGTGGTCCTGGATCCTATGGACATGGAGTTACACAGTGAGTCTATGTATTCTATCTTACTCAATGTTAAATGTGTGTGTGTGTAATGCAGACGCAGGAACATTTTTTTTTTTTTTTTTTTTTTTTTGAGCTGAGGATTGAACCCAGGGCTTTGCCCTTGCTAGGCGAGCACTCTACTACTGAGCTAAACCCCCAACCCGTAAACATAATTTCTGAGGGAGTTGTTGGTCCTTCTCTTTCCTACTACACTTTGGAAACCAACTTTGTGAACACTTAGTGGACTGTGTTCCCTGCAACAAAGCAGCAGCTGGGGAAAAAACTGGTACCATATTTCCGGGAATGGAAAGATGTAAGCCGGATAAGGCCTGGGAATCCAGATGTGGGGCTTAGATCCTCGGCTGGGCTCCACACAGTCCCCTTGGCTGTGGAAGAACAGCAGTTTTAAGACCTACCTGGGCTTTAATGCAAGACTGAAGCCAGCCTCAGAGTGATAAAACTCCCAATTTAAAAAAAAATGGAATTGTGGGCTAGACACGTGGCTCAGTGGTTAAGAGCATTGGTTGCTCTTCCAGAGGTGCTGAGTTCAATTCCCAGCAACCACGTGGTAGCTCAGAGCCATCTGTAATAGAATCTGATGCCCCCTTCTGTTGTGCAGATAGAGCACTCATATAATAATAAACAAATAAATAAATCTTTGTTTGTTTTGTTTTTTTGTTTTTCAAAATAGCCTCTCTGTGTAACAGTCCTGGCTGCCCTGGAACTGGATTTGTATACCAGGCTGATCTCAAACTCACTGAGATCCGCCTTCCTCTGCCTCCCAAGTGCTGGGTTGAAAGGCGTGCGCCACCACTACCCAGCCAATAAATACATCTTTTTAAAAAATGGAGTAAGAGGCAGGATGATGGTTGGCACACACCTTTAATCCCAGCATTTAGGAGGTGGAGGCAGGAGGATCTCTGTGAGTTCTAGGCCAGTTTGGTCTACGGAGCGAGTTCCAGGACAACCAGAGTTACACAAAGAAACCCTGTCTTCAAAAACCGAAAAAGAGAGAAAAATCAAAAGGATTTGGCTTGCTTGTGCCTACTGGCACATGTTTTTAATCTCAGCACATAGGTGGCAGGCATATAACGGGGTAGTGGCCAGCCAGGGCTATAGATTGTTAAGATGTGTTGGGGAAACGGCTCTGTCATTAAAGAACCTACTTTATGAGCAAAAAACGTCACAAACGGGAACTCCAACATGCACTTAAACACCAGGTGACTGGGCAGCCTGCCTGTAGTTCCAGTTTTTAAGGCAAAGTTAAAGAAACTGAGAAATGACCCCAAACAAACAATAGAGAGATTTCAGCACGGACATCAAGCCCAATGTGCTTTTTAAAAATGTAATAGTGTTTGACTTTCTTCCTACCACTTGGGAATTACAGGCAGGGGGGATCTCTGTGAGTTCCAGGCCAGCCAGACCCACATAGTGAGATCCTGTCACAATCACACAAAGCATTCCTGACTGGAAACTGTGAGGGGACCTCCCGGGGCAATGACAGGTGTGAAATTCTGACCCGGTGGCAAGGACCCTGGGGAGAAGCAGGAGGCCTATCTGAGTCAGTTTAGACCGGACTGAACTGGAACTTTGGAGCCAAGCGCCTCACACTTCCCTCCATTATTTTCTGGAACCTGGGCAATCTGATGGCAGAGAAAGCTGCCTGTGGCCCAGCTCTCCTTCCTCTATCAGCTCTGAAATCTGCAGTGTTGAGATCTGGCAGGAAACCCTGCCATGTGGAGAGGCCAAATGCCTAGATTCTTCCCCCAAAGTGTGGAGTTAAGTTAACAAGACTCCTGACCTGCCCCCGCGGCTGCTGGGGGCAGGGTTGCCTGCCGGTCGGAGAGAATGAGGGAAAGCCCTCACAGGGCACCTTGAGTCTGGTCTGCAAGGTGATTCCTGGTGTGACCCCAGCTCTTGGGAGGCAGAGACCAGAGGACCCAGAGGGAAAAAATTAGGAGGAAATAAGTTTGAGGCCAGTCTGGATCACATCATGAGACAGACCTCGTATCTAAAAAAAACAAAACAAAAACTGTGGTCAAGTGCAGCAGCACATGCCTTCATACCAGAATTTGGGAGGCGGAGACTGGCAAATCTCCGTGAGTTTAAGGCCCCTTGCTCTGTATAGCAATTCTAGGACAGTCAGGACTACACGGAGAGGCTTTGTCTCAAACGGAAACGAAACTACAATAACCGCTCGTTGACTTGTATCCTTCATCCTAGCACTCAACAGGCTGAGGCAGGAGGATTTCCGTGAGTCCCAGGCCAGCCCATGCTACAGAATAAGGCCTTCTCTGAAATAAAAGTATACGTAGTGGGCATGGTGGCCCGTGCCTGTAATCCCAGCATTCAACTAGTTTGAGGCCAAGCAGGTTTATATGAGATCTCCTCTCACAGAAACAAAGCAAAAAACTACAACAGCACACCTTCAGGGGTGGAGGCAGAGGCAGGCGGATCTCTGTGAGTTCTAAGCCAGCCTGGTCTACAGAGCCAGTTCCAGGGAAACCAGTGCTACACCTTGTGTTTTTAAAAAAAAAAAAAAAAGTTGGGGGGTTGGAGATTTAGCTCAGTGGTAGAGAGCTTGCCTAGCAAGCTCAAGGCCCTGGGTTCAATCCTCAGCTCCACACACACACACACACACACACACACAAAAAAAAAAGTTAAAATTTTATCTGGAGAGGGTTGTCCCATTAAGCATTTGGATCACAGAAACCAGTAGTCAATAACAGAACAAAAATGCTCAACTACCATGGTTTCTCATTGTTAGCTCTTCAGTCACAACTCTCCTGTTTTGTAGGGGGACAGGAAACAGGGTCTCACGTAGCATGAGCAAACCTGAAAATGGCTATGTAAGCTCCGACCTTGAACTTATGTCCCCCTGCTCCACCTCCAGAGTGCTGGGATGACCGTCAGACACACTATCCAGTTTCTGTCATGCTTGGGGTCACACCCAGAGTTTCACACATGCTAGGCATGCCTCCACCAATGGAGCCGCACCCCAACCCTACCCTGTCCTGTGGATGAAGGAGCTGGAAGTAATAAACCAGTGTTGTAAAGGATTTAACAATCAACTTGCTTAGGAAGTAGAATTCAACTGATCGTGAACTAACCAGACATCTTAGAAACTAAAGAAAGAAAGAAAAAAAATTTAAAAAAGCAGAACTGACTGTCTTGATCAGTCTATGGTTACCACTAATATCTCTCCCCCAACCACCTCCTCTTAAGACAGGGTTTCTCTGTATAGTCTTGGATGTTATGGAAGTCACTCTGTAGACGAGGCTGGCTTTAAACTCAAGAGATCCCCCTGCCTCTTCCTCCCTAGTGCTGGAACTAAAGGCATGTGTCACAACACCCTGCTAAGGATGTATTTTTTGCAAGATTTGGTTACCAAGACTGTGACCTATTAGGCTCTGTTCCCATATCAAAAGCAGAGTGATTCTGCCTGCCAGCCAGGCAGAAAGGCCCTGGGCCTCTTATCATAAGGCAGGATAACCCTGAACAGCCACCTACACAAAGACACCAAGAACATTAGCCTGTTTAAAATATATATTGTTGCCTAGCAGTAATGGCACACACCTTTAATCCTAGCACACAGGAGGCAGAGGCAGGTGGATCTCTGAATTTTAGGCCAGCCTGGTCTATAGAGCTAGTTCCAGGACAGCCAGGGCTACACAGAGAAATCCTGTGTGGAAAAATCAACCCCGGACCAAAAGAAACCAAAAAAACAAAAAATAACTGTTAGAATATCTTTGCTATGTAAAATTCCCATTTGTCCAGAATGGCCAAGCTTGCAGCTTCTGTATCTGTGAAGCATGTTCCATTGTTCAAAGTGTCACTTGGGGACTGTGACCTAGAAATGATTTACAGGTGGTAGCATGCATCTCTCTGCAATTGTAGTCTAAAGTCTACACAAGCTGCAGAGAATTTCTGTTGAAGATGGGTGGGTGTTTAACATCTTGTGGTGTTCAACAAGAATTGGATGCCTTCTATTATTAAAAGTTTTATTTCCATTTCCTTGAGTGTTCGGAGTCAAGTCTCAAGGTGTGTAGGGGGTGGGGGGTGGTACATTCATCTGCTGCTTCATGGTCACCTCCCAAACGATTTTAGATCTAAGACCTTCTTCAGGCCTTTATTTTTCAATGAAAAACCCTACGCACACCTAAAATTTGATCCAGATCTAAAGCCCTTACTTCCTTCCAAACCTTACAAGCTGATCCACCATCAGCAAAGCAGTATCAAAGAGACGCAGTTTTTCATTCGAACACTAGGGGGTAGACAGAATGAGGCCATCTCTGGAAAAGCCTGGAAGCGGTCTTCACTTTTCTCTATCCCGCAGTCAGGAACCAGCTCTTGGTGGAGGTTGGGGGTTCAGGGGGGAACGCAGCCAAGGCAAGATTCATGGGTTCAAATCCTGGTTGCCCCGACCGAGCTCTCTGTACCTATCCACTTAAATGGTTTTCACAAACACTAACAGTATAGGGGGCTGGAGAAATACACACACAATTTAAAAAAAAAAAAAGCAAGCAAAGGTGGGTCAGGCATGGTGGCACATGCCAGCACTCGGGAGGCAGAGGCAAGTGGATCTCTGTGAGTTCAAGGCCAACCTGGTCTACAAAGCAAGTTCCAGGACAGCCAGGACTGTTACGAGAAATGGCCACTCAGCAGTTAAAAATAAAAACAGTCGCTGTTTTTTCAAAGGACCACGGTTCAGTTCCTAGAACCCATATGGCAGCTCCAAAACATCCGTAACTCCAGTTTCAAGAGATCTGATGTCTTCTGGGCTCTGGATCAACAGCCACTGCCACACGCACATAAAATAAATCTTAAAAAATTAATCCATCAAGAAATTGGCAGGTATACTTTTAGCTCAGCACTCGATAGGCAGAGGCGGGGGGGGGGGGGGTGGGGGAGTGTGGGGGGGTGTGGGGGTGTGGGGGGGGTGGGCAATCTCTGGGTTTGAGGCCAGCCTGGTCTACAGAGTGAGTTCCAGGACAGCCAGAGCCACATGAGTGAGACCTTGTCTCATAAATAATAATAGATTTTTTTTAATAGACGAAATAAATGGTGTTCACTAAGACACATATGATAACAGAATGGGTATCTCGTGTTGGATCATGGGAAGTCAAATTAACTCTGCCTCCGTGGCTGCTTGCTTCTGAAGTCAACTCTCCCATCTGCCCACTCAAACAGCACCCCTCTGCGTGACTCAGGCAACGTGTTGCAACTGAAGCTATTAAGGCCAGACCCTGGGCCCTGCAGCCACAAATAAGTGAGAATGAGTACATGTCTGATTTAGGGGAACTCAACAGCCACCATCTCTAACCCATCATTGACTTGGCTCCTGCAAAGTGGCCTGACAGGCTGCCAGAGCTGTAAGGAATCTCTTGGAGACAGGTTCCCTCCTCTGGCTGACGCCAGCCGCAGCCATTCCCTTCGCCCAGCAAGAGATTCCTGGGGAAATTCCATTCCCTTGGGGACCATTGTCTCAATGATCTGATAGTCAAAGGGAAGGGCACAGGTGTCTCTTTAGAATATCTTTCTTGGGATCAGGACTGTGAACAATGCTTTGCCCTTGATGGGGCAACCTCCCAGTGTGATGGAGAAGTCAACCATAGGCCTGCTGCTCACAGCAATCTCAAGGAGGAATTCACTTCTCCAAAACTCCCACGTGCCATCTCAGCACTCTGGAAGCAGAGGGAGTCCACTCTGCTGTTCAAGGCCAGCATGGGCCACATAGCAACTTCCAAGCCTGAGAGGACAAAGACCATGTATTAAAAATCATCATCATCATCATCATCATCACCTAGCCACCAAAGATGGACTGAGAATGTGGCCAGTAAGAGAGTCCTTGCCCATCAGGCTGCAAGCCATGGCTTCCTCCAGGTTTCCTTAAGTTGATGTAAGACCGTTTGGCTTCAGTAAACTGGGAGCTGCTTCTGGCAGCCATAAATAAATTATCTTATCTTTTTCTCTCCCAGATCTGTCCATTGTAAGTGAAGTTTTCAGGCCTGCCAACTATTTAGGGGTGGAAAAGAATTCTCTCAGCCATCTGTTCCCCCTTGAAGATTTTTAATGACAAAGAGCAGTTAAGAATAGCTCATCCTTTTAAACTGCTAGAATCTCTGGGGGGTAGGGGATGTGACAGAACCCCATATCCTGTGTACCTCTTTTTTTAAAGCTATTTTTCTTTAAGAGGGGTGTGTGTGTGTGTGTGTGTGTGTGTGTGTGTGTGTGTATCTGTGTGAGTACACACGCAAACACGTTGGTTAACAACATGAGCCCACGAGATGTGGAGGTCACAGGCCAACCTTCAGGTGTTGATCCTCTGGAATAGCCAAGCAGGCTTTGAACTCCTGATGATCCTCCTGCCTCCTCGGCCGGTGAGATTACAAATGTGAGCCACCTTGCCTGGCTGAGGACAATTTCAATGGTGAACTTGAGTTCTGGTTTCCAACTTGGGCCATTCATCAACCAATGTGGCCAGGACTGGAGACCAGACCATGCCCCACCTACAAGCTATGGGAATCCTTAAGAGAGGGTCTTTGCAAACCAACAGGGTCCCTGGAGGTGTAACTCAGTAGAGTGCTTCCTTATCATGCACTTAACCTTAGGTCAAGGCCCCAGCACTGCATAAACTCAGTGAAGGCACATACCTGCAATATCAGCATTCTGGGGGTGGAGGCAGGAAGTCCAAGGTCAAGGTCACCCTCAGCTGCTGTAGCCAATTTGAGCACTAGGAAATCCTTTCTCAAAAAATAAGCTGTGAATGACATAGCATGACCTTGATCCCAGAACTCTGGAGATCCAGAGACAGGCTGATCTCTGTGAGCCTGGCCTGGTCTACATGGTGAATTCTAGGCCAATTTGGCCTACATAGGTAGGGGCTGGGAACCTCACTGTGTAGTACTAGCACATCAGGGTCCTGGACTTGGTCCACCAAATTGCAAAGGAAGGAAGGAGGGAGGGAGGGACCATACTTGGGAGGCTCAGGCAGGGGAATTGCTTTGAGTGTGAGACAAGACTAGGAAAAAGATACAAGCTATCCTTAAATAGAATGAGATCTTCTCAAAATAAAGAAGTAAGAACGCTTGGGAAGCAAGCCTACTTCTACTGGCTGCATTTAAGGGATTTCCTTGCTCTGGTTGTTGTGGGGGTTTGGGGTGGGGGAGGGAGGTTTCGAGTCAGGGTTTCCCTGTTTAACAGCCATAAGTGTCCTGGAACTCACTCTGTAGACCAAGGTGGCCTCAAACTCAGCGATCCGCCTGGCTCTGCCTCCCCAGTACTGGGATTAAAGGCCTGTGCCACCACCACCCGGCCTCCAGGCTTTTTCAAAGTGTCCCTGCGAGTGTCTGGGTACCCATGGGGGCCGTCAGATCTCCTGCAGCTGGAGTTCTGAGCCTGGCAACTGTGAGTTGTGCAAAATGGATTCCTAGAACCAAACTCAGATTCTCTGCGAGAGCAGCAAGTGCTCTTAGTCACCTCTCTACCCTTGTCCCTTCTTCTCATTCTTCTTTCTTTGTCATGAGACAGACTCTGAACTGTGTAGCCCTGGCTGGCCGGGAGCTCATTCTGCAGACCAGGCTGGCCTTGAACTCACAGAGATTGATTTTCCTGCTGTTGCCTCCCTGGTGCTGGGATTAAAGATGTGTGCCACTGCCTGGCCCTGTTTTTGTTTTAAGGTAATCTTATTATGTATTGTCCTAGCTGGCCTGAAACTCACTGCATGGACTCCTTGAATTTGTGGTGATCTTCCTGTCTCAATTTCCTAAGTTCTGGGGACAGGCATGTGTCGCTTGTAACTGTCCAGGCAAGAGAGAAGATATTATTAAAGAGAGACTTGTGGCCCTCCCTTGAGCCCAAAGAAATCATCAGAATTACCCTCAGGAATCTCATGCTGGGAAAAGGGAAAAGCTGAAGCCCCAGTGTCAGCCAGAGAAGGGACTTGTGGCCCAGGAAAAGAGTCCACACAGTTCTGTCAATTTGTAAGACCGCCTTGCTGGAGACACTGGAGCCCCGTCAATAGGCCAGTAATCAGGGATCACACCTTCACCAGCTGGCTATGATTGCTTACCAAATTCATCTCTGGTCTTCCCTTTAAACCTAAGCCTCCTGGCAGCATGGCAGGACCTAGGAAGTTGGACTTGGGGGGTCCCTTCAACTGGACCTTGTTACTTGTCCCTCTTCCCATGTGGCCACACTGAATCTCTCTCTCCATGTTCACTATCACAGGCCTGTTTAATTGGCCTATTGTTAGCCAAGCTCCGATTATTGAGCTGCCAGGGCCAAGGCCTAACCACTGTGGTAACTCAGTCTTTTTTATTTTTTAGTTTTGAGTTTTGATTTTTCAAGACAGAGTTTCTCTGTGTAACCTTAGCTGTCCTGCAACTCACTCTGTAGACCAGGCTGGCCTCGAACTCACAGAGATCCCGACTGCCTCTGCCTCCTGAGTGCTGGGATTAACCAAGCGTTCACCCCCACCTCCCAGTTTAGTCTTCCTTTTTTATCTTGTCACCCTAGGTCCATTTTATAGTTAAGGAAATAAATGTTAAAGAACATTACTGCTGGGCTAGAGAGATGGCTCAGAGGTTAAGAGCACCGACTGCTCTTCCAGAGGTCCTGAGTTCAATTCCCAGCAACCACATGGTGGCTCACAACCATCTGTAATGAGATCTGGCACCCTCTTCTGTATACATAATAAATAAATCTTAAAAAAAAAAAAAAAAAAAAGAGTCAGGCGGTGGTCATGCATGCCTTTAGTCCCAGCACTCGGGAGGCAGAGGTAGGCAGATCTCTGTGAGTTCGAGGCCAGCCTGGTCTACAAAGCGAGTTCCAGGAAAGGCGCAAAGCTACACAGAGAAACCTTGCCTGGAAAAACCGGGGGACAGGGACATTACTGCTGAGCAGGGCTTGGTGGCACACACCTTAAATCCCAGCCCTGGAGAGGCAGAGGCAGTTGGTGGGTCTCTGAGTTTGAGGCCAGCCTGGTCTACAAAGTCCTTCCCAAGACAGCCAAGGCTACACAAAGAAACCCTGTCTCAAAAACAAAACAAAACAAAACAAAAAAAAACCCCACAAGGCCAATGACTGGTATTGTTAACTTCATGTTCCTCCAAACTGAGGGTGTGTCTTTTTTTATTCTATAGACATTTTCAGTGCTGTTTGTCACTTTGGATTTTGTTTTTATTTTACAAAACAAGTTATTACTTAGTGATGGCTGGCCCTGAACTCAATAAGTAGGCCAGGCTGCTGACCTGTGCCTCTCAAATGCTGGAATTGAAGGAAGATCCCAACACTACTAGCTTGGGTTTTTTCTTTGAGACAAGTTCTCAAGTATCCCAGGCTAGCCTCCAACTCTGAGAATGACCTTGAAGGCCTGATCTTTCTCCACCTCCCAAATGTTGGGATTATAGGTGGGTATCACCGAACCTGGCTTTTTTTTTTTTTTTTTTTTCTCCTTAAGGACCTTTCTAGAAAATGTATTTTGATCAGATAGGCCCTAGTCAGCAGGCCTTGGTAGCCTTCCAATCTTTGACCAGCCCAATTTAGTCTCAGCAAAGAATCTGCTGAGTTACCTCCCATTCTAGGTATCTGATCTCTGGTATCTCCAGGAGTCACTCTGTCTCCAGCCTTTGAAGTGTTAGAGAACAGCCTGCCTGCCCATTTCCAGAATCCTGCTGGGTCAGTTTAAGCAAGAATCCGGCTCTTGGTGGCTCTTCCTAGTAATTTTCCACACACAATGCCCCCGCCCTCACCACCACCCTTGGTCCATTTTCGGTTCCTCTGGATAAAGTCCCTATTTTGCAGATTTGTTCAGATAAACTCAATCCATTTCCCCTACTGAGAGAAGCTTTTCTTTTTCTTTTTCTTTCTTCCTTCCTTCCTTCTTTCCTTCCTCTCTCTCTCTTTCTTTTTTACAGGACAGGGTTTCTCTGTTTCTCTGTGTAGACCTGACCATCCTGGAACTCACTCTGCTCACTCTGTAGACCAGGCTGGCCTCAAACTCACAAAGACCCGCCTGCTTCTGCCTTCCCAAGGGCTGGGATTAAAGGTGTGCACCACCACTGCCCGTTTTTCTCTTTCTCTTTCTTTTTTTTTTTTTAAACCTTTCTAGAGCTTTATTAGGAGAGAAGGGGACAGATGGCACAGAGGGGAGAAAGTGTGGGAAGAGAGAGAGTGCAGAAAGGAGAGCTGCCAGGTTTTCTTTTCTTATTTTTGGTTTTTGGAGACAGGGTTTCTCTGTATGTAGCTCTGGAGCCTGTCCTGGATTAGCTCTGTAGCCCAGGCTGGCCTCGAACTCACAGAGATCCGCCTGCCTCTGCCTCCCGAGTGCTGGGATTACAGGCGTGCGCCGCCACCGCCCGGCTACCCAGTTTTCTTAAGGCAGAATCTAACTTTGTGTCCCAGGCAGGTCTTGAAATCATTATGTAGACCAGGCTGGTTTCTAAAGTGTGGCAATCTAAAGTGGCCTCTGCCTCCACTCATGTTGTGATTCTAAGCATGTACCAACTCAATTATCTCCTTTTATTTTTGAGACAGGGTCTCATCATAATGCTGGCTCACAGCAACAATGTAGCAAAGGATGTGCTTGAATTTCAGATTCTGAAGCCCCCACCTTCCAAATACTTCCAATATTCTTCCCGCCCTCCTTTCTTTTCTCCAGCAGAGAAGGAATGCTGGCCCCACCACGTGTCCCATCCCCCGTTCTACACCTCCAGCCTTTCCTTACGAAAGCTTTAAGGAGTGTCAGGATCCTTTCTCAGTAACAAGCCACGTTGTCATAACAGAATATTATATTTAGCACAAGGCTTGAAAACATAAGCCCCATTGGAAGACTGCAGTGTGGGCTGCCATATACTTGTCTGACAAGTGAGAACTCCCTGGGTTCAGTCACACACACACACACACACACACACACACACACACACACACACACACAGGGCGGTTCTTACCCAGCCCCCATATGCCCCCTCATGCTGGCTTCCACAAGACAGGTTTTCAATAAAGGACTGGCTAGTGAATAGTTTCCTAGGTCACAAGGTATCCATCACAAAGACTCAATTCCGGGATCCGAATAGAAAAGCAGCTTTAGACAATAGAAAGAGGAATAGGCGTGGCCTGTAAAGGGTGTTACCACCCGCCTGCAGCAACTACGCCGAAATTGGAATCTCCTGGGTCAAAAACTTGTGGGTTTTTCTTTAATTGTTATTTTTATTGTTCCAGTTTTCAAGACTGGGGATTAAACCCAGGGCTTCAGGCAATCTAGGCAAGCTTGCTACCATTAAGCTATATCCAGCTTTTTTTTTTTTTTATTATTTTCTTTCCTTATTAATTCATTTCTTGTTCTTGAGACAGGGTCTCTAATTCTAGATTGGACTAGAACTTATTCTGAAGTTCAGGCTGGCTTCTAGCTCAAAGCAAGCCTCCTGACTCAGTTTCCCTGAGTGCTGGGATTAGAGGTGTAGGAGGCTACACAAGGCTATATTTTTTTAAAAACACCGTGCATCAAGCAGTTATTACTGTGAGTGAATTTCTGCTTCAATTAAAGCTAAATATAAAGTTCTCAAAATGAGAGTCGGAGACGTCCATCAGTGCTTAGATGCTTTCATAGCATGCAAAAGGCACTGGGTCCCAATCCCAGGGCCGGGGAAGGGAGGCGACATGTTAATAAAACGACCAGGTGGCCGAGGTATCCCATATCAGGGTCTACATTTAAAGGAAATTAAGATCGGTACAGTAACTCACACTTGTAATACCAACACTTGGGAGGCTGGGACAGGAACCATTGCTGAGTTCATGGCCAGCTTGGTCTGTACAGTGAATTTCTGAACAACCTTGGCTGCATAATTAGTCTCCCTGGTCTAGGCCTCTGGAGGACAGGGACGGGACGTGTGTGTGTGTGTGTGTGTGTGTGTGTGTGTGTGTGTGTGTGTGTTACAACACCTGGTTCAAATGCATGCAGTTTAGCCTGGTAATAATTGATCTCTTTGATGCTGACCTAAGTACACCAGGCCAGGTATGCCATTCCCAAAAGGAAGCTTTTTCTGTGCTTTTTCTTATAGAAAGAAGAAAATATGGACAAAATGGTAGTTTATTCTTTAATGTCTTAAAGATATTATCTTCCAGCCCTGGAGAAACATTTGATTGACAGGCCCACGGGATTACAGCAATTAATTTGTGCATAAAAGGATTTCAAACACTGCAGGGAACTTTAAGGAAGCAAGCATTCTTATTGTTATGACCAGACAAAGCCAAGGGCTGGGTGGGGAAGGGCGCGTAAAGACTCGGTCATTACCATGACAGCCAGGTCTGAGGACGTGCAAATGACAGTCCTCCAATTCAGCCAGGAGAATTTCCGAAGCGCAAAAATGGCCGGCCGGCCTTTACAGGTCCTTCTTTCGCAAGCTGAGCCCTCTCCTCTCTTAGTTCTGTGAAATTTCCAGTACCTTCCTTCATAATTCCTTTGAGCAAAAATAGAAGCAGGTGGTGGTGGGTGAGGAGGTGAGATGGCTCACTGAGGAAAGTCACCTGCTCACACGCCTAGCCATCTGGTCCCATCCCCAGGACCACAAGGGAGCAGCAGAAATTTCTTCAGGCAAGCTATCTTTTCACCTCCACAGGAGGACCCTGGCATGTACACACACACACCCCAACCCAAACAAATAAAATAAAAGGAAAAGCCCAGCACTCCCGAGGTAGAGATCTGGAAACTGGAGTCTGGCCTGGTATTCATAATGAGTCCCAGGCTAGCCAGGTGTATACAGAGGGAACTTGTTGGAAAAAATAAAGAAGCCAGGCAGGCATGGTGACAAACACCTTTAATCTCAGCACTTGGGAGACAGAGGCCTGCAGATCTCTGAGTTCGAGTCCAGCCTGGCCTACATAGACAGACTGTGTCTCAAGATAAATAAATAACCCACTCAGCCACAAAGGAATAAAAACATAAACGGAATCACTTTATACAATGTAGTCTACGATGAAGGAAGAACAGCAGTGTGTTAGGAACTTGCAGGGGCAGCTGGTAGCCTTGAGGCCAGGGAAGGGGGTCATTAGTTCAGCCCAGTGGCCACGGAGAGGTCATTCATTGCATGGCTCCGAAGCCAGCCGCTCGCTCCGTGACTATGACCAATCTGCAAGCCTTGGTGCCACTCATACTCCAGATAAGGAGAGGTCTGACCAGTGTGCAGGTTGGCATTCCCTTTGACTGGGGAGAACAAAATGCATCTTGGGACTGGAGCAGGGGGAGGCCTGGGGAACAGACCCAATGCCTGGCCTGTTGCCTCACTTCCTAGCTGCATTATGAGCTAACTCATTATCTTCCGTGGGGGTCACTGATGCTGAGCCCCACATGAAAGCTACGGGGCACCATGATAAGGACATGCAGACAAAACCAATATTTTTGCTAATTTTCATACATCCCAGGTTGTTCTCAAATTCAACGTACAGCCCATCTTCCTGGTCCTGATTTTCTGCTTTTCTGGTCTGTCCCCTAAGCGCTAAGATGGCAAAGGTCACCAAACCCTGCGTATACCGTGCTGTGGAGGGTTTAGCGTGCACTAGAGAAATACTTTTCATTCTAAACCACATCCTTAGCCTCCAGGCGCTGTCAGTTGGATGCAACTTTCTTAGCCAAATGCTGGACTTGCTACTAACTCAATTCCTCCAAAGACCCTTTGTGACAAATGTCTGCTTCATGGTCCACATCTTAGTCAGCACCTGAGAAGGCAGCTGGCAAGGATGAAAGCTGTGAGCAGCCCTCCACCTCTACCCCTCCTCCCTTTCGGAGTTTCCTGCTATGCCTCAGGGACAAAGGTAAACTCAAAATAGGCCTTATCGAGGCCTGCAGAAACGATTCTCCACTTTTACCCTAGTGACTTTCCCAGAGCCGGTGTGCTGTTTGAATCATGTAAAGGTGTTTGCTGCCAAACCTGAAGACCCAGTTCAGTCCCTGGGTCCTCTCTCTCGGTGGGAGAGAGTCTATAGGTACAAGTTATCCTCTGACACCTATGTGCTCCCATGAACAACACCTCTTGATGCAACACACACACACACACACACACACACACGCACGCACGCACACACGCACGCACGCGCGCACCAAAAATAAGTAAAATGTAATTTTGTTTTTCAAGATAGGGTTTCCTCTGTGTAGCCCTGGCTGACCTGGAACTCAGTCTGGCCTAGACCATGCTGGCCTAGAACTCACAGAGATCCTGACTGTCTCTGTCTCCAGAATGCTGAAATTAAAGTCATGTGCCACCACCACCCGGATCATAATGTAATTTTTTTCATAAATGTAATTTTCTTTTGAGCTGGGGATCGAACCCAGGGCCTTGCCTAGCAAGCACTCTACCAGGGAGCTAAATCCCCAACCCCATAAATGTAATTTTTAAAAGCTCACTGCATGCTAGCTTGGTGGTGCAAGCCTTTATTTTGGATCTCTATGACTTAGAGGCCAGCCTTGTCTACACAGAGAATCTAGGCTAGAATCAGGCTACATAGTAAGATCCTGTTACACACACACTAAAATAAATTCTCACACACAAAATAAAATTGAAATTGTGAGGATGGCTGGGTGCAAAGATATACAGAGAAACTCTATCTGGAAACACACACACCAAAAAAAAAAAAAAGAAAGAAAGGAAGGAAGGAAGGAAGGAAGGAAGGAAGGAAGAAAGAAAGAAAGAAAGAAAGAAAAGAAAAGAAAGAAATTCTCAGGATGAAGGTAAGCTAGTGGAGTGCTTCGCCTGGTTAGATATAGCACAGACAAGGCATAATGACCAAGGCCAGACGGAGAAAGTGGAGACAGAGGATGATTCAAGGTTATCCTCAGCTACACAGAGAGTGGAAGGTTAGCCTAGAAACACCCTGTCTCAAAAGAAAAAAATAAAAAGGAATCCAGTATTCTAGACTATAATACCTACATCCTTGTCGCTGTTATTCTTTGAGACAGGATTTCTCCTCGTAGTTCTGACCCTGAACTCCAGAGATCTACCTGCCTCTGCCTCCCAGGTGCCGGGATTAAAGGTGTGTGCCACCACTGCTCGGCAACCACTTTTGGTTTTTTGTTTTTCGAGACAGGGTTTCTCTGTGTAGTTTTGCGCCTTTCCTGGACCTCGCTTTAGAGACCAGGCTGGCCTCGAACTCACAGAGATCCGCCTCCCTCTGCCTCTGGAAGAGCAGTCAGTGCTCTGAAACCACTGAGCCATCTCTCCAGCCCCTGTAATAATTTTTTTGTTGTTGTTTTGTTTTTGTTTTTGTTTTTCGAGACAGGGTTTCTCTGTGTAGCTTTGCGCCTTTCCTGGAACTCACTCTGTAGTCCAGGCTGGCCTCGAACTCACAAAGATCCGCCTGCCTCTGCCTCCCAAGTGCTGGGATTAAAGGTGTGCGCCACCACCGCGCGGCATATTAATATTTTTAAGACTGAATCTCACTATGTAGCCCTGGCTACTCCGGAATTCACTACCGTAGCCGCGGCTGACCTTGAACTAATGCTTTCCCGCTCCCTTACCAAGTTCTAGAATTAACTTGGGCCCTAGCAGTTTTAAAACAAATAAACAAACAAACAAATAAATCCATTTCCTCTTCTAGGAGGGGGAAAAAAAAAAAAAAAACAGTGAAGGTCATCCTGCCCCCAGGAAGCTGCTCTCAGAGGAAGCAGGGTGGGTTGGGTAAGGATGGCCCCAGGTGGGGGATGGGTACTAGAGCCTCCCTAGCCAGGGGGCCAATAAGCCCTCAGACTATATAAGAACCTAGAGCCTCGTTCCTTCTCAGAGGCTTCCACGGCTTCCCTGAGGATCCTCTGCTGCTCGGCTTCTCCACCGGCCCACCTTCCGACTTTCTCCGTAGGAAAGGTAATTGATTTAACTGTACGTTTTCTGGTTTTTCTTCCCTACCTACTTAAGTTCTGTGGTTAGAAAAGCCCAGGGCCCTCTTGGCTTTGGGAGGTAATAAATAGTATTATCTTTATTGGGTTTTTTTCTCCATTTTTGGGAGCTGACTATCTCTGATCTGCTTGCCTGCCTCTATACCAGAGGCCACCAACGCCTGTTTTTCTTTTAAGAGTTTTTTAGGAAGGACTAGGACTTTGGGTGGGCCCCACACTCAGTTCACCTGGTTTTAATCCCAGGAGGCCGGCAGGTCAACATGGCGTCTCAGCAAAGTACAATTTTTTTTTTTTTAATGTCTCAGACCAAGGGGTTGGAGTCCTTGAAGAAAGTCAAGAGGGCCCCAGGCAGTTCATTTGGAGAGCTGGACTAATCAGTGGGCGGCATTAGTTTTGGTAGCTTGGGTCAAGTTTGGAGCGGGATACTGAGAGTCTCTTCCCCGATTTCTTACATCACTCAGGTGTTCTGCGCGGGTTCAAATGGTGGATCCAGTTTCTTCACTTCCTGCCGGGTGACTCCGAGCCATCTCCGCCTGTAATACTCAAACTATGGGGGCACTTTGTGTTCTCAATAAAGTGCCGCCAGGTTTGAGCGTTACGGGTCGAGGAAACGGCGATTTCCTTCGACCAGTAGAGCCTGGGCCATTATTTTGGTGGCTCATCTGCCCCTATTCCGGTGTGGGACACTCTCCCTTGGTGTACCACGTGTCCGGGCTAACTGCGGTGTCCTGGGAGCCGGGATTCCCGGCATGGGCGGGGGTGAGCGGGGAGTGCTGACTTGGGAAGGTCGTGGATTCAGGCATAGTAAGCAGCCAGTGAAGGGATCTGGGGGTCGGCGTGCGCCCAGGTTCAGGGGACTGACCACCCACATAGTGGTCATCAAAGTGGAGGCCCTCTCTTGAACTAGAACTCAGAAAGTGCTTCCACTTTGTGCGCCACTGTGCGGGGAAAGCTGCCTTCTTCACAGGTGACCACCAGCGATTGGAAGCATTTTCTTCTTAGGCACTCCTGCGTTCGGGCTCGGAGGGTAATGAATACTGCCCTCACCTTAACGGGCAGGGCCAGTTGGGGTGTACGGGAATGCGGTTAATAACGCGTGTGCCTGGCGGTGCGCGCCAAGCAGCTAATTGTCCAATAAAGTTCAAGGTTGGCTAGTGTAAGGGCCAGTTAAGGGCACAAGAGGCAATTGGGGTGAGACGAACATTTGATTGAGTTCGGGCGTCATTACTGCATCTAAGGCAACTTAATACTTGGGGACAAAGTTAGTGGTACGGGCAGGGCC
The DNA here is from genome assembly GCF_903995425.1 of Onychomys torridus. Classification (NCBI taxonomy): domain Eukaryota; kingdom Metazoa; phylum Chordata; class Mammalia; order Rodentia; family Cricetidae; genus Onychomys; species Onychomys torridus. The sequence goes on from NC_050443.1 coordinate 238,254, forward strand.
TGGCCTGTAGGTGCTAACTTTGGGCCCTCAACCTGTGATACTCAAACTGGTGGCTCTTTTGTCTTTTATTGGAAGAAAAGTGCCGCCAGGTTTTGAGTGTTACCGATTGAGAAAACTCAACAATTGAGAGCTGCAAAAACAAGGTTCTGTCGGCTCGGTGGTTTTACCTGTGAGCTCTTCCGGGCAAGTGCTATGTTGGGTGGGGTCACAGGGGCACCATGTGTTCCTGAGTCAGGACACCTGGGCGCAGGAGGCGGGGAATCCAGTCAAGTGGGATCTGGTGGGGCACAGCGGAGGTTAAAGTGAAAGCCCTCAGCCTTGGCCGGAAAGTGCATCCATCTTGTCTCTGTACAAGGCGGCTGAAAAACCCAGTATCGACCAACTGTAACCATGAGTTTCCTTAATCTGAGGGGCTGGAGGTTGAATTCTTTTCCAGTACTTAACTGCCATGAGTCTTGATGCTGGAGATAAGGCCCAGAAATCCCGGGAATTGTAATCCAGGTAAACAGGGTGGATCTCCGGTGGGGGGGGGGCGGGACGGGGAGAGACTAAGACCCAGTGTGGGTAGAAGCGGCTGCCATATTTTTAAATTTGCTTCATTTGTTTTTTCAGGTCTTACACAAGTTTCTCAAACAGGTCGTTTGCCACAGTTGCCTGTAGATCTCAACCTGCGATACTCAAACTATGGGGACACTTTTTGTACCTTGGAAGAAGTGCCGCCAAGTTTTGAGTGTTGCCGATTGAGACGATGCACCCGGGGAAAGTTGTCCAGTGGTGGAGAGGGCTTCATTTCATCTCGATGTATGTAGTGTGCACGGTGAGCCCTGGGGGGCGGGGGGTGTGTGTGATGTGGATAGGGAAGCTACTGGGCCTTCCAGCACCATTATGTCATCTACTTCTGCACCTGGGGCAATAACTAAAACCTGAGAGCCTCGAACAGGAAGCCAGCTGCTGGCCCAGAAGGCCTTTTGTCCAATGGCAGGAGTTACCCTTATTTGGGGGATGGGGAAAGGTACCTCAACCACGGAGTTACCTCTAGCTTGTTAAGTCTTCTAGGATCCTGTACACCTGCCTCACGTACTGCACAGAGGGCTACACGTGTCCAGCCCAGGATTTCAGTTCCCCTAACCCACTGTCTACCACAGTCAATTCTTCAACTCTAGAATTGCAGGGTTTGGGAGTGTCCCAGACAGCTATACTCAAAATGGAGGCCCTCTCCAATCCTTTTCAGGTGGAAAGTGCTTTCGTTTTGTGTGTTGCTGTGTGGGGAGGACATCAAGAACTTCCGTGACCCAGAATTACTCATCTGGCGGAACTCAAATGTGCAGTACTATTCTGGATTGAGTGGAAAGTGCTACAACATTTGAGTTTCCCCTGTGAGCACTATAATTCCCAGGCCCGTCTGTCCCTTAAGGTTTGCATTCTATGTGCTGCTGTGTTATGACCTGGAACTTCTGTCCACCAGGAATTACTCATCTGGCGGAACTTGAATGTGCAGCACTATTCTGGATTGAGTGGAAAGTGCTACGACATTTGAGTTTCCCCTGTGAGCACCATACACAGGCCCATCTGTCCTTTAGGGTTTGCATTCTATTTCATGTGCTGCTGTGTGAAGACCTGGAACTTCTGTCCACCAGGAATTACTCATCTGGTGGAACTCAAATGTGCAGTACTATTCTGGATTGAGTGGAAAGTGCTACAACATTTGAGTTTCCCCTGTGAGCACTATAATTCCCAGGCCCGTCTGTCCCTTAAGGTTTGCATTCTATGTGCTGCTGTGAAGACCTGGAACTTCTGTCCACCAGGAATTACTCATCTGGCGGAACTTGAATGTGCAGCACTATTCTGGATTGAGTGGAAAGTGCTACAACATTTGAGTTTCCCCTGTGAGCACTATACACAGGCCCATCTGTCTGTCCATCAAGGTTTGAACTTCTGTTCTATATTGTTGACTATCAATACATTAGAAGGGAGGGGGTTTATTGTACACTCCAGGCACAGTGGGAACTCGGCTTTACAGTAGTCCGTTTCAGACCTAAATTTATTTAAACTTTGTCTGCAGTGCGTACTGAGCATGAATCCAGCTGAAGGCATCAGATCCCCTGGATGTGATTTTGAATTGGCAATTTTGGTTTGCCACTAGCTCTAAAGATCAATAAAGTGGTTCTTGGCATTTGGCTTTTGGTATTTTTGGTTTGTGGCAGGGTTGGGAATGACTTAGGTTTGCTTCCATGTGGTTTCCTAGGTACTCAAGCCGTAATTAATGCTTTTGCTGGGTCATCACAAGGGTCCAGTTCCAGGCAGGTCTTGCTGACTTTAGAAAATTTTTGGCAGGTTTTACAGCTTCCAATTGTATGTAGCTAACTGTATGGGCCTCAATTTCCATGTAGATCTGAGGGAGACTTTACTGTCCACTCTCCAACCCCCACCCCCATGCTGCCATGTTAATGGCTTCCCTATTCAGACTAGTTTACAGCCCAGGCATCTTGTTTCCCACCTGAATGGGGCTGTGCTTATGTTTAGGCCTGTAAGTCAAGTGAATGGTTTCAGGTACTGAAAGCATCCTGGTATTTAGGGGGAAGAGTGGGCGGTGTTTAGGGGAAAATTGAACCAAAGCCCTTACACTACACCGCTGAGCTAGATGAAGCATGGGTTTCAGTGCTCCTGGAATGTTACTAGGCCAGTTCAGTGTAAAAATCTCCCTAAAGTCACGGGGCTGGCCTGACTGCCCCCTGGCTGCTACCATTGTAGGTGTCCTATCTGGCCACAGGCTTTAAATTACATTAACTTGCCAGGCCTGGGGTTAGCATAGTTCTAAACGGTCCTGTAGGTATTGGAGTTACAACCCAGGTTCCCTGAGCCTCTCCCAGTTTTCAGACTGGGCCCCTACATAGTTCCCTGGTCTGGAGTGGCCGCCCTTAGTCTCCTAAATGCATAAACAATTTCATAAACAATCATGCACAGCCGTTAACACTTCAAACCCAGGGGTTATTTTTTAACCATGGGCCTGCCTCATTCGAGCTATATGGTTCCAGGTTGCCATCCACTGATGGTAAGGGAAGTGTGGGCCACCCCTCCATTAAATTGCTTCTGTACTGTGCACATATAACTCTGGGACAGAGGCAAGCAGAACTGACTCTGAAGCCGGCCTGGTCTACAGGGCAGCCAACCAAAACCTCTCTGGGCTTAGTTTAATCTGTTGCAGTTCCATACTTTGGCCAGCAGACGGGAGTCTTAGCCCAGTGATGGGAATGTCGGGACTCCTGACAGTTGGTTTTTTTTTTTTTTCCCGAGACAAGGTTTCTCTGTAGCTTTGCGCCTTATTTTCCTGGAACTCACTCTAGTACAGGCTGCCTTTGAACTCGGAGATCCGCCTGGCTCTGGGCCTCCCAAGTGCTGGGATTAAAGGGGTGCACCACCACTGTCCAGCTCCTGGTTTAATAATTACCCCTCGTATTCTCTACTGTTCTTTCAAACCTGCTAACCAGCCACTCCACATCCTAAATGATGTGCATGGAGTCAGCCTCCAAATCCAAAGGTTGCGTGTTTATGATTTAAGCAGACCATTTGTCAACCTGGACTTTCTGGGCCTCCTTGCCCCAAGACAGTCTCATGCCCCCCCCCCCTCGTTTCTGAGGACGACCTTGAGTTTATAATGCTCGCCTCCACCTCACCATGTGGCAGAAACTGTCCTTAAAAAGTTGTCTCTCCAGTGCTGGGTCACAGCTGGCTGAGGGATCCAAGACTGTGATGGCTTCCATTATGCTCAGCACTGCTCAGCACCCAATATCCAAGTACGGCTTTGTGACCCGAAGTGCTGCCAGCCTCTTGTGGGTCATTTTGTTCAGATCCATTCCAAACAGCCTGGGGACAAAGTGGGACCATCATCACTATGGGGACTAAAATGTCAGCATCCTGGTAGCCTGCATTTTAGGCTGATGGAAAGAGTAATTTTTCCTACTCCTTTTCAAATATCCTTTGGGCCTGGATAGAGTGCTTCTTGCTCTTGTACAGGGTCAGAGTTCAGTTCGACGTACAACCATAACTCCAGCTCCAAGGGATCTGACATCCTTTTCTGGTTAATATACACACACGTAATTAACCATCAAAATCTCATTTATCTGGTTTGTTTTTCAATAGTTTCTTTTTTCATTTATTTTTTTGGGAGCTGAGGATTGAACCCTGGTCTCATGTATTACACCCGATACCAGGAGTGAAACAGCTCTGCCCTTTATTTACCCAGTCTATTTATTTTTATCATTTACATATGTGTATGTGGGGGGGGAGGGGCATGCCCAAGATGGCTAAAAAGGGATGGATTCCTGGGAGCTAGAATTACAGGTGGATGTGGCCACCTAACGTGGGTGCTGGGAATTGAATTTAGGTCCTCTGTAAGAGCAGCAAGTGCTTTATCTCTCCAATATTATTTACCTAGTTTTTAAATGCATTTCAATTATTTAGTATTCCTGCTCCCAAATCGGAGCCCAGCGTTCCGTTCCCGAATCCCCCATTCTCCCCAAGAAATTAGGATCCATCTCTCACCACAGGACTCGAAGTTTGCAGCCTGGATGTCTCAGCCTCTTGCACAGCAGCCGGACACCTGTGTCCCCCAGAGCATTGTTGGTCAAATAAAGCTCATTTAGGGTCTGGTTGGTTCCTAGGATGGAGGAAAGGTCCTCACATGCTTTCGACGTGAGGCCACAGCTGTCCAGCCTACGGAAGACAAGCTGAAGGTGGATGAAATGGGCTTTTCAGGGAAGTGGGCGACAATTTTATAGGTGACCAGTTTTTTTGTTTTGTTTTGTTTTTGATTTTGTTTTTCTTTTGTTTTTTTGAGACGGTTTCTCTGTGAAACAGTCCTGGCTGGTCAAGGAACTCATTCTGTAGACCAGGCTGACCTCGAACTCAGAGATCCACCTCTCTTTGCCTCCTGAGTGCTGAGATTAAAGGCGTGTGCCACCACTGCCTGTCTGGTGACCCAGTTTACAGGAAACCATCATGAGCCCATCCAGTGGTTGCTGGGCACATTCCTTAGTGAGTGGCGTAGCCTTTAGCAAGTAGTCTCCTCACTGTGCTCATGCTGGTTACCCTAATTACCTTTACTTGGTGGGCAGAGGCAGTTGGATCTCTGAGTTCAGGGCCACCCAGAATAGTCATGTGGGGTGAGGGGAGGACTCGGGGACAGAAAAATAAATCACAAGTTAGAACAACGTGAGTTATTATAGACGGGATCCCCGTCACGGTTAGGAGTCAAGGATCAATGATTTCCTTTTGCAGTTAATTGCTCCTCAGCTTTAGCCGGGAGCCAAATTTGGCCTCGAAGAGTAGAGATAGAGAGGGCTCCGTCCCTCAAAGGTTCTCTGTCTCTAGAGAACGCACCTTCTCTAACCGAGGACTCTGATGCCTGCAGGTTGTTGGGGATGTGGATTTGGAAGGCTAGATGTAGTGGCTCACACCTGGAATCCCAGCAGAGAGAGGCAGATCTCTGAGTTTCAGGCCAGCCTGGTGTACAGAGTGCCGGGACAGCCAGGGCTACAGAGACCTTATTTCAGGAGAAGAAAAAGAAAAGGAAATTGGGACAGAGCCGTACTACAGGCACTCCACCGTGAGGCAGAGTTAGCCTGAGAGTGGAGGCAGAATAGTACCACAGAAACCCAAAATCCCCAAAGCAGGGCCTGGAGAGATGCTCGGTGGTTAAGAACTGCTCTTCTAGAGGACCGGGTTTCCAGCGCCAAGGTGGTTGGTTTACAACAACCTGTAGCTGATGCTCTGGTGGCATCTTCTGGCCTCTGCGGACACCAGCAGGTCCAAATGCACATCCACATAGATGAAAAGATGCCCAAATCAAGCCGTGCCTGAAGTCTTTCAGTTACACAAATTAATAAATGCCTTATGTTTTCTAGAAGTTTCTAAACACCACCAAAGTTCGTCACCTGTTTTTATTTTATGTAGGTATTTATTATTTGTGTGTGTGTGTGTGTGTGTGTGTGTGTGTGTGTGTGTGTGTAAGGGGGTTGCTTTTGGGGGGATGGGAGATTCTATTCTGTATCCAGTTATGTTTCTTTTTCTCCTCTTAAAAGGTTTATTTATTTCTTATGTTCACTGTGTTCTGCCTGTGTGTATACCTGCACACCAGAAGAGGGCACCAGATCTCATTACAGATGGTTGTGAGCCACCATGTGGTTGCTGGGAATTGAACTCAGGACCTCTGGAAGAGCAGCCGGTGCTCTTAACCTCTGAGCCATCTCTCCAGAGTTCTGCCTGCCTCTGTCTCCAGAGTGCTGAGATAAAAGGCATGTACCACCACTGCCCAGCAAACAAACTGTCTCCTATCCGAGTGCTAACTAGGCCCGACACGGCTTTGCTCCTGAGATCAGATGAGATCAGTCACACTCAGGATAGTATGGCCTTGAGGTTTATTTATATTTCAGGTATATGGATGTTGTTCCTGATGGATGTTTGCACCATTTGCATGTAGTTCCCTTTGATGCCAGAAGAGGACATCAGATCCCCTGGAACTGCCGTGTGTGTGTGTGTGTGTGTGTGTGTGTGTGTGTGTGTGTGTGTGTGTGTGTTAGTGCACACCTTTAATCCCAGCTCTCTAGAGGCAGAGGCAGGGAGATCTGAGTGTGAGTACAGCCTGATCTACATAGTGAGTTCCATAATGAGTAGGGCTACATAGTAAGTCTGTCTCAAATAACAAATCAAATAATTTAAACATTTATTTATTCCCTTCCGATTCGCCTGTCCCCACCTCCCAAACGCTGTACTTATTGGTAGGAGCCAGCAGGTCCAACTCGAGCAGTGCTGGGGATGGTGCCCAGAGCTTCCGTCTACTAGGCAGGGAATTTTTGTTTGTTTGTTTGTGTTTTCGACAAGGGGTTTCTCGGTGTAGCTTTGCACTTTTCCTGGAACTCGCTTTGTAGACCAAGCTGGCCTCGAACTCACAGAGATCCGCCAGCCTCTGCCTCCCGAGTGCTGGGATTAAAGGCGTGCGCCACCACCGCCCGGCTAGGCAGGGAAATTTTGAATGGACTCACCTCCCCAACCCACACGCTGTCTTTTCATCTACGTTTGCATTTTCCAAAGGGTTTAGGGCAGCAGCCCATGAACACAAAAGGAAAAGCTGTTCCTCCATTAGTTTCCCCGCTCTACCCCGGTCCCCTTCCTCCCAAGGAAAACACTCACCACAGCTTCTGGAGTCTGCAGGATGGGTGCTGCAGTCCTTCCCCAAGCAGACACAAGCCCCTGTCTCCCAAGTCATTGAAGCTCAGGTCCAGCTCTCTGAGGCAAGTGTTGACCTGGAGCACACGGGCAAGCCCTGCGCATGCGTCTGCGCCCAGACGGCAAATGCCCAACCTAGAAGGGACGGCCAAACAGAGTTTGCCCTAAGCCTTTTGGTAATGTCACCGAGGCTGGGCTTCAGTGCCAAGTTTGTATGCTGGGTGCAGGGGGGTGGCTTTGCCTACCTTTGAGAGAGAAAGGGGGAGAAGGCAGAGAGGAAGACAGGACAGGAAGCAAGGGCCTGGGCAGATCAAAATGGGCTGTAACTGCAGTCCCAGGCGATGGAAATCCGGCTTCTGGCCTCTGTGGGCACCAGGCATGCACTTGGGCACAAGCATACATGGAGGCAGAAAGCCAAATATGTGGAAATTTTTTTAATTTAATGAAGAAAGATAAGGGTTGGATAGAATACGTGCCTAACATACACAAAGCCCTAACACACACAAAGTAGTGTGTGTGTGTGTGTGTGTGTGTGTGTGTGTGTGTGTGTGTGTGTGTGTATCTGGACACATGCTCGCTTGCTACAATGTCCATGGGAGCTCTGAAGACAACCTGTGGGAGTTCTCTTTTTCCACCTAGTAGGTCTCAGGATTTGAACTCAGATCATTAGGCTTGCCAGCAAAACACCTTTTCCCTCTGAGTCATATAGCCCTGGATGTTCTGAAACATTCTGTGTAGACCAGGGTGATTTATTTATTTAGAAGCAGGGTCTCACTGTGTAGCCCAACATTCTGTGTAGACCAGGGCAATTTATTTATTTAGAGACAGGGTCTCACCACATAGCCCTGGCTATCCTGGAAATCACTATAAAGACCAGGCTGGCCTGGAACTCAAAGACATCCGCCTGCCTCTGCCTCCCGAGTGCTAGGATTAAAGTCATGCACTACCACATTAGGCTAAGAACACACCTTAAAATAAAAAAACATTTATTTTTACTTTAATGTGTATGAGTATTTTGCCTACATGTATGTGTATCAACGGGCCTGCCTGGTGCCCTCAGAGGCCAGAAGAGGGTGTTAGATCTGGAACTGGAGTCTCAGGTGGTCAGTTATAGACAGTTGTTTGTGATCCACAATGTGGGTGCTGGGACTAGAACCCAGGTCCTCTGTGAGAGCAACAATTGCTATTAATTGCTGAAGCTTCTCTCAAGCCACTACAAGTTGTTTTTTTTTTCTTTGTAGACCAGGCTGGCCTCAAACTCACAGAGATCCACCTGGCTCTGCCTCCTGAGTGCTGGGATTTAAGGCATGCACCGCCCGGCTCACTATAGGTATTTTTATGATGGATAATTGATGCAGGAGCCCATTGTGGGTAGTATATCCCTAGGCCAGGAGGCCTGAGCTGTATAAAAACAGCTAGCAGAGCAAGCTAGAGGGAACCAGCCAGTATACAGCATTCTTCTGTGATTTTTTTCTGCTTCAGGCTTCTGCCTTGGCTTCCCTCAGTGATAGCCTGTGGGCGAAAATAAACCCTTGCCTTCCCAAGTTGCTTTTGGTCATGCTGTTATTCACAGTAACAGAAAGCCAGCTCCAAGAGAGGGTACACTCGGGTCAGTAGTATTTGTTCTGAGACCGGAAAGATGAGTCAATCTTCCCTAGATACTAAATGGACAGCAGAGCAGAAGGGCAATGTCCGGGGATGTCAGTGACCGTGTTAAGGCCCCGTGGTAGGAAATCTTGACAGCAAGGTTCTGTAGCTAGAGCTGGTGAAATGGGAGGCACCATAGCCTCCCTGACCGAGATGACAGGGCAGGGATGCTGAATGGGGAATCCCACTCACCGGAGGGTCTGGAGTTTGCAGTCTGGATGCCCGAGGCCCTGACACAGCAGAAGCACTCCAGGATCCCCAAGGTCATTCAGACCTAGGTCTAGCTCCATCAGGCTCTGGTTCATGCTGAGGCTGGAGGCCAGATCTTCACAGGCAGCCTGGCCCAGGTGGCAGATCTTCAGCCTGAGTAAGAGCCAGCTCAGTAAGCATGATGGTCGGATTTCCTGGGGACACTGAATCTATCCTCTGCCTCCTCTATCTTCAGAGTTCAGTGTTCTCAGCAGGCTGTGTGGCACACGCACAGGACACCCACCAGCACTTGGTAGACATAGGCAGGAGGATGCTCCATTAAGAGACTAGCCTGGATATATAGTGAGGTTCTGGCTCAAAAAGCCAGGGGCTGTGGGTGTAGCTTAGTAGTAGGGTACTTGCCTGGTGAGTGCAAGGTTTGGTTCCCAGCACCTCCTCCCCCCCCAACCCCCAAAACAACAACAACAACAACAACAACAACAAACAAGGAAAACACAAAAAACTGTTTAAGACTTCTGGTGGTGGTACACATCTTTGATCCCAGCCCTGAGAAGCAGAGGAAGGTGGATCTCTGTGAGTTCAAGGCCAGCCTGGTCTACAGAGTGAATTCCAGAACATCCAGGACTATACAGAGAAACTCTATCTCAAAAAGCTAAACAAAAACAAAACAAAACAAAAAACCCTGTTCAAGATGCAAATATAATATTATGTATTGGATTAAACAAATATATACATGATTTTCAAATTACACTTAAAAATTATTCTAGCCAGAAAAGCTGGCTAGAAGTAAGCCAGGCTAGTCCAGGACAGGCTCCAAAGCTACAGAGAAACCCTGTCTCAAAAAACAAAAACAAAAACAAAAATTGTTTTCTGTGAGCTGGGCACGGTGGCATATACCTTTAATCCCAGCATTCAGGAGGCAGAGGCAGGAGGTTCTCTGTGAGTTCAAGGCCAGCCTGGTCTACATATCATATTCCACATTAGTCAGAGATATACAATGAGACCTTGTCCCATAAAAACATTTGTGGATGTACCAGTGTGTATGCACATCAAGTGCTCTTCACCACCGAGCCATCCTCCAGCGCCTGTGGGCATTCTCGTGATGGCTGATTGATGCAGGAGTCCACTGTGGGTAGAGTTCCAGGACAGCTTGCAAGAGTCCGTTTCTCCTTTCACAGTGTGGGCCCCAGGCACGAAACTCAGACTGGCAGGTTTGGTGACAGGTACCTTTACCCACTGAACCATCTTACCAGCCCCTACAGGTATTTTTTAGTAAAATTTCTTTTTATTGGCTAAACAAACCAAAACAAGACTGTCATGTGTCTCGAGCCTTTAATCCTAGTACTTGAGGGGTATGTATGTGGAGATCATTTTTCCTCCCTTTGTAACGATCCAGGGGGTTGGACTTTGTCATCAGCCCTGATGGCCAGTGCCTTTATCTAGTGAGATATCTTTCTGGGCCCTGCTATCAAATCTCCTTTTTTTTTATTTTTAAAATTATTTTATGGGGGTTGGAGAGATGGTTCAGCGGTTAAGAGTACTGGCTTCTCTTGCAGAGGACCTGGGTTCAATTCCCAGCACCTACGTGGCAGCTCACAACTGCTGTGGAATATTAAAGACGTATTTCATTCTTTTATGCTGTGGAATATTTGGTCAACGATACAAAGATGGGTTGCATTCTTTTATGTTGCATTTGTTTAACTCTGTGTTAGCTGTGTTACTTTGTCTAAAACACCTGATTGGTCTAATAAGGGGCTGAAGGCCAGTAGCTAGGCAGGAGAGAGAATAAACAGAAATCGGATCTCTGAGTTCAAGGCCAGCCTGGTCTACAGAGTGGGTTCTAGGACAGCAAGGGTGGTTACATAGAAAAACTCTGCCTCAATCAAAACAAAAACAAAACAAACAAACAAACAAAATGCCAAGAGCCTGAAAACACCCCACTAGCACAGTGTTACCTCAGCCTCCCAAATGCTGGGATTAAAGGCGTGTAAATACGTTACCGGAGGCCTCTCTCTACTTCGATTGCACACACACCAACCTACTCTTCGAGGCAGCCCCTGAGGAACTCACCACAAGGTGCGCAGCCTGCAGACTGGGTGCCTCAGCCCTTGACACAACAGCTTCAGTCCCAAGTCCTCCAAGGGGTTTCCTGTCAGGTCCAGCTCCACCAGATGTGAGTTGTTGCTGAGGACAGAGGCGATCGCTCCTCCAGCTGTGGCCTCCAGAAGACACTTCCTCAGCCTGGGAGACCGTGAAGAGGCTGCCAAGTCCTGACCTATATGCCCTGTCCTCTTTAGTCACCTCACATGAACCTATGTGGTTTTTTTCTCTTTCCTATGTGGTTGGGTTTTTTTGTTTGTTTGTTTTGTACCACCAGGCTAGTGTGGAACTCAGAGATTCACCAGCCTCTGCCTCCCAAGTGCTGGGATTAAAGGTGTGCACCACCACACCTGCCTTCAAACGACTTTTAAAGAATCTGTTGGGCCTGGGTGTGATCTTGCACCCTTTTAATCTTAGCACTGGGGAGGCAGAGCTCTGCACATAGATCTCTGTGAGTTCAAGGCCAGCTGATCTACATAGCAAGTTCCAGGTTAGCAACAGCTACACAGTGAGACTCTGTCTCAAAAGACTAAAAGTCAATTTTTTTTTTTTTTTTTTTTTTGGTTTTTCAAGACAGGGTTTCTCTGTAGCTTTGGAGCTTGTCCTGGACTAGCTCTGTAGACCAGGCTGGCCTCAAACTCCCAGAGATCTACCTGGCTCTGCCTCTCGAGTGCTGTGATTACAGGCGTGCGCCACCACTGCCTGGCTTAAAAGTCCAATTTTACGACAAAAATAAATAAAATCTATCTACCTTTTCTATGTTTTCTTTTTCTTTTTTTTTTTAATGAAGGTTTTGGGGATAGTGGGAAAGGGGGGACTGGGTTTTGGTCTGTGCAAGTGATATATATATATAGGAAATATTCTGAAGGCTCGGTGAGGTAACACACTACCAGCATATATCCAGATAAAAGGATGAGTTCAAGGCCAGCTTACTCTACTTAGCAAATTTGAGGTCAGCCTGGTTGACATAAGACCCTGTCTTAATATACTGAGACAGAGAGAGCAGAGATGTGGTGGAGGATAAGACACTGAATTCCAGAAATGTGTACAATTAATATGCTAATATTATGCTAGTACTAACAAAATGCTAATAGGATTTAAAGAGGAGGGGGAGGGGCGAAAGGGGAGGAAGAAGAGCAGGAGGAGCGGGCAGAACACTCCTGCCTAGAGCAGGACCACTCACTGGATCATCTGCAGCCTACACCTGGGGTGCCGCAGTCCCTCACAGAGCAGTTCCAGGCCTGGCACCCCAATGCTGTTGCCACTGAGGTCCAGCCGGATTAAATTCCTGTTGGCAGTGAGTGCCGCTGCCAGATCCTGGCAGGCCGATCCGGAGACCTGACACCTCTTCAGCCTGAGGTGAGGAGGAAGATGGAACCAAGCCATTAATTGGGTAGCTGCTATGGAATTCTCTGCCTTACATTTCTGACTCTGTCTGTCTCCCTGCCTCTGCCTCTGTGTGTCTGTCTCTGTCTCTCTCTCCCTGTTTCTGTCTCTCTCAATTTTTTGATTTTTGAGACAAGGTTTCTCTATGTAGCCCTGGCTGTCCCGGAACTGGCTCAGTAGACCTGGGTGACCTCCAATTCTCAGATGCAGCTGCCTCTCAAGTGCTGGGATTAAATATGAGCACCACCACACCTGGGTCATTCTTCCCCCTTTTATCTGATAAAAATAAAGGAGAAGTTCCTAGCTCAGTGGCAGAGCCCTTGAGTTGCTTGTTTCTGGTCCTGGGTTTCTATGCTCAGGATAAAGAAAAATACATAAGTAATTAGGGCTGGAGAGATGACTCAGAGGTTAAGAGCACTGGCTTCTTTTCCAAAGGTCCTGAGTTCAGGTCTCAGGAACCATGTGGTGGCTCATTAACTATAATAAGATCTGATGCCCTCTTCTGGCGTGTATGCAAACATGCAGACAGATTTTTATATATATAATAAACTTTTAAAGAAGGAAAGAAAAGAAAGGAGACGGCTGTTAAGGCTTGGGTGGTAGTGTCGTAGTGTGGGATTTTTTGTTCCAGGTCAGCCAAGGCTACAGAGAGACTCTGTCTTAAAAAACAAGGAAAAAAAAACAATCATAACTATGTTATAGGGGGTCTAGACAGTTAGTGCAATGGGTAAACTGAAGACCTGAATTCTATCTTCAGCACCCAAGAAAAAAATCAGGGTGTTGCTCAGTGGTAGAGCCCCTGCTTAGAACCCTCCTCCAGTGGGGGCTGGGGGTGCAGCTCAGTGGTAGAGCCCCTGCTTAGAACCCTTCTCCAGTGGGGGGCTGGGAGTGCAGCTCAGTGGTAGAGCCCCTGCCTAGCACCTAGGAGGCAGAGAGGCAAGTGGACTCCAGGGGTAAGCTGCAGGTTCAGTTTGAGAGCTTGCCTCAAAATATAAGGTTGTTGGGCAGGAGAGAAGGCTCAGTGGTTAGGAGCTTATCTTGCTCTTGCAGAAGACCCATGTCAGGCAGCTTACAACTGCCTATAATGCTAGTTGCCAGTGATCTAATACCCCGTCTTCCTCATATGCAGACATACTCATAAATATGAATAATAATAAATGTTAGCATTCAAGCATCTGTGCTGGTCTGCCCTTAGAGTCCTGACAGGATACAGCTCCAGCACTAAGAGCCCCTGTGTCCATTGGCTACGTTCCCTTATAAAGGGCAGGCCCTGCCTGGCTCTCATCTTTTTCTCTTCCATTGCTTTTGTCCCCAGGGACCAGTCTCTACTCCCTCCTCTGCCCCTTCTCTCTCCCCTCCCCTCAATAAACTTCCCACTTGGACCGTGTTATATGGTGTGACTCCTTGCCATTTAAAAAATTCCAGAACAACAACAACAATAATAATAATAGCCGGGCGGTGGTGGCGCACGCCTTTAATCCCAGCACTCGGGAGGCAGAGCCAGGAGGATCTCTGTGAGTTTGAGGCCAGCCTGGGCTACCAAGCGAGATCCAGGAAAGGCGCAAAGCTACACAGAGAAACCCTGTCTCGACAAAAAAATTAATAACAATAATAATAATAAATATTTTTTAAAAGGCTACAGTCCAGGCACTGGTGGTGCACACCTTTAATCCCAGCGCTGGGGAGGTGGAAGCAGGCAGATCTCTGAGTTCAAGGCCAGTCTGCTCTACAGAGTGAGTTCTAGGACTGTTACATAGAGAAACCCTGTCTCAGAACAAACAAACAGAAGCAGAAGGAGAGGCTGCCCATTGTAATGTACTGCCACAGGAGCCATGGCACACAGATTCACTACCCTGTGCGTCCTGGGGTGAGCCTCATGGGAGCAGGTGGCGGGGACCACGAGAATCATGTTGTGGCTGGGACTCACCTCAGGTTTTGAATCTTGCAGTTGGCATGTCTGAGGCCTTGGCAGAGCAGCCGCACACCCCGACTGCCCAAGGCATTGCGGTACAAGGCCAGCTCCATCAGGTTTGGGTTGGTGCAGACAGCTGCAGAGAGATGTGCGCTGTAGACATCAGGGAGTGTGTTCCTTTCCTGTCTGTGTAAGGGCCGACGTGTAGTTTAGTAGTCCACATAGTCTTTATGGTTGACACAGAGATTTCATTCAACAGCTCAGGAAGCATCTTGGCCCTTTATAGATTATTTCTTCCCTCTTTGCTGTTTTCAGGCTTATCTCAAACTCCAACAGTCTTAGGTATCTTGCTTGATTTCAGAGAGACAGTTCTTTCATTTTATTTATCTATTTTGTCTTCCTTCCTTCCTTCCTTCCTTCCTTTGTTTTGTTTTGAGACAGGGTCTCACTATGTAGCTCTGGCTGTCCTGAAACTCACTATGTAGACCAAGTTAGCCTCGAACTCACAAAGCGAGAGAAATCCCCATGTCTCTGCCTCCTGATGCATGTGCCACTATGCCACCTATTTTGTTTTGGTTTTCTTTTCTTTCTTTCTTTTCTTTTCTTTTTTTTTTAAAGATGTAT
This sequence comes from Onychomys torridus, assembly GCF_903995425.1. NCBI lineage: Eukaryota > Metazoa > Chordata > Mammalia > Rodentia > Cricetidae > Onychomys > Onychomys torridus. Next base: position 253,357 of record NC_050443.1, read on the forward strand.
TTATTTATGTATACAGTGTTCTGCCTGTGTGTATGCCTGCAGGCCAGAAGGGGCGCAAGATCTCATTACAGAAGGTTGTGAGCTACCACATGGTTGCTGGGAATTGAACTCAGGTTCTCTGGAAGAGCAGTCAGTTCTCTTAACCTCTGAGCCATCTCCAGCCCCTTGTTTTGGTTTTCAAGACAGGGTTTTTTTGTGTATCCCTGGCTGTCCTGGAATTCTCTCTGTAGACGAGGCTAGCCTCAAACTCAGAGATTTGCTTGCCTCTGCCTCTGGAGTGCTAGGATTAAAGGCATGCACCACCATGCCCTGCTAAAAGGTTTTTAGTAATAGATTCTCCCTATCATGAGCCCCAGTTTAGTACCAATGAATATTGCTTAATGTAGGTCCCAGCTCTTGTGGTATTGGTCTTTTTCTTTTTTGTAGGACCAACCTGCATGTTTGAGGGACCACCTTGTATGGACCAACTAAGTATTTGGGGCCCATCTTTTATTTGTCAGGAACCACCATAAGGCAGGCTGCCTACGTGGGCCGATGCAAAGCATCTCCCACTTCCTACCACTAGATGTCAGTAGTATCACCCGGCTTCCAGGTGTGACAACCAAAACAATCCCACAGATTTGCTGGAAGTCGGTCTGAGTGCTTGGATGAGGGGCAACAAAATCCTTGGCTGGTGGTCCGTGGTGACTCACACTCGTAATTCCGACATTAGAGAGGCTGAGGCAGGAGAACTGACAGAGTAAAACCCTGTCAGAACAAGCTGGGCATTGTGGTGAATGACTGCGATTCTAGCGTGGGAGGGGGAGGCTAGAAGATCAGGGGTTCGGCATCAACCTCTGCTACACACTGAGTTGTTGACAAACTTGGGCTACATGAGACCCAAACACAAAAGTAGGGCCAATGAGGTAGCTCAGCATGTAAAAAAAGTTTGCTACAGCCGGGCGGTGGTGGCGCATACCTTTAGAAGCAGGCAGAAACAGGCAGGTCTCTGGGAGTTCGAGGCCAGCCTGGGCTACAGAGTGAGTTCCAGGACCGCCATGACTACACAGAAAAGCCCTGTCTTGAAAGAGAGAGAGAGAAATATGGCAACACACACACACATGGCATGGACCACGTGGCGACCATTGCTGCTTGACAAAGTTCCAGCAGCACTTCAACATTGCAGATCACAGCTCTCCACCACCTTTTCACTTTCTACTTAATAGTTCTCACTATGTGTTATGGAGTTTCCTTATGCCTTTTCCTTGGGGAATTTTGTGTGAGCTTTGGTATAGGATGAGACTATATACAATGGCAGTCTCTCTCTCTCTCTCTCTCTCTCTCTCTCTCTCTCTGTCTCTCTCTCTGTCTCTCTCTCTTTTGAATGCTGAATGTCATTTATTGAAGGAGGGAGGAAGTTTTAAATACAGGTTTACAGCACAATGGGAGAACCCCGGAGGGCAGAAGTTCGCTACCGATGTTTTACAATCTTGCATCTAAGCTGTTGAATGGCAGTCTCTTTAAACAAAATAATTCTTTGGAAAAAATCCCTGCCACTGTGGAACTATCTAGTATGCTAACTGGCCTACTCCCCGTACAGGACTCCCCACTGTGCCCCCCCCCCCCCCCCACTCCCAATCACAGCAGGAATAGAGAAGTTAAAGATTTACTAACTGGACCTATCTGATCCCAGGGTTGAAAAAAACACACATCAGAGAGAAACAATGTCCCCAGACCCAGAGCCTGAGGCCATTAAGGGCAAAGGTTCAGTTAATAAGTACAGAGTAGTATCCATGATCAGTGGCTTACTGGATGAAAGGCAGGATCTGGTCTGCCCCATGGGGAGCAGATTCTATTAAGAAGTTAGACTGGGGGCTGGAGAGATGGCTCAGCAATTAAGATCACTCACTGGCTGTTCTTCCAGAGGACTTGGATTCAGTTCCCAGCCACCACATGGCAGTTTACAACTGCCTATAACTCGAGTTCCAGGGGATCCAACACCCTCACACAGACTTACATGCAGGCAAAACACCAATGCACATAAAGTAAAAATAAATAAATCATTTTAAAAAAAATAAGAAGTTAGACTGGCTTGCCATACACAGAACATACGGAATAAAGTAATAGGACCTGCTTAAGAGGGCAAGAAGGCCATATTATAAGAGTACGGCACAAAGGAATGCAATTAGAAACAGCCCAATGTTTGTCATGCTATGCGGTACAAACACTACATCATGCCCCTTGCAGAATGAAAATTCCTTTTATGGGTTTGTTTCTCGGGACTCAATGTCTGACACCTCCTGATTATGAAGGAGGAAGTGTACGAGGTGGGATTACGGAACCTTAGAGAACATTAGGCATTTAGATTCTTGCTAAACTTATTGCTTTTTGCTTGAAGTAAAATACTGTAATGATGTTGATGACCGCTTTCACGCCAGACTCATTAAGTCTGATTTCAGTATTGCTTGTGGTTAAACAATTATAGAGTATAAAATAAGGTGCAGCCTATTTTTCAATAAATAAATGGGTAGCCATCCCGATTCACTCTCAGATCATGCCAGTCTCCTTCCCTGTCCAGCTGCACACATCCTCTTTGGGACCTGAACCCCATGGGAGCTGGACTCTGGCACACACACACACACACACACACAGGCACACACACACACACACACAGGCACACACACACACACACACACACACACACAGGCACACACACACAGGCACACACACAGGCACACACACACACACACACAGGCACACACACACACACACACACAGGCACACACACACACACACACACACACACACACACACACACACACACACACACACACACCCATAATTAAAAATAAAATAAGGGCTGGAGAGGTGGCTCAATGGTTAAGGAGGGCTGACTGCTCTTCCACAGACCCAAGTTCAGTTTCCAGCACCCACCTACTCTAGGGGATCTGGTGCCCTCTTCTGGTTTTCTTGGGTACCTACATAGCTAAAAAATAGAAACAGGCCAGGCGATGGTGGCACATGCCTTTAATCCCAGCACACAGGAGGCAGAGGCAGATGGATACCTGGTCTACAGAGGGAGTTACAGGACAGCCATATTGGTGTTTTGCCTGCATGTATGCCTGTGTGAGGATGTTGGATCCTGGAGTGGCAAATATCTGTGAGCTGCTATATGGGTGCTGGGAATTGAACTTGGGCCCTCTGGAAGAGTAGTCAGTGCTCTACTGACTGCTGAGCCATCTTTCCAGCTTTCTAAATAATTGATTTTGTTGTTGTTTTCTGAGACAGGGTTTCTCTGTGTAAGAGCCCTGGCTGTCCTGAAACTCTTCTTAAGGACCAGGCTGCCCTTGAACTCACAAGGTCTGCCTCCTAAGTGCTGAGATTAAAGGCACGTGCCATTACGCCTAATAAAATCTTTTTTTTAAAAATCCCCAAGCAAGGGGCTGGAGAGATGGCTCAGCGGTGAGGAGCGTTAGCTGCTCTTCCAGAGGTCCTGAGTTCAATTCCCAGCAACCACATGGCGGCTCACAGCCATCTGTAATGAGACCTGGTGCCCTCTTCTGGCCTGCAGGCATACATGCAGATAGAACACTGTATACATAATCAATAAATAAATCTAAAAAAAGAGGATGCTGTATTAAAAAAAAAAAGAAAAGAAAAACCAACAAAAACAAAGGAGGCTTAATGCCACCAAAATAACCTAGTAATCTCAGTAGCAGATGCCTCAAAAAAAATGAAGATATAAGCCAGCTAAAAAGACTCAAAATTACTATTTAAGAAGAGATCAGCAAACAGAAAAAAATACAAATAAATTGCTCAAAGAAATCAGGAAAACGTAAAAAAAAAAAAAAAAAAAAAAAAAGGCATGAAATCAGAACACTATTCCCCAAGGGTACTTACGAGTGTTCGGATAGAGGCGGGTCTCCTGAAGGTGCTGGCGGGTCACCCTCTGTGCCTGCACTGTAGGTAGTCCCATACAAATGAATCACCACTGCGTTCCTGCAGTATCTCACGCAAAAGGAGCATACCATGTGCTCCATCTTGGTTGCGATATTGCTGACCACCACCACTTGAAAGTGGCTCAGGGCCTGCTGGATGAAGTCTTCCTCCTGGATCTCATACAAGCAGCTGAGGAGCTCTAGGGAGCCACGCTGCAGGGTGGATCCTTCACTGTGAGCTTTGTCTCGGATCCACGCCAACACTTCCTCCTTGACCTGCGGGGAGATGGTCCAGCCCAGATTCTCCTCCAGGTAACATCTCATCTCCTCATTGAGGAGGCCGAACAGGAAACGGACGGTGAGGGCCAAGAAGTTCCTTTCCGAGAAGCCATACTCAGCCAACGCTCTCCTTACCGTCTCTCTGCCATGCAGGGCACAGTACATGGCTGCGAAGAATTCCTGGAAACTCAGGTGGATGAAGCTGTAGAATTTCTCACACTTGATGTCCTTCTGGAAGATATTCACGTTGAGGAAGGTGGAGACATCCGCGCCATCCAGGCCGTGTTTACCAAGGTCCTGTTCCTCAAATAGGATCTTCTGATTCCAGAGGCCCTCTGCAGCCAGAGAGACCAGGCCTCTCTGGCTGGCTGGGACTTTGAAGGTTGGGGTCCCTGGCTTGGGCTGCATCAGACTCAGGAGGTAGAACATGTAAACTGCTGTGGTGGTCCTAGATGTTTGTCTTAAAAGTTCTCCACTTTCCAGCTGCTGCTTGAGGCAGGTGCAGACTACCCAGGACAGCATGGGAACAAAACACATGGTGAAGAGAGGTTCGTTGTCCATCATGAAGCTGAATACTTGGTTCGCTTGCCCAGTATTATGAAAATACCTGTAGAAGTACTCCTTCCTTTCTACCTCGGAGAAGCCCAGGATCTCCACGTGCCTGGGGTGTTCCAGCAAGCCATGCAGCTTCTCCAGAGCACAGGGTCGTGTGGTGATGAGCAAAGAGAGTCGGGGCAGAAGCGACCTCCGAATCAGGCTGCCGAGGAGGAGTTCTGTGGGTCGTTTCTCCTCCCAGCAGAGACACCAGGGACCCTGAGCATCATGGAAAGAAGGATGCAGCTCATCGAAGCCATCAATGATGACTAGGAGGCGTTCGGGAGCCCGGATGAGGTCCTGGAGGGGTGCACCCGGCTCGGGCCAGCAGCTGGAGATGAGATCGCGTGCGCTGCACTGGACGTGGCTTCTGTTCAGCTCCCTGCAGCTGATATAGAAGACATAATCGAACTGACCTTGGAAGAGCCTCCCGTCGGCCCAGTCCAACATCACTTTGTGAGCCAGCATGGACTTCCCCATCCCCGCTGCCCCTTGTAACACCACTGTGCCTGGTGGCTCAGGGCGCTCTTCGTCTGGCTCAAAGAGGGTCTCCATTTGGATAGGGCTAGCCTGGTGAACCCTGGTTCTAGCATATCCCCATCCTGTATCGAGAAGTTTCTGCTGTGCCCAGATAGGGTTTGAGTGTTCCTTTACTAAGAGAGGCCGGATGTAACGGTGGTTCAGGTTGACACATTCACCTAGTCGCGCGTTGCGGTCTTCCATTAGCCGGAATTTCCTGCGGACAAAGTCTTTGTAGGTTGCCTGGGGGTCTAGTAGAGAGAAAGGGAAGGTCAATAAAACATCCACTAGCAACTTTTTGAAAAAGATTTACTTTTAATTTAGTTTAATTTTTAGAATATGTATGGGTGGCTTTTGTTGCTGTATGTCGGTGCACCTCACATATGTCTGTGCTTGCAGAGGCCAGAGGAAGGCATTGGGTGCTCTGGGACTGACGTTTCAGACGTTACAGCACTTGGGAATCAGAGGCAGTCTGATCTCTGTGAGTTCAAGGCCAGCCTGGTCTATAGAGTGAGTTCCAGGACAGCAAGGTCTGTTACACAGAGAAACCCTTCTCAAAAAATTAAAAAACAAAAACAAACAACAACAACAACAACAACAAAAAGTTCATGAAATGTGTAAGGCTCATGAAGTTGAGAAAGCTCCAAGGTTCATGAGGCCTCTCCCTACAGTTCTACAAGTAGTGAACAATTGCTGAAGAAGAGACTCTTCAGTGGAACTCCCTAGCTGTTGACCGTGAGCTTCAGGGATACAGCACGGAGTGGGGGTAGGGCTGGAGAGATGATCTAGCAGTTTGCACGTGTGTAATGCTCTTCCAGAGGAACTCAAACTAAGCATAAACGTGCCACAGTCCACCTGTCAACACACACACACACACACACACACACACACACACACACACGCATATGTTGTGGTTTTTTTTTTTTTTTTATGTATATAATATAATACTGTTTCTGTTTCACCTGCCTTCAGCTGGGTAATTGCTTATATGCAGCTAGTACATCCTAATAGGTACAAGGCTCATAGCTCACCTTTTCTTGGAGTACTAGCAGAGACATCCAGAAGGCAAGCTGGCTGGCTCTCAAGGGAGCATGCACCATTATTTGGAGTGACTGGAAGAGACATTATGGGAGGTCAGTTAGCACTCAGTACTATATTTTATTCTTCCCTCTTTTTTTTTTTTTTTTTTATTACTGGGCAGCATCAAATCCAGGGCCTTGAGTGTGCTGGGCAAGCACTTTACCCCTGAGCTACATCTCCAGTCCTGATATCAGCTGTTGCTACATCAGATGCCTTTGTAGCTCCTGCTCACCCATGCCAGAATGTCCAGCACTCACCTCACTATGCTGTGTTGGAAATGGACAGTCGATGGTATGGGCAGAGCAATATATGAAAAATAAACAGTATAGTTTCACACACTGAGTGATGTGAGATGGGTCCAAAGTCAAGCAAGGTCAAGAAATGGAATTGTGTCTGGGGTAAGATATTTTGGGGGAGGCTGGGCGGTGGTGGCACACGCCTTTAATCCCAGCAGTCAGGAGGCAGAGCCAGGTGGATCTCTGTGAGTTCAAGGCCAGTCTGGTCTACAGAGTGAGATCCAGGACAAGTACCAGGACAAGACACAGAGAAACCCTGTCTAGAAAAAAAATATTTTGGGGGGTAGCTAATAAATAATTTTCATATATATATATATATATATATATATATAGAGAGAGAGAGAGAGAGAGAGAGAGAGAGAGAGGGAGGGAGGGAGGGAGAGAGAGAGAGAGAGAAAGTTCATGTGGAGGTCAGAGGGCAACTTAGTGGAGATGTCTATCTTTCTGTAGGTTCCAGAGAACAAACTCAGGTTGTCTGGATTGAGCACCTGGTCATAAACAAACAAACAAACAAACAAACAAACAAATAAATAAAAGATCCAGTGCAGTAGTTCTCAACATGTGGGTCTTGACCCCTTTGGAAGTCAGACGACTCTTTCACAGAGGTCACCCAAGACCATCAGAAAATACAGATATTTATGTTCTGATTCATAGCAAAATTACAGTTGTGAAGTAGCAATGAAAATAATTTTATGATTGGGGGTCACCATAACATGGGCTGTATTAAAGGGTCACAGAATTAGGAAGGTTGAGAACTACTCTACTAATGAAATGAACAGACAGTTCACAAAAGTACGAACACAAATGGCCAATAACTATTTTTAAAAGTGTTCAGTATCCCCAGTAATCAGAGAGAAGCATATTAAATTTTTTGGGTTTTTTGAATCAAGGTTTTTCTGTATAGCTCTGGCGGTTACAGAATTCACTCTGTTGTTGACCAGGATGATTTTGAACTCAGAGATCCGCCTGCCTCTGCCTCCTGAGTGCTGAGATTAAAGGTGTGTGCCACCATCACTCAGCAGAAAACTTTTAAAAAAATAATTTAGTTTTATGTGCATTGGTGTTTTGCTTGTGTGTATGTGTCTGCTTGAAGGTGTCAGATCCCCTGGAAGTGGAGTTACAGACAGTTGTGAGCTGCCATGTGGTGCTGGGAGTTGAACCCCGGTCCTCTGGAAGAGAAGCTGGTGCTCTCAACCACTGAGATATACCACTTTATCCCAGTCGGAATGGCTGTCATCAACAAATGTTGGAGAGGATGGGGAGAGAGGTGCCCTTTATTCGCTCCTGGAGGGAGTTCAAATCAACACAGCCATTGAAATCATTGTGGGCTCTCCTCAAAAAGCTAAACATAGACCTACCATATAATCCAGCTGCTCCACTCCTGGGCATATACCCCGAGAACTCCATACCCTGCCATGGAGATATCTGCACTCCATGTGTATTGCTGCTCTGTTCACTATAGCAAGGAAATGGAACTAACCTAGATGTCCATGAACAGATAAATAGCTAGTGAAAATCTGATATGTCTATAAAATGGAATTTTAATCATCTCTAAAGAAAAATGAAACCATGAAAATTTCAGGAAAACTGGTGGAATACAATGTAAACTATTAATCAATTTATTTAGATTTATTTTATTTAGACGTCAGAAAGAAAAGTCTTGTATGTTCTCCCTCATATGTGGGTCCTAGCTCATAATGTATGCATCTCTGTGTGTGTGTCTGTGTGTGTAACAGCTGTAAGTATGGGGATAGTGTAACATATAGAAAGTCTTGGGGCTGGAGAGATGGCTCAGAGGTTAAGAACACTGGCTGTTCTTCCAGAGGTCCTGAGTTCAATTCCCAGCCACCACATGGTGGCTCACAACCATCTGTAATGAGATCTGGTGCCCTCTTCTGGCCTGCAGGGACACATGCAGGCAGAACACTGTATATATAATGAATAAATAAATCTTTAAAAAAAGAAAGAAAGTCTCGGAGACCGAGAGAGGTTAATATTAGATGACGGGGAAGGACAGAATGCAGGAAGAAGAACTCATGACTCCGGAAGAGGAGACAAAGCTCATTGTTTTCCTGGTTTCAACTCTGTCACAGAGTTTCCTTTTGGTGGTGGTTAGAATGCAGTCGACAGTAACAAGTAGAACCGCGAAGCGCAGTGCCAGGGCTTCCGAATGGCTTTGGAATGGCTTCGGAATGGCCGTTCTAACTAATGTATGGAATGTCACTGAGATGTGTAGAGTTGAGGACTGGGCAAGTGTTTGAGTGGTTTCTTTGAACCAGCTGTGAGTTTTTATTTGTGAGTTCATTACAATGAAGTGAGATTATATTAAAAATAGTTTTCCCTCTGCAGGGATGTCAAGCCCTTGGCTGCCCAGCCCAGCTGTTACACGAGCCTTTACAGATGTGACTAGCACACTGGCTCATCCCTAGAATCCCAGTGCTCAGGAGGCCATGGTGGGAGGTTCCCCACCAGTTCCAGGCCAGCTGGACTATAGAGAGTGAGACCCTGCCTCCGAACAGAAAGGGGCTGAAGAGATGGCTCAGCCGTTAAGAGTGCCTATCACTCTTCCAAAGGTTTGGTTCCCGGATCACACACTGATGGTTTACAGCTGCCTATAACTCCAGCTCTAGGGGATCCACCCTCTTCTGGCCTCCACGTGAACATACCACCTCCCAACTCCCACGAGCACACAGATACACATAATTTAAAAACTAAAAATTTAAAAGAAATCTTTAAAAAAAATGAGGTCAGACTGGAGAGATGGCTCAGTGGTCAAGAGCACTGACTGCTCTTCCAGAAGACCTGGGTTCAATTTCCAGCACCTACATGGCAGCTCACAACTGTCTGTAACTCCAGCTCCAGGGGATCAGACACCCTTGCACAGACATATATGCAGGCAAAATACTAATGCACATAAAGTGAAAATAAATAAATCATTAAAAAACTGAGGTCAGGCTGGAGAGATAGCTCAGAGGCTGAGAGCATGGGCCAGAGGTCCTGAGTTCAAATCCCAGCAACCACATGATGGCTCACTACCATCTATAATGAGATCTGGTGCCCTCTTCTGGCATGCACACAGAACACTATAAATCAATCAATCAATCAATCTTTAAAAAACCAAACAAAACAACAACAACAAAAACCCTAAGGTCAATACCCAGTGTTGCTAAATAAATAAGTAAAAAGTCTACTGTGGTGACTCACTCCTCTAATCCCAGCACTTAAGAAACTGAGACAAGGGGATTAACAAGGGTTTGAAGTCATCCTGGGCTACATAGTAAGACTGTATCTCAAAAGTCCAGAGAGATAGATATATGAATGAACAGATGTGCGGATAGATAAATAGATAGATAGATAGATAGATAGATAGATACATACATACATACATACATACATACATACATACATAGGGCTCTGTAGTAATAACTTTTGCTTTTAAAAATTATTCTCGCTGGGCAGTGGTAGTACACACCTTTAATCCCAGCACTCGGGAGGCAGAGGCAAGTGGATCCCTGTGAGTTCGAGGCCAGCCTGGTCTCCAAAGAGAGTTCTAGGAAAGGCGCAAAGCTACACAGAGAAACCCTGTCTCAAAAAAAAAAAAAAAAAAAAAAAAAAAAAAAAAAAAAAAAAACCTCATTTATGTGTACGTGTATGAGGCAGCATGAGTTTACATGCACCCCATACATGCAGGTGTCCACGGAAGCCAGAAGGTGTTGGATCCCCTGGAACTAGAGCTGTCTTCTGACTTCATACACAGGCGGTGGCTCTCAAGTGACTGCACTCATTCACACACTCCATTCATACACTATACACAATAATTTGGCTTTTGTTTTCTTGTTTCTTCGAGACGGGGTTTCTCTGTGTTGCTCTAGCCATCCTGGAACTCACTCTGTAGACAAGGTTGGCCTCTAACTCGGGGATCTACCTGCCTCTGCCTCTCGAGTGCTGGGATTAAAGTATTCACCACCGTTTCCTGGCCATAAATAGTTTTTAAAAAGACATCAAAGTAAGAAGAGGACCTTTTGGGAGAGGGCGGGGTCAGCAGGAGGGAGAGGGAGGAAGACAAGATGCCTAATGAGGGGTGAGTGTGATCAACATACATTGTGCACACGTGAAAATATCGTGATTCCAGTCAGAGACATGGCCAAGCCTGAGGACCTGAGTTTGATCCCTGGGACCCACATGGCAGAAGGAGACAATGGAGTTTTGCAAATTGTGAAGTGTTGGCCTCGCGCAGCCACCCACCCTCCCACCCACAGCACTTAAAAAAGAAGAGAGAGTGTAAGCAGAAGATAGCATGGACAAAGACCGCTCACAGATATTGTCCAGAGAATGAGCGTATTCCCGGCTGGGCTCTCCCTCCCTCTCCTTACCCCTCACCAGGTCTTCTCTCTGTCCTCGCTCCCACAGGTCCTTCCTGTGGATCCTCTCAAAGGTGCCGAGAGCCAGCAGCCAAGCCTCCCGTGTCCCCATATGGGCCACCATCAGCTGGGCCATTTCCAGAGGACCAGCCATCTCCATTCGTCCCCAGGGGATCTTGTCCTGGCCCGGTTCCTCTGCAGTCCCCAGGTACAATTTGAATTTCTTCAGTTCCCCAGCCTCAAGTTCTTCCAGGTAGGTGGACAGTCGACAGAGGACATCCCTATCTGTAGCCGGCAACATGGGGGTGCAGTTGTGGGGCCAGGCGCTCTATCGTTTCTCTGAGGGGGCAGTGGGCACTGTAGCATGCTGCCACCGCCTCATTGACAGGCAGAAGGGAGCAAGGGGTGAGATCGAGATAGAGACAGAGGCACGGTCTTTCAAGAAATCACGCTTGCTTCTGTGATGCCCGCCCCTCTCAAAAACACTGTTTGCTTTGAAGAAGGGGAAGCTGGTGTGAGGTAATCCTAGGAGCCCTTGACTGTAAGCACGACCCATATTGAGCAAGCTTCTGCTCTCTTTTCCCGGCTTCCTTGACAAAACAGCCCCTCTCTTCCTGCCATCCCCACTCGGGAAAGGTGTGTGAACACTGCCCTGGACTCTTCCAGGGATACGTGTCAAGAACCTTGTGGGACGCCGGGCGCTGGTGGCGCACGCCTGTAGTCCCAGCACTCAGGAGGCAGAACCAGGCGGATCTCTGTGAGTTCGAGGCCAGCCTGGTCTGCTAATCAAGTTCCAGGATACGCCAGGGCTGTTACACCGGGATGGGCGGTGGTGGCGCACGCCTGTAATCCCAGCACTCGGGAGGCAGAGACATAGTGCAGTCCAGGACAGGCTCCAAAGCTACAGAGAAACCCTGTCTTGAAAAACCAAAAAAGAAAAAAAAAAGAAAGAAAGGAAGGAAGGAAGGAAGGAAGGAAAGAAAGAAAGAAAGAAAGAAAGAAAGAAAGAAAGAAAGAAAGAAAGAAAAAACCAAACCAAAACACCTTGCACGGCGGTGGGGGGCGGGGATAGGGGTGGGGGTTGGTGCTGGGAATGTGGCTCAATTAGTACTACCCTTGCCTAGCACCAGTGAAGCCCTTGGCTCCATCCCCACCACTGCATTGAAAGGATGTGGTGATGGACTCGCCTATAAGTCCAGTACTCCTGAGGAAGGAGGGTCAGAAGATCATGTCCAGCTAAATAGTGACTTCTTGGTGCATAGTGGCACAAAACTCCAGGACAGCCAAGGTTCTGTTACACTGAGAAATCCTCTCTTGAAAAAAAACCAGACCAAGGCCTGGAGAGATGGCTCAGTGGTTAAGAGCACTGGCTACTCTTCCAGAGGTTCTGAGTTTGATTCCCAGCGACCACATGGTGGCTCACAACCATCTGTAAATGAGATCTGGTGCCCTCTTCTGACCAATAGGCACACATGGAGACAGAACACTGTATACATAATAAATAAATCTTTTTTTAAAAAAATTAAACAAATAAATACTGATTTTAAGGTCAATTTGGGATACATGGGATTTTGGGGGATGACATGGTGTGCACGCCTTTAATCCCAGCACTTGAGAGGCAGAGGCAGGTGGATCTCTATGATTTTGAGACCAGCCTGATCTACATAGTGAATTCCAGGTCAGCCAGCGATACATCATGAGACCCTGAAAAAAAATCTTATATGGGTGTGGAGGCACATATCTGTACTCCTCCTGGTAGGAGGATTGCAAACTCAAAATTAACCTGAACAACACAATGAGATCCTACCTCAAACACAAAACAAATAAAAGCTTTCCTAGAGCTGGAAAGATTGCTGAATGGATAAAGGGCTTTCTGTACAAGCATAGGGTCTGAGTTCAGGTTCTCAGGACTTAATGAAGCTGGACATGCAGGGGGTAAATCTGAAAGCCAATGAGTCTGATGTGCACAGCAGCAAACAAGAGAACTTGTCTCAAGCAAGATGGAAGGCAAGGACCGACACCTGATGTCCTCTGCACTACCTCTTGTGCTGGCTAATTTTATGCCAACATGACACAGGCTAGAGTCATGTAAGCGGAGGGAACCTCAATTAAGAAAGTGCCTCCATAAGACTGGCCTGTAGGCAAGCCTGTGGGGCATTTATTTTTAAACTAGTGATTGAAGGGGATGAGCCCAGTCCATTGTGGGTGAGGCCATCCCTAGGATGATCCTGGGTCGATAAGAAAGCAGGCTGAGCAAGTAATAGGGAGCAAGCCAGTAAGCAGCACCCCACTATGGCCTCTGCCTCAACTCCTGCCTCCAGGTTCCTGATCTGTTTGCATTCCTGTCCTGACTTCCTTCAGTGATGGACTATGATGTAGAAGTGTAAGCCAAACAAACCCTTTCCTCCCCAACTTGCTTTTGATCCTGATGTTTCTTCACAGCAAAAGAAACCCTAAGACACTTCCAACACCTCCACAGGGCATTGTGGCCACTGAGTGTCTGTACACAGACACACACAGACACAGACACAGACACAGACACACACACACACACACACACACACACACACACACTAAATAAATAAATGCAATTAAATTTTTTGAAGTTTATTTGTGTATGGGTGTATTTATGCCTTCATACATGTCTATGCACTACATTCATGCAGAGCCCAGATGCCAGAAGAGGGTATCCCTTGAGCCTTGAGTGAGCTGCCATGTGGGTGTTAGGAATCAAAGACAGGTCCCATGAAAGAGCAGCCAGTGCTCTTAAGCAAGGAGCCATCTCTGGGGGGTTGGAGATTTAGCTAGTGGTAGAGCGCTTAGGCAAGTGCAAGGCCCTGGGTTCAATCCTCAGCTACACACACACACACACAAAAAAAAAAAAAAAAAAAAAAAAAAGAAGCCATCTCTGGAACCCTGTAATTAATTCCCCTTATCCCCCCCCCCCCCCACCAAGGTTTCTCCGTGTGATAGCCCTGGCTGTCCTGGAACTCACAGAGATCCTCCTGCCTCTGCCCCCCAAGTGCTGGGATTAAAGGCGTGGTCCACCACACCCGCTTCTGCTTCCCTGTAATTAAAATTTTTAAAGAAAAAAGTAACCTACAGATGTAATAGGGGTGACTAGTTTCACAGAGGCCTCGTATGGGCTCTCTCCAGCTGTTTGTTAGCTTGTTTGTCTTTTGAGACAAGGTCTCATATAACTGAGCCTGACTGTGAACTGACTGTGTAGTTCAGGATGACCTTGAGCTTCTACTGGGTTTATAGGTGTGCAACACCATGCTGGAGTTATCCAGGGCTGGGAACTGAACTCAAGGCTTTGTGCATGTTAGCCAATCACTCTACCATCTGACCCACATCTGTAGCCCACTCACAGCCTCTGCTATCTAGCCCTTCCAAACAGAAAGAGAATCCAACTTCCAATCCCATACTCCAGGCTTCTCTGATTTAAAATTCGTGTAAGACTGTTTGTTCATGTTTATTTCGGGCCTCTCTTACTCACCGTTATGAGGTTCATCCCACATTCTTCCTCATGCTTCTGGGTTGACCCTCCTGATTGCTGAGGACCTCTGTCAAAGCAGGCAAGTACAGGAGATGATCTAGTAGCCTGAGACCGTTAGTTTTGGTTATGCACTCCACTCTCCTGTTATAATGCACTTGGCAGCCTGTAGGTACTGTGCACACTTGCCCTTCTCCAATAATACACCTACCAACATCAGGCTTCCTGTCCCCCAACCTGCACCAGGCCATCCCCTCTCTGAACAACAGTATAAGTTTTTCTGCCCTGCCCACCAAACAATTGAATTTGGACAGTTTCAATTCAATTGTATGCCCAATGTTCTCTAGCAGGAAGAATGAGAACATTGCTCTGGCCTGAACTGGTTTGGGGTACATGTGCAATAAAGCAAACGGTGTCCTCAAGTGCACTCTTAGGGAAAATTCTGCTTACCATCTTATGTCTATGCATGACTGGGTATGCAAATGATTAAAAGCAGTTGCATTATGGGAAGGGACACATGCAGCAGAGAAGTTATTATGACTGGAGAGATGGCTCATTGGCTAAGAGTATGTGTTTACTGCTTTTGCAGAAGATGAGAATTTGGATTTTCAATTCTTTGGAACTTAGAAATATCCAGCCCAGACCCTGACCATGTGGTAATACTACTCCAACCCAAGGAATTCTCAATAAGACAATGATGTCAGAACTGCTTCTCAGAAGTCTTTGAGTTCAGAAAGATTTTGAAGTTGGAGTGATGTCACAGCTGGACGCCCAGCACTTGGGGGTTAGAGTCTGAAGAATTAAGAGCTCAAAGCCAGCCAGGTGGTGGTGGTGCATCGACTTTAATTAATCCCAGCACCCAGGAGGCAGAGACAGATGGATCTCTGTGAACTTGAGACCAGCCTGGTTAACAGATCAGTTCCAGGACAACCAAAGCTACACAGAGAAACCCTGTCTCAAAAAAACAAAAAACAAAAAAAACAAAAACAGAAAACCAAACCAAAACAAAAAACACACAGAGAGAGAGAGAGAGAGAGAGAGAGAGAGAGAGAGAGAGCTCAAAGCCATCCTGAGCTATGAATAGAGAGTTCCAGGCCATCTTTGGGCTACATGAGACCCTATCAGCTACACACCATACAACTCTCTCAGAACTTCCAGAGAACATGTAAAATAAATCTGTGAGTGTCTCAACAGTGGAGGGGAAATCACCTTTGTAGGTCAGATCATGGCTAGGCAGGGTGGGGAGATGAAATGCTGCTGGGCTGTCTGGTAGGTTTCCGGGTCATCAGGAGATGGGGTGAGGCTCAGAGGCAAAGTAGTTTCCTAGCATGCATAGAGCCTGATTACTACCTCACATCCCTAAAAGGGGGGAAACTCCAGAAAGAAGCTGGTAAGGACACTGTGAAAGAAATTTACTTTCAGTTCAAGGATAATGGGAGTTAGAGGGTGTGTGTGTGTGTGTGTGTGTGTGCTCTTTGCTTTGTTGTTGTTGTTGTTTGGCTTTTTTTTAAAATTTATTTATTCATTATGTACACAGAAGAGGGCGCCAGATCTCATTACAGGATGGTTGTGAGCCACCATGTGGGTGCTGGGAATTGAACTCGGGACCTCTGGAAGAGTAGACGGTGCTCTTAACCCCTGAGCCATCTCTCCAGCCCCCGGCTTTTTGTTTCTTGAGATAAGGTTGCACTATGTAGCTCTGTCTGGCCTGGAACTAGATATGTAGATCAGGTTGCCTTTGAATTCCCAGAGATCCTCCTGCCTCTGCCTCCTGAGTACTAGGATTAAAGTGTGCAAACCACAAACCTGGCTCCTTTCTTTCTTTCTTTTCTTTTTCTTTCTTTTTTTTTGTTTTTTTGTTTTTTTGTTTTTTTGAGACAGGGTTTCTCTGTAGCTTTGGAGCCTGTCCTGGACTAGCTCTGTAGACAGGCTGGCCTTGAACTCACAGAGATCCACCTGTCTCTGCCTCCCGAGTGATGGGATTACAGGCATGCACCACCACCGCCCGGCTCTTTCTTTTTTAAATATGCATGAATGTTTTTGCTATGTGAATATCTGTGCATCAAGTGTGCGTGGTGCCCGTGGAGGCTAGAAGAGGGCCAAGGATCACAAGGAACTAGAATTACAGACAGTTGTGAGCTGGCCTGTAGGTGTTGGGAATAGAGCCCAAGTCCTGCGGGAGAGCAGCCAGTGTTCTTGGCTGCTGGGCCATTTCTCCAGCCCCTCCTTTTTTAGAGAGGGGAACCTAGGGTCCCAAGCATGGTAGATTGGAGCACACAACAACATCATGTGTGCATGATTTATTACTTTTTCATTGGGTTTCTGAGGCAGGGTCTCATTATGTGGTCCTGCTTGCTGTCTGGAACTCCAGTCGGAGACCACACTGGCCATGAACTTGCCCTGATGCTTCCAGCTGCCTCCCTGATGCCAGGAATGCGCTACCACACCTGGCAAAAGTTCAGAAAACTTATCATTTTATGTATTTATTGTGTTTGTGTGTGCTTACACAACGGTGCATGCGTGGAGGTCAGAAGACCACTTTCAGGAGTCAGTTCTCTCTTTTCCGCCGTGTGAGTCCAGGGATCAAACGCAGGTTGCAAGACTTGGCTGCAAGTGCCTTGACCTGCTGAGCCACTCACTGGCCTTGAACCTATCACGAGTAAAATCTGTACTGTTCAGTATTACATGGTGAAAATGGACTTGGAGTTGTAACAAAGTGCTAAATTGTTAATCTGGGCGTAGTGGCTTTCCTGTTAGTCCAGTGCTGAGGGGGTGGAGGCAGAAGGGTTAGAAGTTAGTTCAAGGTCATCCTTAGCTACATAATGTGTCCAAGGCCAGCCTGGGGTACATGACAGTCCCTGTCTCAACATTCAAACAGCCAGCCAGGTGGTGGTAGCATACATCTTTAATCCCAGGACTCAGGAGACAGGCAGATCTCTGTGAGTTCAAGGCCAGCCTGGTCTACTACACTAGTTCCAGGACAGCCAGGGCTACAAAAAGAAACCTGTCTCTAAAAAACAAACAAACAAAATCAACAAGCAAATTGTAAAACAAAACCCTTAACATTCCAGGATCATCAGTTCACAGGCAAATGGCCAGAAAGTGAGATTCAGTCCTAATGTACACATAGAAAAACCGAGGCTTGGAGAAAGGTCCAGAGATTAAGACTTTTCATAGCAGATAAAGTTAGCTGGGTGTGGTGGTACACACAGGCCTGGAATCCCAGCTCTTTAGAGTCTTCGGCAGGAAAACCCTCGCACTCAATCAAGCTGAGAATTGACAACATAGGAACTTCAAATTTGAGCCAGCCTGAACTACATACCAAAATCTTATCTCAAAAAAGCAAAATGCAAGGCTGGAGAGATGGCTCAGTGGCTAAGAGCACTAGCTGCTCTTCCAGAGGACCCAGGTTCAATTCCCAGCACCCACATAGCAGCTCACAACTGTCTCTAACTACATTTCCAGGGGATCCGACATCCTCACACAGACATGAATGCACTGGTCACATAAAATACAATTACATTAATGAAAGAGAGTAGCTTCAAATTTGAAGAAGAGGAGGAGGAGGAGGAAGAAGGGGAGGAAGAAGAAAAGATACAGAGCTGGAGAGATGGCTCAGGAGTTAGAACTTTCAGAGGCCTGGCTTTGGTTTTCAGCACCCACATTGATCGGGCAATTCACTACCTGTAACCACCCTTCCAAGAAGTCCAATGGCCTTTTCTGGCCTCTACGGGCACTGTGTGCATGTGGTACACAGACAAGCAAGTAAACTCACATACACATAAATAAAAACAAGGGCTGGAGAGATGGCTCAGAGGTTAAGAGTACCGACTGCTCTTCCAGAGGTCCTGAGTTCAATTCCCAGCATCCACATGTTGGCTAACAACCATCTGTAATGAGATCTGGTGCCCTCTTCTGGTCTGTGGGTGTATATGCATACAGAACACTGTATATATAATAAATAAATAAATAAATCTTAAAAAAAAAAAAAAAAAAAAAAAAGGCCGGGAGGTGGTGGCACATGCCTGTAATCCCAGCACTCGGGAAGCAGAGGCAGGCAGATCTCTGTGGGTTCGAGGCCAGCCGGGGCTACCAAGTGAGATCCAGGAAAGGCGCAAAGCTACACAGAGAAACCCTGTCTCAGAGAAAAAGAAAATTATTTTGTTTTGCTTTTTTTTTTTTTTTTTCCTAAGATAGAGTTTCTCTGTGTAAGAGCCCAGACTGTGCTGGAACTTGCTTTGTAGCCCAGGCTGGCCTCAGACTCACAGAGATCCGCCTGCCTCTGACTCCCGAGTACTGGGATTAAAGGCCTGCGCTACCGCTGCCTGACAAAAATAAGAAATTTCCATAAAACAAAATGCCCGTGGCTATAAGTCAGCTGCTTGAGCGCTTGCCTAGCACGCTCAAAACTCTGGGTTTAGTCCTCAGCATCACGTGACCCAGGCACACACCTGGACTCCCAGGACTCTGAGGCAGAAGCTCTCCAGCTTCAGAATCTGAAGGTTATACTCAGCTACACCGTAAATTCCAGGCCAGCCTGGGCTACTTGAGACCAGGGTCTAAGGGTGCAGTTTAGCGGTAGGGCACTTGCTAAGCAGGCATAGGCCCTGGCTTTGACACCTAGACCTAGTTAGTGATGACACAGCTTTAACCCCAGCACTAGGGAGGCAGAGGAAAATGATCTCTGAGTTTAAGGTCTACAGAGGGAGTTCTAGGACAGCAAGGGTTACACAGAGAAACCCTGTCTCGAAAAACAACAGCAACAACAACAAAAGAAACTTGCCAGCTGGGTTGGTATACTCAGCAGTGTAATCCTGCAATTCAAAAGATGGGTAAACTGAGGCCCGAAGAGGTCATCACTTGAAGGCTACCACACAACCTCCAAAAGCTGTTAGTTGCTGCCCAGAGCTTCCTCATTCCCGTGGTTGTACTCACCACCTATCTCCCCCGGGGGCTGAGGTCAGAGGTTGAGAAACTTCCTGTTAGCTGTGTGCTCACATTCAGGCCACAGGGGCTGTCAGGAAGCCAGCATCCTGGCCATCCCCTCCCCCATGGCCTCAGCCTCGTTTTGGGGACAAACAGAATACACTCCCACCCTGAGTCTCCACCATGTTGTCCTGATAAATTGGGAGGACTGAACCACTGTGCTGATGTCAAAAGGTGACGACACCAAGACACAGTGTGCAGCTACTGGAGAAAATACGCCATGCTCCTAACACCTCAGGCCCAGCCACCTCCAGCTGCGGCCTGGTTCTCCAGAAACACATCACCAATAGGAGAGATAAGCAGAAATGATAAATAAATAAAGCAAGCAAGCAAGATACCTGATAGGCATAGAAGACAGATAGAAACCAGGTTTGGTGGCACAGGCTTGTAACCCCAGCACTTGGGAGATGGAGGTAGGATGTCCTCACTTGCTTTATTTATTGATGTTGACCAAAGCTACTGGACTTCCATGTGCATCCATACACAAACGTACACACCCATGCAAACACACATATACAAGCCTACTACACACACACACACACACACACACACATGCACACACACAGATGCACATAGGTGCACATACTCATGCAAATGTACATATACAAGCCCTCTACACACACACACACACACACACACACACACACACACACACACACATGCACACACACAGATGCACATAGGTGCACATACTCATGCAAATGTACATATACAAGCCCTCTACACACACACACACACACACACACACACACACACACACACACACACATGCACACACACAGATGCACATAGGTGCACATACTCATGCAAATGTACATATACAAGCCCTCTACACACACACACACACACACACACACACACACACACACACACACTATCAGCAAGATAAAGAAAGGTAGCTGCCACCAAATTTGGCTACTGAAGTTCTGTCCCTGAGACCTACATAGTAGGAAGAGAGAACTGACTCCTGCAAGTTGTCCCAGTTACCAATATACATGCACACAAAATAACTGAATACTTTCTTTTTTCTTTTTTCTTTTTTTTTTTTTTTTGCCAGAGCTGAGGACGGAACCCAGGGCCTTGCTAGGCAAGCGCTCTACCACTGTGCTAAATCCCCAACCCCAACTAAATAATTTTTTAAACAAAGAAATGTAAATGTCGTCACAGGGTGTCTCTTGAAGGGCACCTGGTAAGATTTTAATTGGAAAGGTAAGAGCCTAGATCTCAGGGATGCAGGAGGAGTCTTCACTGTAAATAGAAGGGTTTTATTGTTTTTTTGTTTTTGTTTTTTTCCCCCCCAGAGCTGAGGACCTAACCCAGGACCTTGTGCTTGCTAGGCAAGTGCTCTACCACTGAGCTAAATCCCCAACCCTGTTTTTTTTGTTTTTTGTTTTTCGAGACAGGGTTTCTCTGTGTAGCTTTGTGCCTCTCCTGGAACTCTCTTTGGGGACCGGGCTGGCCTCAAACTCACAGAGATCCGCTTGGCTCTGGCTCCCGAGTGCTGGGATTGAAGGCGTGCACCACCACCGCCCGGCCCCCTGTTGTTTTAATTACATGTGTGTGCCAAAAAAATTAAAAATAAAAAAGTCGGGTTGAATGGCAGACTTTTAATCCCAGCACTCAGGAGGCAGAGGCAGGCAAACTCTGAGTTAGAGGCCAGTCTGGTCTACATGATGAATTCTAGGATAGCCAGAGCTATATAGTGAGATCCTGTCTCAGAAAAAAGAAAAAAGAAAGAAAGAAAAAAAAAAAAGACATGTCTGTGTGCATGTGTCCACAGGGAAGATAGATGTCTGACCTCCTGAAGCTGGAGTTACAGGTGGTTGAGAGTTAGGTGCACGCCTTTAATCCCAGCACTTGGGAGGCAGGGTTAGGCAGATCTCTGTGTGTTCAAGAAGGATAGAGCCAGCATGGAGACACACACCTTTAATCTCAATAGCAACCATAGAAGACCTGGAGGTCTGTACAGACAGGCAGTGACGAGGAGGTCATGTGGCTGGGTTTACAACCAATGAGAGGGCAGAACAGAAAGTCTATATAAAAGACAGGACACAGTAGGCCTCTTTCGGAGAGGAAAGAGAGCAGCAGTGAAGGGTAAGGTTTTCAGCTCTCAGCTATTGCTCTGACCTCTTGGCTTTTAACTCTGCAATTGGCTCTGTGTTTCTTATTTAACAAGATGGTTACATCTACATTTGGTGCTGGGAATTGAAGAGCAGAAAATACTATTAGTCAATAAAGTATCCCTTCAGCCATGTTTTTGTTTTGTTTTGTTTTAGTTGTTTTATGTACCTATTTATTGGGGAGTAAGGTGGGGTTCGAGACAGGGTTTCTCTGTATAGTCTTGGCTGTGCTGGAACTCACACTGTAGACCAAGCTGGTCTTGAACTCAGAGATTCACCTGCTTCTGCCTCTGGAGTGCTGGGATTAAAGGCATGTGTCACCGCTGCTCAGCTTTATTTATTTTTTTGAGACAGGATCTCATATGACCCAAAGAAGCCTCAACCTCACTGTGAAACCAAGGCTGACCTTGAACTCTTGTTCCTCCTGCCTCTACCTCTCAAGTGCTAGGATGACAGGCATGCACCACACCAAATTTTATGTTGTGCTGCAGATCAAACCCAAGACTTCATGCATTTAAGACAAGTGATGCATTTATCTAGTTATTCTTTTTTTTTTTTTTTTTTAAGATTTATTTATTATGTATCCAGTGTTCTTTTGGCCAGAAGAGGGCACCAGATCTCATTACAGATGGTTGTGAGCCACCATGTGGTTGCTGGGAATTGAATTCGGGACCTCTGGAAGAGCAGCCAGATGCTTTTAGCCCTGAGCCATCTCTCTAGGCCCTAGTTATTTTTTATCAATAAAGACTCGGGAGTCAGATATCGGGGTAAGAACCTGAATGATCAGAAAAGTGGGGAGGAGTGGCCAGTGAGTGCCCTCCTACCTCTTGCATTCCTCCCTCCAAAAGGGCTGAGACCCTCTCTCTAAGCCCTGCTCTACTACCTCCTGTTTCTCTATCTGTCCTCAGGCCTCCAAAACCTCTATGATTAATTTTGGTCGACTGGTAGCTAGCTCCGCCCTCTGATTCAAAGCAAACTTTATTGGCAGAATGCAATAAAAATATTACATAACAGACAAGCGCTCTACCAACTGAGCTACACCCTCAGTTCCTAAAGAGAGCTAATAGTTGTTGTTGGTGTTTTTGTTTGTTTGTTTGTTTGTTTTTTGAGACAGTGTTTTACTGTGTAGCCCTAGCTGGCCTACAACTTGCTATGTAGAGCTTGAACTCACAGAGATCTGGTGGCGTGTCTGGAGGGCTGAGATTCAAGAGGTGCACACCATACCTGATACGCACTTAGCGGACACCGTAGCTTGAGTGTGGAAGTGGAAGGATCGCTTTGGGGAGTCAGTTCTCTCCTGTGGATTCTGGAGATCAAACTCTGATCAGCAAGCTTATTCAGCAAGCTTTTTTACTGGCTTGAGCCATCTTGCCAGCCCTGTACACACTCCTTTAGAAGCGGAAGTTTGTTTCTGGGTTGGCAACCTGCACAGCATGTGTTCATTGCGCTGGAACTTTTGACTCTCCACGGGCCATGGGCTTCAGACTCTACGGCCAGCCTT
Source organism: Onychomys torridus (assembly GCF_903995425.1). Classification (NCBI taxonomy): domain Eukaryota; kingdom Metazoa; phylum Chordata; class Mammalia; order Rodentia; family Cricetidae; genus Onychomys; species Onychomys torridus. The sequence continues at coordinate 276,506 of NC_050443.1, forward strand.
TTCTCCTCAGGCCCCCAGGGTCTGCCTCAAAACCAAAGAATGTGGAAAATATGGTAAGATGGGTGCAAACGTGACATTTGAAATTCCTGGTGTGCCTGCTGCTGAATCTGGATGGGTATTTTTAGAATTTGAGTTGGATTGGCGGTTAAAGCCGTTCTCGTCCGCAATGAGAGGAGTTTGACTGGATGGGTGGTAAAAGCATGTTTCTAAAATGCGAAACGGATTCGGGCCTTGGATTTGACAGACTCAGCTCTACTTCAGGAAACCTACCCGTGAGCCTTCAGCGAACTGCAGACTAAGAAATAGTGACAGAGGCATCAGCAGTCCGGTGCTCGGGTTTGTTTGTTTGTTAACTGTGTCTCATGTAGCACAAGCTGTCTCCAGCAACTGAAGATGACCTGGACCTTCTGACTCTCCTGCCTCCACCTCCTGGAGCTGGGATCATAGACAGATTAAGTGATGCCCAACAGAGTTTATGCGCTTCAGCAATTGGAGACGGTAGCTGTTTCTCACTGGGGAGGCTGTCAACCCAGGAGTTGTTCAACCCAAGGGGCTGGGTGCCTCTATAGTCCCAATCTGGCATGGAAGATGGAGAAAGTTCCTGAAGTACTTTAGGTCCTCGGTCTGGAATGGAAGCCTGGAAATGCCGGCTGTGCTTTTAGGGAAGGAATTGGCAGCAGCGGCTTCAAGGAAGGCCAAGGGAGTCATCTTACATCTGCTGCGCCCTTTCCATCTGAATTGCTACCAGAAAGCGTCACTCACAATCGCCTTCCCATATGATTTAAGACAATCAGGACATGCTGAGGCGAGATGCTCTGGTGATTCTGATTCGTGACCATGTGAGATGCGGCATTTGCGTGTTTGGTACAAGTACGGACAGAAGGAGCAGAATGAAGAGTTCGATTGATCCAGTTCCCTTAGTGTTGTGATACTGTATCATATGCAGGAAGTCTTGGTAAGTAGAGGTCCGGGCGGGAGGCAGAGCCAAGGTGCCCCATGGTGGGTGAGAGACAGAGGCGCCATCGCCATGCAGACAGCTCTCAGTGAAGAGTTTTATTTGGTAGAGGGTAAGAGAGAGGGGAGAGAAAAAGAGGGAAAGAGAGGGGGGAGAGTACGCACCTCCTCGGAGAAAAGCAGAGGAGAGAAGAAGGGAGGGGCGGGAGAGGGGCGGGGGGACAGTTTGGGCGGAGTTTTTCCTTTTACACGCAGGGTGGCGCCAAGGAGCAGGATTTCAAGGACCAGGTCAGAATATTAACATGTAGTGTTTACTAAATTCCTGTTCCAGAATCCAGTCACCATCCCACTTGACACTTGTTAATCATGAACTTCAAGACTCTGCCGGGTCCTAAGAGTTCTTCAGATCACACTACACATACCCTGCCTTTTTTTATTTTTATATTTTGGAGACAGTGACTCACGTAGCCCAGACTGGCAACAAATTTGATACGTAGCCAAGGATGACCTCAAAACCTTTGATCCTCCATGGTTATCTTTCCCAGTACTGGAATTTACAGGCTTGCCTTCCATACCTAACAGAACACATTGCCTGGAGAGACCGCTTGCTGGCTAAGAGCACTTAATGCTCTTGCAGAGGACTTGGATTTATTTCCCAGCACCCACGCCTGACAGCTCACAACTGCCTGTAATTTCAGTTCAAGGAGAATCGGAGGCTCTCTTCTGGCCTCAGAGTGTACCTGCATGCATGTGATTCACATACACTCAGACATGCACTCATGCATTCACATAAGCTTATGTTTTTAAAAGATTTATTTATTTTATTTTATGTGTATGTGTGTGTTTTACCTACATGTATGTATGGGCATTGGATAGGCACATGAGGCCAAAAGAGGGTGCACCAAGACCTGGAAACGGTAGTTAAAGATGTGTCACCATGGGGGTGCTGGAAACTGAGGGAAGGTTCTCTGCAAGAATCTCAAATATTATTATTATTATTATTATTATTATTATTATTATTATTTTGTTTTGTTTTTCAAGACAGGGTTTCTCTGTGTAGTTTTGGTACCTCTCCTGGATCTCGCTCTGTAGAGCCTGTCATTCGTCCTTACCCAACAGGATCGACGTCACGAAAACTCAAGAAAAATGAGTTAAAGACAGTTCCCATACTATTCCCAGACTATCCTCTCTCTCTTCACCACCCACTTCTCCTATTCAGCAATACCATTCATCTGGCTCTCTACACTCACGTCAGTGCTTCCAAGTTGACTGAAGAAGTATTTACTAAATCAGAATCCGCTGCTGGTGGTAGTCCAACGCCCCAAACCCCAAAAAGCCACCCACTTAGTGACCAGGTAGTTGTTCAATCTGCACTACAAATCCATGTATTTGGTTCTACTCTTCTCACAATCTATACCTAATATACGCAATCGCATGCTATATTTGTTTATTTTTTTTTTGATGATAGTTAGAATATATTCTAACGAAGTGTTGAGTATCTACCTCCTCACTGCGACAATCTCATGGACCCAGCAGCGACATGAGAGGATAGAGCTTGTTCCTGGCATGAGCGGCTATGGCAAGGACAAGTGCCACATCTATGGGCATTAACATAAATGTTTAGAAGGCAGTGCCAAAATACAACTTTTTATTTTTTTTGAGGGGAGGGGTTCGAGACAGGGATTCTCTGTAGCTTTGGAGCCTGTCCTGTAACTCCCTCCATAGACCAGGCTGGCCTCGAAATCACAGAGATCTGCCTGCCTTGCCCCCCCCCCCCAGTGCTGGGATTAAAGGCGTAGGCCACTGCCACCAGTGCCCCAATACAACTGGTTTTTTGTTTTCGTTTTTAAGTATGTATTTATTTTATTTTATGTGTATAAGTGCTTTGCCTGCATGCATGGAACATGCATCCGGTGCCCTGGGAGGTCAGAAAAGAACATCAGATGCTCGTGAACTGGAATTACAGATGGTCGCCACCATGTGGGTACAGAGAATTGGACCTGGGTCCTCTGCAAGAGCAACCACTGTTCTTAACCCCTGGGCCACTTCTCCAACCTTTTCAGCACGCACATTTATTTATTTATTTATCTATCTATTTATTTATTTATTTATTTTTTAAATTTATTTAAGTTTCTTGAGACAGGTTTTTCTGTGTAGCTTTGGAGCCTGTCCTGGATCTGACTCTGTAGCCCAGGCTGGCCTCGAACTCACAGAGATCCGCCTGCCTCTGCCTCTCGAGAGCAGGGATTAAAGGTGTGCACCACCACTGCCGGGCTAGCATGCACATTTAAACAAAACAACAGCATTAGGTTCTCTTCTATGAATTATGACCTCCTGGAGACTCAGGATTTAGGAGAGCTTAGGCGAGCTTATCCCTGGCTCTCTGTTTAAACTTTAATCTCTCTTCAGGTCCCTGAAGAGAGTCTTGAGTGGAGCAGTGATCACTGGCTCACTTTGTACTCTCTTCCCAGTGTGGCCGAATGGAAAAAAAAGTCTGCTTTTCATTGTTAAGTTAGCTATTTTCATTGGCTTCTTAAGGATGGGCAGCCCAAGTTGACTTCTTGTGGCACAGGCCGTAAATATGAATTTGGTAGCACCATTGTGCCTGGCAACGTGAGCATTAAAAGTAATTTTGTTTGTTTGCTTGTTTGTTCTGTTGTTTGTCTTCCCTAGTCAAATAAATATGCTTTCACTGGCTGCAGAGACGGCTGAGCAGTGAAGAGCACTGGTTGCTCTTCCAGAGGACCTGGGTTCCATTCCCAGCAACTACAGGACAGCCACAATCATCTGTAACTCCAGTCCCAGGGAACCTTTCTTCTGGCCTCTCTTGGTGGGCACTGCATACAAGTGGTGCTCAGACATACATGCAGACAAAACACTCCCCCAGACACACAAAATAAAACAAACAAACAAATAAAAATAAAGGGAAAAATGATTCCACTTAGATTCAACCAGCCAGGCCTGGCAGCACATGCCAATTCCAGCTACTCAGGAGACAGAGGCCAGAGGATGGAGATACCCACACTTCATCACCTACAGTGTGAGTTCAAGGCCAACTTTAATTCAGTAACTTCTTGAGACAGTGTCTAAAAATAACAATGGAAAAGAGGGCTGAGGGTGTAGCTCAAACATGGAGCACTTGGCCTCACCGTGAGCACAGTCCCGGTGTTCAAGCCACAGAAAACCTAAATACACACATCCACAAACACTAATAAGCAAATCAGTAACAATGCCATTACACCAAGAGCACAGCTTTGCAGTCTTATGCTCTGAATATCTTGGAAGAAAGCTCCCTGCTCCTGAGCAGCAAATCCCTGCACACTCTGTGGACCAGTTGGTTCCTGAGGCAGTAGATGAAAGGGTTCAGCAGGGGTGACACTGTCGTGTTGAAGAAAGCTATTCCTTTGTTGAGGTCCAGCCTCCCTGTCTGTGTGGGGTTCAGGTACATGATGATGCAGCTCCCATATGTGAAAGATACCACCAGGATGTGGGAAGAACAGGTGGAGAAGGCCTTGCTGCGAGCCCCAGCTGCAGGCAGGCGCAGGATGGTGCTGATGATGCAGCCATAAGACAAACTTGTGATCAGTGTAGCAATGAGCAGGGTGCACACAGCCACCAGGAAGGCCACCAGCTGCAGAAGCCTGGTGTCTGCACACACCAGCTCCAGCAAAGGGGAGCTGTCGCAGAAGAAGTGATTGAGGACTCGCGGGCCACAGAAAGGGAGAGACAACATCCAGGCAAAGAGCCCAGGCAGGGCCAGGAGGGTGACTGCCCAGCAGGCCAGCACCAAAGAGGAGCAGACGCGCGGCGTCATGAGCGCGGGGTAGCGCAGAGGCCGGCAGATGGCCAGAAAGCGGTCGGTGGACATCACCGCCAGCAGCAGGGTCTCCACCGCCCCCAGGGTGAAGTAGAGAACCATCTGCGCAAAGCAGCGGTGGCGGGAGATGGCCCCGCGCGCCGCCAGCAGGTGTGCCAGCAGCTGCGGGGACACAGTGGACGTGAAACCCACCTCCAGCAGCGAGAAGTGGCGCAGGAAGAAGTACATCGGGGTGTGCAGGCGGCGGTCCACCAAGGTGAGGGCGACGATGAGCAGATTCCCCAGCAAGGTCAGCGTGTAGGTGACCAGGAGGACCCCGAAGAGGAGGAGCTGGAGCGCGCGCTTGTCGGTGACCCCCAGAAGCACGAACTCCAGCACTGAGGAGCGGTTGGTCGTGGGGATGGGCGCAGAGACCTCCATCTGCGAGAGCTGCGGGGAGTCTGTGTGGGTCTTAGTGACCTCGGAAATGCAGGGGCAGTCAGTGCCTGTCACAAAAGAGCACTGCGTGCGAATCAAATGCAGGACATAAAGCCTCGCTTGGAACATGAGCACGTGAACACCGCGTGAATGTCAGATATCTCCAACGTTCAACCGCACAAGCATGGAAAAGAATTTAGACCTCTGTGGTGGTAACGCACTCCTTTAATGGCAGCTTGTGGACAGCTGAGGAAGCACAATTGGGAGTTCAATATCAGCCTCAGTTACACAGGAGTTTCAGGCCAACCAGGGCTCTCTGAGATTCCATTTCAAAAGACACTTTTTAAAAGAGATTTATTTATTTATATTTTTTGTATATGAGTTCTCTATTTGCATGTATGCCTGCACGACAGAAGAGGGTATCAGACAGAAGGCATCGGATTCCATTATAGATGGTTGTGAGCCACCATGCGGTTGCTGGGAATTGAACTCAGGACCTCTGGAAGAGCAGCCAGTGCTCTTAACTGCTGAGCCATCACTGTAGCCTGGGATCACACTTCAAAAAAAAAAAATCACAAAAATATTACTTTAAAGGTCTGGAGAGATGGCTCAGAGTAAAGAGCACTGGCTGCTCTTCCAGAGGTCCTGAGTTCAATTCCCAGCAACTGCATGGTGGCTCACAATCATCTATAATGAGAACTGGTGCCCTCTTCTGGTGTTCTGCAATGTATACATAATAAATAAATCTTTAAAAAAATATTACTTTAATTGGATGATTTTTGCTTCCTACTCCCCCAAGATGCTTGTTATGTAGTGAATGAAAACTTTGCTAATCCAGCCTGATGGATATGATGATCCACTTAGGGGAGAGACCTTATTCTTTGCAAGGATTTTCTCATATATGGACTGAGTTAAATATCGTTTGGAAGTGACCAGGATATAGACAATGTTTGAGTTTCTTCCTACAACTGTTATGTTGCTCATTTATACCTTTGAATGGTAAAATGTATTTTTGGTAAGTGCACAAACATTTTTGAGTCCCTTGCTTCCTTGCAGGAACACTGGTGGAGATTCGGACCCAGCTGGGGTTGACTGCCCACACCCACACTCTCATTGCTCTCAGGATTCTGTTTCTCTGCGACCTTGACCTTCACAGCCAGTGGATTGACTGGGGATCAAAGAGCAGGAAGGTTGCATGTGGGGACGCATACCACAATTTCCATGCTTAAGAGGTTGAGGCAGGCACATCATGGTTTTGAGACTTAACCTGAGCTACACTGTGAGACTCTGCTCTGAAATAAAAAAAAATAAATAAATAAATTACCTGGAAGTTTTCAGTCCCCTTTATCATGAAGGGCCAAGGTACTTAGTCTCAAGTTTTCCCATAGAAGCACATGGCAGGAATGGACTAATGAGAGAGGTTCCTTAGTCAAACCAGCCCAAATGACAGAGACAAGAAATCCTCAGAGCAGAATAGAAACACACACACACACAGTCAGACCCTGCTGTGGTGATAGGTTGTGTAATAAATATATAAATAAACTAAGAAAACTTTGAAAGATCAGAGAAGCAGAGCACACACAGCCATCACCTCTTACCTCACCAACTCCACGAATCCTCTGACTGAAATCCTCTGAGTCCTCACCCAAAAGGCTCCAGCTGAAAAAGCCTCAGGCTGAAACGGATGTTTCTGCTGAAAAGGCTTTAGTTCCTGTCTCCTCACACCTTATGTACCTTTTTCTGCCCAGCCATCACTTCCTGGGATTAAAGAAATGTGTGCTTCCTAGTACTGAGATTAAAGGTGTGTACCACCACTGCCTGGCTCTGTTTTTTCTCCTAGACTGAGTCAACCTCGTGTAGTCCAGGGTGGCTTTGACTCACAGAGATCCAGATGGATCTCTGCCTCCCAAGTGCTAGGATTAAAAGTGTGTGCCACCACTGTCTGGCGTCTGTGTTTTATCTAGTGGCTTGTCCTGTCCTCTGATCTTCAGACAAATTTTATTAGGGTACATGATAGATCACCACATCCTGTAAGGCAGAGGTTCTCAACCTGTGGGCTGTGACCCTTCTGAGGGTCGAATGACCCTTTCACAGGGGTCGAATATCAGACATCCTGCCTATCAGATATTTACATTACAATTGGTAATAGAAGCAAAATTACAGATGTGAAGTCACAACGAAAATAATTGTATGGTCAGGGTCACCAGAGCCTGAGGATCTCAGCTGCAGGAAGGGTGAGAACCGCCACTGTAAGGTGGGAACACAGCGAGGGTCCACAGAGATGGAGATGAGGAAGAGAGGCAGCTGGGAAAAAACACACAACAGGAGGAGTGGTCAGGGAGGAAAGGGAAGACATGAACCTCAGGAAGACAGAAAACAGGAAAAACAACCAGAGACACAGAGAAAGGAAGGGATTAGGAAGCCCACAGGAAGGCAAGGAGAGAGAGACAAAAGAAATATTTTTAGGTCCTTGCAAGACATGGAGCTGCCCTGCTCTCCAGAGACACTATTATTGCAAGCAGCCAGTGTGAAGATAAAGGACCTTGCCCTCTCGGCTCCCCCAAGGCCTCAGACCTCAGGGACCCAGAAAACATCTAAAATTTTCATCCTCCTTAAGGGAGTGATTAACTCAACTTCCTTCAGATGTTGCCCATGAGAACTTGTTTGGAGTCTCATCTTTATTTTATTTATTTATAGATTATTATTTATTGGAGGGTGGAGAGTGAGCTCATTGGTTAAGAGTGGCTGCAGATTGGCCAGCCGGTGGTGGTGCACGCCTTTAGTCCAGCCCTTGGGAAGCAGAGGCAGGTGGATCTCTGAGTTTGCAGTCAGCCTAGTTACAGAGTGAGTTCCAGGACAACAAGGGCTACACAGAGAAACCCTGTCTCAAAAACCACAACAAACAAACAAACAAACAAACAAAAAGAGTGGTTGCAGGTCTGTTTCCCAGCTCCCACATGACTGCTCACAACCATCTATAACTCCAGTACCAGGTGATGCCACTCTATTCTGGCTCCTGTAGCACTGGGCATGTATATGGTACAAAGACATGCATTCAGTGTAATAAAAACAAATACATCTAGGGCTGGAGAGATGGCTCAGCGGTGAAGAGCTGTTCTTCCAGAGGTCCTGGGTTTAATTTCCAGCAACCACATGGTGGTTCCCAATCATCTGTAATGAGATCAGGTGCCCTCTTCTGGCATGCAGGTAGAACACTGCATACATAATAAATAAATCTTTAAACAAACAAACAAACAAGCCAGGCGGTGGTGGGGCATGCCTGTAATCCCAGCAGCTTGATCTACAGAGTGAGATCCAGGACAGGCACTAAAGCTACAGAGAAACCCTGTCTCAACCCCCCAAAACAAACAACTAAATACATCTAAAAATATTTAAAAGAATATCATTTATTTATTTTTGATGATTTCAAACATATATTTACAAGGTGTGTATATCTACCCCTCCACTGCCCACTCTCATAGACACCCATTCACAGGTCACTTTCCTAACTTCGTGTTCTCTTTCCTTTGCTTTTTCTGAGACAATGTTTCTCTATGTAGCCTTGGCTGTCCTGGAACTCCGTCTGTAGACAGGGCTGGCACTAAATGCTGACCTCAGAAACCTCAGAGACTGCTGGGATCAAAGACGTGCACACCCCACACTCCCCCAGCTTCTTGGTTCATTTTGATTTGGTGTGTTTTGGTAAACCGCGGAGTCCAGTCAGTGCTACCTGTTGGAATGCTGACTGATGACAGCATTAGCTTAATCTTGTTCAGGTAACCACGGCTACAAAAGCCCTGTCCTGTCCAGAAGACAGATTCAATACCATTCCTCATTCTCTAGATCTTGATTTCTTTTCAGTTCTTCTTCTGTGATGTTCCCTTTGTGGGAATGAGTTAATAGAAATGCCTTGTTTAGGGATGAGTACCCAACAGTCCCTGGCTATCAGCACTTTGAGGGTTATGTGTTTCTACCTTGTTGCCCACACTGGAATGGAATTTTTCTGATGAGGGTTAGGAGCAGTGCCCATCTATGGGCATTAACATAAATGTTTAGAAGGCAGTGCCAAAATACAACTTTTTATTTTTTTTGAGGGGAGGGGTTCGAGACACGGACTCTCTGTAGCTTTGGAGCCTGTCCTGTAACTCCCTCTATAGACCAGGCTGGCCTCGAACTCACAGAGATCTGCCTGCCTTGCCTCCCGAGTGCTGGGATTAAAGGCATAGGCCACTGCCACCAGTGCCCCAATACAACTGGTTTTTTGTTTTCGTTTTTAAGTATGTATTTATTTTATTTTATGTGTATAAGTGCTTTGCCTGCATGCATGGAACATGCATCCGGTGCCCTGGGAGGTCAGAAAAGAACATCAGATGCTCGTGAACTGGAATTACAGATGGTCGCCACCATGTGGGTACAGAGAATTGGACCTGGGTCCTCTGCAAGAGCAACCACTGTTCTTAACCCCTGGGCCACTTCTCCAACCTTTTCAGCACGCACATTTATTTATTTATTTATCTATCTATCTATCTATTTATTTATTTATTTTTTAAATTTATTTAAGTTTCTTGAGACAGGTTTTTCTGTGTAGCTTTGGAGCCTGTCCTGGATCTGACTCTGTAGCCCAGGCTGGCCTCGAACTCACAGAGATCCGCCTGCCTCTGCCTCTCGAGAGCAGGGATTAAAGGTGTGCACCACCACTGCCGGGCTAGCATGCACATTTAAACAAAACAACAGCATTAGGTTTTCTTCTATGAATTATGACCTCCTGGAGACTCAGGATTTAGGAGAGCTTAGGCGAGCTTATCCCTGGCTCTCTGTTTAAACTTTAATCTCTCTTCAGGTCCCTGAAGAGAGTCTTGAGTGGAGCAGTGATCACTGGCTCACTTTGTACTCTCTTCCCAGTGTAGCCGAATGGAAAAAAAAGTCTGCTTTTCATTGTTAAGTTAGCTATTTTCATTGGCTTCTTAAGGATGGGCAGCCCAAGTTGACTTCTTGTGGCACAGGCCGTAAATATGAATTTGGTAGCACCATTGTGCCTGGCAACGTGAGCATTAAAAGTAATTTTGTTTGTTTGCTTGTTTGTTCTGTTGTTTGTCTTCCCTAGTCAAATAAATATGCTTTCACTGGCTGCAGAGACGGCTGAGCAGTGAAGAGCACTGGTTGCTCTTCCAGAGGACCTGGGTTCCATTCCCAGCAACTACAGGACAGCCACAATCATCTGTAACTCCAGTCCCAGGGAACCTTTCTTCTGGCCTCTCTTGGTGGGCACTGCATACAAGTGGTGCTCAGACATACATGCAGACAAAACACTCCCCCAGACACACAAAATAAAGCAAACAAACAAATAAAAATAAAGGGAAAAATGATTCCACTTAGATTCAACCAGCCAGGCCTGGCAGCACATGCCAATTCCAGCTACTCAGGAGACAGAGGCCAGAGGATGGAGATACCCACACTTCATCACCTACAGTGTGAGTTCAAGGCCAACTTTAATTCAGTAACTTCTTGAGACAGTGTCTAAAAATAACAATGGAAAAGAGGGCTGAGGGTGTAGCTCAAACATGGAGCACTTGGCCTCACCGTGAGCACAGTCCCGGTGTTCAAGCCACAGAAAACCTAAATACACACATCCACAAACACTAATAAGCAAATCAGTAACAATGCCATTACACCAAGAGCACAGCTTTGCAGTCTTATGCTCTGAATATCTTAGAAGAAAGCTCCCTGCTCCTGAGCAGCAAATCCCTGCACACTCTGTGGACCAGTTGGTTCCTGAGGCAGTAGATGAAAGGGTTTAGCAGGGGTGACACTGTCGTGTTGAAGAAAGCTATTCCTTTGTTGAGGTCCAGCCTCCCTGTCTGTGTGGGGTTCAGGTACATGATGATGCAGCTCCCATAGCTCATCGACACCACCAGGATGTGGGAAGAACAGGTGGAGAAGGCCTTGCTGCGAGCCCCAGCTGCAGGCAGGCGCAGGATGGTGCTGATGATGCAGCCATAAGACAAACTTGTGATCAGTGTAGCAATGAGCAGGGTGCACACAGCCACCAGGAAGGCCACCAGCTGCAGAAGCCTGGTGTCTGCACACACCAGCTCCAGCAAAGGGGAGCTGTCGCAGAAGAAGTGATTGAGGACTCGCGGGCCACAGAAAGGGAGAGACAACATCCAGGCAAAGAGCCCAGGCAGGGCCAGGAGGGTGACTGCCCAGCAGGCCAGCACCAAGGAGGAGCAGACGCGCGGCGTCATGAGCGCGGGGTAGCGCAGAGCCCGGCAGATGGCCAGAAAGCGGTCGGTGGACATCACCGCCAGCAGCAGGGTCTCCACCGCCCCCAGGGTGAAGTAGAGAACCATCTGCGCAAAGCAGCGGTGGCGGGAGATGGCCCCGCGCGCCGCCAGCAGGTGTGCCAGCAGCTGCGGGGACACAGTGGACGTGAAACCCACCTCCAGCAGCGAGAAGTGGCGCAGGAAGAAGTACATCGGGGTGTGCAGGCGGAGGTCCACCAAGGTGAGGGCGACGATGAGCAGATTCCCCAGCAAGGTCAGCGTGTAGGTGACCAGGAGGACCCCGAAGAGGAGGAGCTGGAGCGCGCGCTTGTCGGTGACCCCCAGAAGCACGAACTCCAGCACTGAGGAGCGGTTGGTGGTGGGGATGGGCGCAGAGACCTCCATCTGCGAGAGCTGCGGGGAGTCTCTGTGGGTCTTAGTGACCTCGGAAATGCAGGGGCAGTCAGTGCCTGTCACAAAGAATACTGGAGATAAAAATACTTGGCATTCAGCACAGACCGCATTTGTCATACGTGTACACCGCACGGATGTGAACTCATTTGCATTAAATGATAATGATGAGAATGTATTAGACTAGTGTGATTACACAGCCCTCTATACCTAGTACTTTTTAGGCTAATGGTGAATGACCAGGAATTCAAGAGCATCTTCAGCTACACAGGAAGTTGCAGGACAACCTGGACTACATGAGACCCCATTTCAAAAATCCCAAGGAAGAAGGAGAAGAAAGAAAGAGGCGATTGAGGAGGAGGAGGAGGAGGAGGAGGAGGAGGAGGAGGAGGAGGAGGAGGAGGAGGAGGAGGAGGAGGAGGAAATATTGGAAGAGAAAATAAGAAGGATGAAGAAAAGGAGGAAGAGGAATTTTGGTTCCTGCTTCCCCAAGTCCTTTGTTCGGGACTGAGAGGAAACTTGGACGATTCTTTTTGCTAAATTTGACAGTCCACTTGGGGTGAGACCTGTTCTTTGCAAGGATTGTCTTATGTATGGACTGAATGAGTGTGGTTTGGGATTGGTCAGTTATTCCAGAGAATTTGGTTTTTGTTCACAGCCATGTTGTTTGCTAATGTGTTGGATGATAAAATCAGTTTTATAAGGGCGTTTGTGTCACTGTGTAGACCAAGCTGGCCTCGAACTCACAGAGATACACATGCCTCTGCCTCCCCAAGGGCTGAGATCAGAGGTGCTGGTCTCTGTCCCTGGTTTAGAGCAAATGTCCTTTAAATGCCGGTTGCTGAGTCTTCTCAAATGTAGCCAGGACCCAGAGCAAAAAAGAGAACACAGCCCGGGCAGGTGGATCTCCTGCCATCTCAGTACTGGGGAGGCTGAAGTGGGAAGATTGATATAAACACAGGGTCAGCCTGTGTTACAGATTGAGTTCACACTGATCTGGGTCACAGAGGGAGACTCTGTCTTGAAAGAGAGAAGGGATGAACGAAGAGAGGGAGGTAGGGAGGAAGGACGAGAGAAAACAAGAAGGGACGTAAAGAGGTGGCTTAAAGGGTAGAGATGCTTGCTGCAGCACCCTACAACCTGAGTTCAAGTTTTCGGTCCCCTGTTGTGAGACAAAAGACAAGCTGTGTCTTCTGACCTCTACATGGTCCCTTCAGTAAAGAAGTCAGTAAATAAATGTAGTTTTTAAAATGAGGGAGAGATGGGCTGGAGAGCCAGCTCGGCAGTCAAGAGCTGTTGTGGCTGTTACAGAAGACGCATGTGTGAGTCCCAGCACCCATGTTGTGTGACTCACAACCACCAGTAAGACTAGCTCCAGGAGATCTGACACACTGTTCTGGACTCTGTGGGCACCTGCACTCACATGTACCCCCACCTGCACTCACATGCATGAACCCCCCCAAACACAAATACACTTACTTAACAATAAAAAACAATTATTTTTAAAAATAGCAAGAAGAAGGAAAACAGGAAGGAAGGAAATACCACCCACAAACTGCCGCTCTGGGAAGACTGGGAAGACAGTACCACCTTCTGTAAGAGAATCACAATAGAAAGAACTAGAGGTCTGCCTAGAGATGAGTTGATTGGCAGCTGGAGAGAATCTATTACCCCACACTACTGTGAGCCACTGCATCACACTGGATTGGTCTACAGAACATGACTAGCAAAGTCCTTCTTTGTTTTCATATGTCTAGTTCATCCAGACCAGATATGCCGACCAAGATATAGCACAGTGCTTGAGTAAAAGCCACATCTGTACTTTTATTTCTTCCTGGGGCCAGGGTCTCATGTAGTCCAGGTTGGCCTGAAACTCCTTATGCAACAAAGAATGACCTTGAGCTTCTGACCCTGCTGACTCTCCCTCCCAAGTGCTGGGATAACAGGCCAGTGCCACCGTGTCACTTTTTTTTTTTTTTTAAATTTTATTTTATTTTGTTCTTTTGAGACATTTGCACCTTTCCTGGAACTCACTTGGCAGCCCAGGTTGGCCTCGAACTCACAGAGATCTGCCTGGCTCTGCCTCCCAAGTGCTGGGATTAAAGGCATGCTCCACCACACTGCCCAGCCCGTGTCATGTTTTATATGGTGTTGGGAACAGAACCTGAGTCATCATCCTGCACACTAGCCAAGTATTCTCCCAATGTAGCTTCATCCTCAGTTAACAGCCGAGCCAAGTTTTGAATGTACATCTTACCACAGCTCCTCAGCAATGGTACCTAAGTGAACAGGTAAGTAATGAGTGCTCTGAAGAGAATTGAATGAAAATATGAAGAAAGGAATAACCGTGAGCAGACAGGTCATTAGATGTGTTGATGAATAAGTGAGAAAGGGAAAGAGAGCGGCAGACTGTGGATATCGCTCTGTGTAAATAAAGTTCTGATTGGCCAGTGGCCAGGCAGGAAGTATAGGCGGGACAAGAGAGTAGAGAATTCTGGGAAGTAGAAGGCTGGAGAGAGACACCGCCAGCCGCCGCCATGAAAAGCAACATGTAAAGACACTGGTAAGCCACAAGCCATGTGGCAAAGTATAGACTAACAGAAATGGGTTAATTTAAGATAGAAGTAGATAACAAGAAGCCTGCCACAGCCATACAGTTTCTAAACAATGTAAGTTTCTGTGTGCTTTCTTGGTTGGGTCTGAGCGACTGTGGGACTGGTGGGTAAGAGAGATTTGTCCTGACTGGGCCAGGCAGGAAAACTCCAACTACAGCAGACGGAATGCAAAGCAGAGGGATGACTTTGCCAGGGTCAGACACCTCGAATGGCTCAGGATCCTAGGTGTGACTCACTCCCATCCCGTCACAAGAACAAGAACGCTATGAGACCTTAGGAACTACAGAATTCTTCTTGGCCCATTACAGAGACATCACTCAAACCCACACACAGCATGTGGCTGGGGGGAAACTCCCTGTTTGAGCCTCAATCTCTGTCCCCTCTAAGGTGACACTAACACCTCCTTCGTCTTTCCCATCCATGTGTTGTGACATCCTAACCAAACCATGAATATGAAGTAACATGTTATAATGTGTGCTGCAAAAAGGAAAGTTAATTCCGAGTTCACACTCCCTCTGAAGCAGTGTGCTTGGCTTCCACAGGCTCTGTCCTGCTAAAGATTCACCATTCAAACCTTAGCTTGCCAAGAGGCTGTGCCTAAAGGTATCATCCAGGCTGCCTTCCTCACCTCTTTTTGGCTCATGGCAGGAAAACCATTCAAAGGTGGTCTGACCATTCACCTTCCTCTAGTAATCCTGTTCCAGCTGCATTAGAAAGCCCAAAAGGAGCCGGGTGTGGGAGCAGAGGCAGGTGGAGCTCTGTGAGTTCGAGGCCAGCCTGGTCTAGAGCAAGTTCCAGAACAGCCAGGGATTTACACAGAGAAACCATCTCAGCAACCTCCCCCCAAGAGCCCCCCCCCACAGGTCTCTCTTCTGCATCTTTGGTTATTTTATGCTGCTTTGTGGCCCCCAACTTTCTAGCAAATGATTGGAAATCACAAAACAGGACAGAGCTGGCATGGTGGTGCAAGCCTATAACCTCAGCACGCGGGCAGTTGAGGCAGGAGCATGCCTGCACTACACAGCAAGACTCTCCTCTGAAGAAAAGATTTTTTTTTTTAACCTGGAATTTATTAACCTCCTCTCATGAAGGGTCAAGGTTCTGATTCTGGAGTTTTTCCGCCAGGCAGACTCTGTAAAGGAAAAGCATGACAAGGACTAGAGACTGGGAAGAGAGGCGGCTGGGAGCAACAAGCGGTGAGAGAGCTGGAGGAAGCGGGAAGACACGGACGTAAAAGATAGAACAACAGAGTAGAAACAGACGCGGAGGAAGGCAAACTGAGAGAGACAAAAGAAAGCCTCTGAGGGCCTTGAGAGACACAGAATGTCCTGGACTCCAGAGACACTATTATTTCAGGGTCCAGGTCACCCTCCAGTGTGAAGGGGAGGGACTTTTCCTTCAATTCCCTAATTTCTCTGGCCTTAGGGACAAAGAACATTTATAAAATTGTATTCATCCTTAGGGGACTGATTAACTCAACTTCCTTCAAGCATTGCTCATGGGAACTTGTTTGGATGTTTGCACTTTGAGAGAGTTATCCCCGCCACACACACACACACTTATTTGGTTTCTGTAAGAAAGGTATAACCACTGGTTCTATTCGGAAAAGAGACAGAGCAAGGGTGAGACAATAAAAGGGTGGGTACCAGAGGACGTCTGTGTCGCCAGAGTTCATTCAATAGGTGTATGTGGTAAAGATTAGCCTTGGCTGGGTGTGGGAGCGCACGCCTTTAGCTCTAGCACTCTGGAGGCAGAGGCAGGCAGATCTCCTAGTTTGAGGCCAGCCTGGTCTACAGAGTGAGTTCCAAGAGCCAAGGCTACACAGAGAAAACCTTATCTTGAAAAACCAATAAATTGGGCTGGAGAGATGGCTCAGAGATTAAGAGCACTGACTGCTCTTCCAGAGGTCCTGAGTTCAATTCCCAGCAACCACATGGTGGCTCACAACCATCTGTAATGAGATCTGGTGCCCTCTTCTGGTGTGCAGACAGAACACTGTATACATAATAAACAATAAATCTTTAAAGAAAAACCAATGAATTGTCAGTCAATCAATCAATCAGAACGAGGGTTAGGCTGGGCAATGGTGGCCCAGGCCTTTAGTCCCAGCACTCGGGAGGCAGAGCCAGGCGGATCTCTGTGAGTTCGAGGCCAGCCTGGTCTACAGACAGGCACCAAAACTACACAGAAAAACCCTGTCTCAAAAAACAAAAAACAAAAGAATGAGGGTTAGGCAAAGGAAAGTAATGGTAGGGGGAGTGAGGCTGAGCATTTGTGTTATAAGAAGATGAGAGAGCTTGTGGCGAGTGGTGGTGGGCAGCTCCTGAGAGAAAGAGACGAGAAGGGCGAAGCAGGCGTGTGCAGAGCTGGCTCTCAAAGACAGCCATGGCTGAGGAAAGGGCCTGTTTGGGATCGCAGAAAATATGAGAATGTGGAAAACTAGTGTCAATCAAATGGAGGTTGTGGCGTTGGGACAGAACAGAGTAACTCTCAGGGCAGGAAGGAAGACCAGGATGCAGGAATAAGCACATCTGGATACTGGATCTCGTGTATAGAAGATCAAGTATTTATTTATTTTTGAGACAGAGCCTTTTTTATGTAGTTCTGGTTATCCTGGAGTTGAATATGTAGGTGCAGGCTGGCCTCAAACTCACTGAGATCCGCCTGCCTCTGCCTCCCGAGTGCTGGGATTAAAGGCGTGCGCCACCATACCCAACCTTCAAATACTTTTAAAACAGAGTGTTCCATTTGAAAATGGAACACAAGCTGTATTTGAGCAGGTATGAGCTTTAACTAGTTATTGTTGTTGCTTTAAGGCAAGATCTCTCTGGCCTGGAACTCTCATGTAGAACTGGCATTAATCTTGCTGCATACTGGAATTACAGTCCTGTACTGCTATACCCTGCTTATTATTTTATTTTATTTTATTTTTTACCTTTTTTCCCCTTAATGTCCCAAGGAGTTTCATTTAGGTTACTTACGAGACGCTTTATTTATAGGCATCCTTCCTGTGGGGACACCACTGGGGGAAGGAAAAGGATTGTGTTAAAACTCCATGATCAAAAGCAATTTGGGACGGAAAGATTTCTTTCAGCTTATAACTCTCAGCCCACACTTCATCACCGAGAGAGGTCAGGGCAGTAATTCAAAGCAGGAATCTGGAAGCAAGAACTAAGGCAGAGGCCATGGAGAAGGACTGCTTGCCCCTCATGGCTTGCTCAGCCTGCTTTCTTTTGTACCCCAGGAAAACCTGCCATCTACAATGGGCTCAGCCATTCTACACGAACCATTAATCAGGAAAATGCCCTATAGATTTGCTTGCAGACCAAATCTATGGAGGCGTTTTCTTGATTAAGATTCATTCTTTCCAGATAAGTCTAGCTCAGTGGTTCTCAACCTATGGGTCACGACCCACCCCCCCCAAGGGGGTCAGATGACCTTTCATAGGAGTCTCCTAAAACCATCGGGAAACACAGATATTTACATTATGATTCATAACAGTAGCAAAATTACAGTTATGAACTAGCAACAAAAATAATTTGATGGTTGGAGGTCACACATGAGGAACTGTATTAAAGGGTCACGGCGTTGGGAAGGTTGAGAACCAGTGGTCTAGCTTGTATGAAGCTGACACAAAAACAAGCCGGCTCATTCCACCGCCCACCGTTCAGTGCCTATAAATTACCAGGGATGCTGTGATGATCTCTCCAGCTCCACTCTCTCTCTTTTTTTGTTTTTTTGTTTTTGCTTGTTTGTTTGTTTTGTTTTTCGAGACAGGATTTCTCTGTGTAGCTTTGCGCCTTTCCCGGAACTCACCTGTAGCCCAGATTGGCCTCGAACTCACAGAGATCCGCCTGCCTCTGTCTCCTGAGTGCTGGGATTAAAGGTGTGCACCACCACCGCCCAGCCTTGGGTTTTTTTTTTTTAACAGCTTATTTTTTATTGTTTTTATTTTGAAGACAGGGTCTCCTGTTACCCAAATTGACCTTAAACTTTTATTAATACAGTTTTCTGTCTGCATGTATGCCTGAACACCAGAAGAGGGCATCAGATCTCATTACAGGTGGTTGTGAGCCACCATGTGGTTGTTGGGACTTGGACTCAGGACCTCTGGAAGAACAGCCAGATGCTCGTAACCACTGAGCCATCTCTCCAGCCCCAGCTCCACTCTCTTATGTGACAAGATATTAACAAGGCCTGTCTGGAGCAGGTTTTGTGCAGGTCATCACAGTCATATCACACCTAGAAATTCTACAACACTCTACCTGCCCCTTGGGACAGCTCTTGAACTATGCTGAGTTATGAGTCTCGGTAGTAGCACCCCCATGTCTCCTGACAGAAGCACACAACAACACTGATCTACCGGCATAAACATAGTTATTCACAATGTAATTTGATTGTCTCCTTATTAGAATATTAGAATAGTGGTGATATCCCTGCCTGTCACTTGGGAGACATCAATTCCCTGATGGGGAGTCCAAACAGAATGCAAATAGATTGGCATCTCATGCTCCCTAAACAGAACAAAAGTAACAAAGTAGTAACTTCCTCATTAGGGCCTATGACCCCTCCAGTCACAGACTTTTGACGGGTTTTCCAGTATCACGTGTCAGTTCCCTACTATGAAGCACATCCCATATCTAATCAGAAAGCAGCTGGAAGTCTCAAAAATAGGCTGCAGAGATGGCTCAGAGGTTAAGAGCACTGGCTGCTCTTCCAGAGGTCCTGAGTTCAATTCCCAGCAACCACGTGGTGGCTCACAACCATCTGTAATGGGATCTGCTGACCTCTTCTGATATAAAGTTGTACATGCAGATAGCACACTCATAATTCATAAAATAAATAAGTAAATCTTAAAAAAAAAAAAAAAAAGCTTGCCACCATTTCACCAGTGGGCACATCTCTCAAGGCCAGTCAACAGTGTCACATGCACCATGCACAGTCCATGACTTTTCTTCCCCAGCAGCCTACATAGTACCTTCCAGGACTCCGATGGTCAGCTGGCAGGGAGCACCCTGATGGTCAGCTGGCAGGGAGGACTCTGATGGTCAGCCGGCAGGGAGGATTCTGATGGTCAGCCGGCAGGGAGGATTCTGATGGTCAGCCGGCAGGGAGCACCCTGATGGTCAGCCAGCAGGGAGCACCCTGATGGTCAGCCGGCAGGGAGCACCCTGATGGTCAGCCAGCAGGGAGGACTCTGATGGTCAGCTGGCAGGGAGCACCCTGATGGTCAGCTGGCAGGGAGGACTCTGATGGTTAGCCGGCAGGGAGCACCCTGATGGTCAGCCGGCAGGGAGGATTCTGATGGTCAGCCGGCAGGGAGCACCCTGATGGTCAGCCAGCAGGGAGCACCCTGATGGTCAGCCGGCAGGGAGCACCCTGATGGTCAGCCGGCAGGGAGGACTCTGATGATCAGTCAGCAGAGAGGTAGCTTTCAATCCAGTTTCAGATTGCTTTCTGTATGTCCCAATCCAAGAGTATGTGGTGTCTTCAGATAGGGTCTTACCACCTAGTTCTGGTAGGCAGTAAATGGTAACAATAGTACTATCAATAGCCTGTATTGTTCCAGAGAGTAAAGAGACTTCCCCGGATGACTCATAAGGAAGTAGCACACACCGAACAGGAATTTTTCATTTAATAACCTTGTTCTGGGACCAGTTTACTCACTCATGCAGCACTTTTGTTGAACGCAGGACCTCTGCAAGAGCAGCCAGTGCTCTTAACCTCTGAGGTACCTCTCAAGCCCCCATGTCTTGGAACTCTTGTAGCCCAGGCTGGCCTCCAACTCTCAGAGATCCGCCTGCCTCTGCCTTCCGAATGCTGGATTAAAGGCCTGTGCCACCATGCCTGACACTCATTGCTTTTCCCCCCCTTTTTTTTCAATTTTAAAATTATTTATGTGCTGGGCGGTGGTGGCACATGCCTGTAATCCCAGCACTTGGGAGGCAGAGGCAGGCAGATCTCTGTGAGTTCGAGGCCAGCCTGGTCTACAGAGCTAGTCCAGCACAGGCTCCAAAGCTACAGAGAAACCCTGTCTGGAAAAACCAAAAAAAAAAAAAAAGATTTTATGTGTGCTGGTGTTTTTGCCTGCATGATGCTGCATGATGTCTGTGTGAGGTTGCCACGCAGGTGCTGGGAATTGAACCTGGGTCCTCTGGAAGAGCAGCCAGTGCTCTTAACCACTGAGCCATCTCTCCAGCCCCCTATGGCTTTTTTTTCCTGGAGCTGAGGACCGAACCCAGGACCTTGTGCTTGCTAGGCGAGTGCTCTACCACTGAGCTAAATCCCCAAACCCCTACTTTTTGTGTACATCTTTAGTTTTGGCTTGTTCTCTCCTCTCCTCCTCTTCCCCATCTCCCCTTGAATGTTTCCACAACCATTTTCTTATTATATGGGTTCTACTAATCCCTCAGCTAACCCTTAATGGCCCCCTTCCCCTCTCTTTTCTAGTTTCTTGGGCTCTACACACACACACACGCTCACTCCCACATAAATCTGTGTGTGTGTATGTGTGTGCATGTATTTGTGTATATGTGTATGTGTGTATGTGTGTGTGTATGTATATATGTGTGTAATTAATTTATACAATTGAGAACGCAGCATCTGCCTATGGACGCCAGCATGCAGGATCAGTCTTTCTGAGTCTGTTGCCTCACTTACACCTTTCCTCTTCTACCTGTTTTCCTGAAATTTCATGATTTTGTTTCTCTTGATGGCCCCAAACACTTCCATTGTGGATATGCAGCACAGTTTCATGATCCATTTGTGAGTTGATGGACATCTGTACTGATCGCATTTCCCGGCGGGTGTGAATAGAGCAGCAACGAACATGGATAAGCAAGGCTCTTCCTGGGAGAATACAGAATCCTTTGAGGACACCTCAGAGTGATATGGCCATAATGTTATAGCTTTCTTTTTTAAAAGATGCTTCCAGACTGATTTACATTGTGGCTGGACACTTTACACTCCCAACAATGAATAAATATTCTCCTTTCCCCACATCCTCACCAGCATTTGCTATCATTCATTCATTCATTCATTCGTTTGTTTGTTTAGGTGATAGCCATTCTGACCAGGGTGAGATAAAAATCTCAAAGTAGTTTTAATTTGCATTTCCCCCAAGTGGTTGAGGAAACTGAACATTTAAAAAGTTATTTTCCACTCATATTTCTTATTCTGAGAATTCTTTGTTCAGTCCCTTAGCCTATTTTTTAAAGGATTTGGTTTTGTTTAAATTATGTTTATGCATGTGTGTCTGTGAGATCCGGGTGTGTCTGTGAGTGTAGTGGCCAGTAATGACCAGAAGAGGGCACTAGATCCCTGTAGTTGGAGTTCACGTGCTTGTGTACTAGCCTATGTGGATTGAGGTCCGCTGCAAGAGAAGTATCCACTGTTCGTAAATTTTTATGGGTTTTTTTGTTGTTGTTGTTTTTTCCCCTCGAAACAGAGTTTCTCTGTAAAACAGTTCTGGCTGTCCTGGAACTCACTCTGTAGGACCAGGCTGGCCTTGAACTCACAGAGCTCTGCCTGTCTCTGCCTCCCAAGTGCTAGGATTAAAGGTGAGCACCATTACCGCCTGGCTTTTTTTATTTATTTATTTTATTTTTAAAAAATAAAGCTGGCCATGGTGGCACATGCCTTTACTCCTGGCACTCGGGAGGCAGAGGTAGGTGGATCTCTGTGAGTTCGAGGCCAGCCTGGTCTACACACGGAGTTACAGGACACCAAGGGCTGTTACACAGAGAAACCAACCCTGTCTTTAAAAACCAAGTTAAATAAAATGTTTACTTACTTATTTTATGTGTATGAGTGTTTTGCTCACGTTACCTCTAAGCACCGAATACATGCCTGGTGCTCTGGCCTGTCAACCTCTTTAGCAGGTGGCCAGTCCTGCAGAGAGCTCCCAGGCTCCAGCACCCAGGCTGGAGCAGTTTTTTGTTTGTTTGTTTGTTCGGTATTTAGTGATGCAGCGACCTTTGAATCCTTCCTGCTCCTGTAAGGAGACCTTCACTCATACTCCTGTTAGTAACCCACAAAACCTCACTGGTTCACCAGGACTTAAATGTAGCTGTAAAGCTGTTGGAAGTCTCTGAGTCTGAGATCAGCCTAGTCTATAGAATGAGTTCCAGGACAGGCAAGGCTACATAGAGAGACTCTGTCTCAAAGTTAATCAATTAATTGAAAACTGTGCACAAAACTCAGTTGGTAGGTCGTTTGCCAGCCAAGCATGAGATCGTAGGTTTGATTCCCCAGTGTTAAAAAAAGGAATAAATAGGTCCTGGAGAGATGGCTCAGCAGTTAAGAGCACTGGCTGCTCTTCCAAGGGACCTGGGCTTAATTCTCAGCACCTACATGGCAGCTCACAATGGCCTGTAACTCCAAGATCTGACAACCTCATGCAGGCAAAACACTAATGAACATAAAATAAAAATAAATAAATTGTTTAAAAAAGGAATGATAAGCTGGATGATAAGCTTCAATTTGATTGCATGAAAAGATAACACTGCTGGGCAGTGGTAGCTCAGTGCCTTTAACCCCAGCACTCGGGAGGCAGAGGCAGGTGGATCTCTGTGAGTTCGAGGCCAGCCTGGTCTACAGAGTGAGTTCTAAGACAGACTCCAAAGCTTCATAGAGAAACCCTGTCTTGAAAAACCAAAGTGGCGGGGGAAGGAATGATAATAACAACAATAGTCACACAATAGTATTATCTTTTTCTTTTCTTTTTTCTTTTTTTTATTTTTTATTTTTTATTTTTTTTCTAAAGATTTACTTATTTATTATGTATACAGAAGAGGGAGCCTGATCTCATTACAGAAGTTTGTGAGCCACCATGCGGTTACTGGGAATTGAACTCAGGACCTCTGGAAGAACAGTTGGTGCTCTTAACCTCTGAGCCATCTCTCCAGCCCCTTTTTTTGCGGTTTTTTTTTTTTTTTTTTTTTTTTTGAGCTGAGGATTGAACCCAGGGCCTTGCGCTTGCTAGGCAAATGCTCTACCACTGAGCTAAATCCCCAACCT